>NW_006399773.1:13543099-13569556 GCF_000299155.1 Elephantulus edwardii
ATATGTGAATCACCATTCTCAGCAAAGGTGACCCAACACAATGTGAAAATTATTGGACAATATCATTAATGCCACATGCAAGCAAAATATTGCTGAAGATCATTTTAAAAACCTAAAAAACCAAACAACAAAATAAGCTCTAACACTACATTGAGAGAGAAATTCTAGAAGTTCAAGCTGGGTTAGAAAAGGCCTGACACTAGGGATATCATCACTAGGGATGTAATTATTGAAGTCTGGCTAAGAACAGAGAATACCAGAAACATCTATTTTTGTATGTTTTACTATTTTAAAGGCTTTTGACTGAGTGTTTAAGAATTAATCATGGCTAACAGTGAGAAGAATGAGAGTCCCAGAACACTTAATTGTACTCATATGAAACCAAGAAGCTGTTGTCCAGAATAAGGGACATGGTTCTCACGTTTCATGTTCCAACCACTAATATCTCCTTACAACTGTTTCTCTTCCTTTGTATTTCCAAATTCAGGGCATAAAATCAGTAAAGGTGTATGTCAGGATTATATCTTTTCTCTAGACCTATTCAATCTGTATGTTGAGGCATTTGTTCAAGAAACCAAATAGTATGAAGGATAATGTGGGATCAGGATCAGAGGAATATTCATCAACAAGCTGCATTAGGCAGATAACACAACTTTGCTTGTTAAAAGGAGAACTTGGAACATTTGCTATAAAAGATCTAAGACTACAGCATTCAATACGAATTGCATCTCAACACCAAGAAGGCAAAAATTCTCACTACTGGACAAATAAGTAACATTATGAAAGACCAAAATTGAAGTCAGTGATTTCATTGGATGTGAATCCACAACCAACCCCCTTGGTCAGTAGTCAAGAGATCAGGAGACCAACAGTCAGTAGATAAAGAGATGTATTACATTGGACAAGTCTGCTGTCAGTGACCTATAGAAATTACTGAGGAGAAATGATATAAATTTGAAGACTAAGGTGTGTCTGATTCAGGTCATGATCTTTTTTAATCGCTTGCTATGCATCTGAGAAATGAACAATGAATAAAGGTAATAGAAGAAAAATGGGTACCTTTGAGCTGCAGTGTTGGGAAAGAAGACCGGATAGCCCAGATATTGCTCAAAGAATAAGCATATATGTTTTGGAGAAAATGAAGTAAAAATGGTCCTTGGAGGAAAAGATGACAAAATTTCATTTCACATCCTTTGGGATTTCACATTATTAAGAGAAGTGATTCTTTGGAGAAGGGTGCCATGATTGGAATGGTGAGAGGTCAGTGAAAGAGAGGAAGACCCTCAGTGAGACAGATGGACACACTGATTGCAGCAACGGACTCAAGTATGTCAGATATGATGAGGATGACACAGGATAGGATAGTGTTCGGATGTCTTATTCGTAGGGTCACTATGAGTTGTTCTTGAATCAATGGCACCTAACAAAAAACAATTATAAATAGAATCATCTTAGCCCAAGTTAGTTCTAACTTAATTTGGCTCAGGATTAGTGAGATTTTTCAGGGGCCATTTACAATATACCGTACACACAGTTATTTGTGTGTGTCCTAAGTTTTCACTGAAGTCAGAAACTGTCTTGCTTCGATCCACAATTGACACCCCTGGTACCAGCAGTCAGGAAATATGGAGACCCATTGCACTGGGAAAATCTGTAGTTAGGGAACTTTCCAAATTATTGAGGAGTAGTGATGTCAGTTTGAAGACTAAGGTGCATCTGATTCAGGCCACGGGCTTTCCAATTATTAGCTATGTCTTTGAGAACTGAACAATGAATAAGGAAGGCAGAAAAATAATTGACACCTTTGAGCTCTGGGGTTGGAGAATAACATTGAACATCCCATGGATGGCCAAGAGAACAAACATATTTCTTGAAAAGGGTGCAGCCAGAGTGCTCTTTGGGGGCAAGAATTATGAAGCTTCACCACATACTTTAGACACACTGCTAGGAAGTGCTATTCCTTGGGGAAATAGAAGAGTAGAGGGTCAGCGAGGGAGAGGAAGACCTTCAACTGGGTGGACTGATACGATACCTGCTGTAATGGGCTCTTGTGTATCAGAAAATGTAAGAATGGTTCATAATAGAACAGGGTTCAGATCCTTTGTTTGTAGGGCTGCTATGAGTAAGCATGAAACTCCATGGCACCAAACAACAACAAATAGTTTGATAAAAAGGACCCTTATATGTCACCATGATACTGACAATAAATCACCTCTACTATATTTTGCTGGTTAGAAATAAACCATAGTTTTTTCTTTCACTCATCAGGAGCAGATTATACAGGACATTAAATGAAGGAAATGACACACAAATTATGGATTATTGTTAAGTTATTGTCAAGATGCTGTCAAGTTGTCCATGACTCATAGTGACTGACCCTCTGAACTAGATTTTAAATTACTTTTATAATTTAGACCATTATCAGCTGTCCTATTATAAGCCCTTCCAAATATTTATTTAATCAAAAGATTTAAGGATGGGAGTTCTGTGTTTTAAGGAATTCTACAGATGACACTGTTATTGTTGTTGTTAGGTGCTGTCAAGTTAAGTATGACCTATAGCAATCCTATAAACAAAAGATCTGACCCCTGTTCTATCCTGTGCCATCCTCACATTTCATGACACGCAAGACCTTTTTGTAGCAGTCACCATGTCAATCCACCTGGTTGGAGTGTCTTCCTCTCCTTTCCCGACCCTCCACCCTTCCCAGCATCATGTCCTTCTCTAAGGAATAGCCCCTCCTAGCAACATGCCCAAAGTGTGCGAGGTGAAACCTCATCATTCCTGCCTCCAAAGAGCTCTCCGGCTGTATGTACTCTCTCCAAGACCTTTCTGGTTGTTCTCTTGGCCATCCAGGGGATGTTCAGTGTTCTTCGGTACCACAGGTCAAAAGTGTCAATTATTTTTCTATAATCTTTATTCATTGTCCAGCTCTCAAATACATAGAAAGGGACTGGAAAGACTATGACCTGAGTCAGTCACATCCTAGTCCTCAAACTGATGTCACTACTTCTCAATAATTTTGAGAGGTCACTAACTACAGATTTTCACAGTGCAGTTTGTCTCCTTGTCTCCTGACTTCTGCTACCAAGGGTGGGAGTTATGGATCCAAGTAAGATCAAGCTGTTGACAGTTTCAATCTCCTTTCTTTACATCATGATGCTGACTATTGGTCCAGTGGTAAAAATCTTTGTTTCTTGACACTGAGATACAATCCATACCGAAGACTGCAGTCCTTGATATTCTGTGGCAAGTGCTTTAAGTTATTCTTACTTTCAACAAACTAGGTTGTGTCATCTGCTTGATACAGGTTATTGCATCCTAATGTCACATTCCTCTTCTTAGACTTCAGCTTCTCAGATAATTTGTTCAGCATTAGATTGAATAGGTATGGAGAGAGAATACAACCCTAATGCACTCCCTTCTCGATTTTAACCCACACAGCCTTTCCTTGCTGCATTCGCACGACAGCGTCCTGGTCTACTTAGGACATCCTAAGTTTTGAGAACCACTGATCTATATAGTATTAAATCTTGATCTCTCAGAATTTTGTTTGACAATTTCCTTGCTGATATTAAGATAGAAACTCAGGGAAAAGTTTCAAAATAATTTTATATCATTCAGGGTTAATATAAATGGTAATGGCAAATGAAAGCAAACGAGAAAAAAAGTTAATAGGAAGAGCAAGGTAAACAGTGCTTGACTGAAGAGTATGAATTTAAGTAAATAGATGAGAGAAAGCACTTATTTAACTTAAAGTATAGACAAATGGAGTGAATTTATCTCTGGTTTCTGTGGCTAAGGTCTGGACTTGAACAGTGATGACTCAAGTGGGGAATAGACAATAGGTGCATATGTCTTTACAAGGGCAGAATCCTGTCAATGAAATGACATGAGACTGAGAAATAGCAACATTCTAGGAACAGGTAAAGAAATTAGTAAAAGTAGTAGGGAAAAATGCAAGAGATGGAACAAAAGAGCTCTCAGCCCACAGATGGGAAGTTTGAATCCACTGGTTGCTCTGAGGAAGAAAGATAGGCCATCGCCTCCTATGCAATTTAAAGCCTCTGAAAACCCACTAGAGTGTCAGTTATGGCAACTCTGCAGCACATAATAATAACAACAAGGGAAGGGAGTTAAAAAATAAAGGGTGTTGACAACAGTGCCCAAGGAAAGATGGAGGACACCTTTATTTAAGAGTTACAGAGACTTAATGCAAACTATTATATGCAATAATTGTCTTACTTTATTAACTTTATTTACTTTTACACATTAATGAGATGTCTAGGATCTTGATGAATTAAATTACTTGGGTCTGGGATTTCAAAACATGTTTTTAGGAGGTTGAATTTTTTTGCTGCTATACTTTCTGGAAATTCCAGCTTTATTATCATCCAAGAGGATAAAACAGACATGGCTTTCTTTCCCTCAGCAGCATATCAATTCTGGAACAGGACTCTGATTGATTCTGCATAGGCCATTTGACTATATTTTGTCACATAGAATATTATGTGGTGGGAGAAGTCACCACTTAAGGATAAAATAACAAACATCTGTTATGACTTAGAGAAGAAAGAAAGCAAAAAGTTGATAAGCACACACACATGTACATATGTAACAAAGCAAAGAAGAAAATGCCATAATAATTATAATTCTTGCTTTTGCAGCTGGCCATACAGTCACAGCTGATTTTAAAACTATCTCCTCAAGATTAATATAACCAGAGAGCTAAGTTCTGCTTTATTCACGCCATTGGGATTTGTCTTCTTTTATTACTCTGATATTTTTGCTTTGTGGAAAACCTTGAATTGTGAAAAACTGGGGAGTTGTGATGGCCTCGTGGTAAGGAGTTTTGCTGTCAACTTAGAGGCGTGCAGTTCGAATGCACCAACTGCTCCGTGGGAGAAAGATGGAGAACCTCTCTCTGAAATTATACTGCTGAAAACCCCTGGAATGCCAGCTATAACTCAGTTCTGACTTGATGGTACAGAACAGCTGCAAGATATTTGGTAAGAGACATAATATAGTCATTTCATCATCTTAGCTAATATCGAGTTCTCCATCAGACAAGCATGTGAGGTTATTCTCCATCACCTAGCCCAGCTGAGCACGTGGGTCAGATACATATGAAAAGATTAAAGTACCCAAACTGACAGCATAAAATGTAAAAGAAAATGCTGATTATTTTTTGCTTTAACTCATTCCGTGATAGAATGATTTGCCACATAGCTAAACCTGTTGACACACAGAACTAAGATGTTCACACTTAGGTCACTTTCTCATTTCCTTTGGAAAATATGCTAAATTTACCAATAAAATATGTAAGGCTCTCTAAGATCGAATTTGTTTGCTGCCCTACCTTTACTGCTTAACCCTCTCACCATCCCTAACCCTTTCATGTCCTGATAATTCAGTTTATAGTCACTTACTAGTAAATTACAAACCATTGTCTTTGTAAGCTGCCTTTCTACCCCTACATCATGGCTACCTCCATCTGGTAAATATCTGGGCTTCTTTCCCAAAGACAGTTTCCTGTATTTGAATTCTTTTTCCAGCCAGATCCACTTTTGTAGAGTTGAGCACACTCCACTCATCTTTTTCCATTTGCACTCTAGCATTTAATTGTATCAATTTATTCACATCTCTTGCTTTTTATTACATTATAAGTGAGCCAGCCCCTTAAAAGCATGTCTTTGCATCCTGAATCTCTAATAGCTTTGATGATATGTACTAAATATAGGTTTGTTGCATGACAGATAAACTTACGAAGGGAGCATGGAAAGATGGGCAAAAGAAGAAGCACAGTACATAGTCCTTTAAAATTAGAAACTGCACAGAGATCAAAGAAAAATAAAGATTCAATATTATTCCAGTAAACACAAAGATACTTCATTTGCTTAGATTACTTTTTTTCTTTTTAGATATTTTTTGAGAGTCTATTTAGAGCACCTTTTAAATTTCAAAAAAAGAAAAAAAAACAGAGGCAAAGTGGATTGGTTTGGTTTTGAGTTTAAATTGAGGATATCACAATTGGATATATTAGGCTTCCTGGAAATTCCATATAGCACAAAACAATTTTTCAGATATATATTTTGTTTTTCCACAGTTGTGGGGTTTACTAGAGAAATATGTTGGAGAGTTGAGGAGGAAAAGAGTATCTCACAATACAAGTCCAGATTTAATTCAGCATTTTCAAACCAGATTAACAAGACTCAGTTTTTCAATTAGTGGAGATCCTAGTTCTGGTCAACAGCACAAGAACCAGAAGTGCCTGGTTTCCTCAATTAACCAGGAAACTCTGTCTTGGAGCAACTTTAAAGCATTTTTTTCCTTTAATCATCCAGCATTTTTGAAAATTTATTCACTGTTGCATATTTTCTTTCCCCTCACTTCCCTTCCCCAACCTCACTCCCTCAATACACCTCTTATTCCATATTATTCTTATATATATAATGCATAATCATATATTTCTTTCAAATACTTCTTCCCCTCATCTGTTCTAAAGTAGTGTACATTATCTATCCACTTGCTCCCCAATCTCTCTTCAATTCCCCCATATCTGTCCTATTTTATAACAGCAGGGTTATGCAGTATTTATCCTTTTATGACTGAGATACTACACATAGCATAATGTTCTCAAGGATCCTCCATGTTGTATAATGCTTTACTATTTCATTGTTTTTCATTATTGCACAGTATACAATTGTGTAGATATACCAATGAAAAGCAGATCTTTTTCTGGTACTTTATGCAAAAGGCATTTGACTGTATAGATCACAACAAATTGTGGCTAACCTTGAGAAAAATGGTAATCTCAGAACACTTAATTGGCTTATACTTGAACAAAGAAGCAATTCTCAGAACAGAGCAAGTAAATACTGCATGGCTGAAAGTCAGGAAAGGAGTACATCAGGGATGCATCCTATCCCCATACCTTTCCAATATGTATGCAGAACAGAACATTCAGGAAGCAGGGCTTTATGAGGAGGAATATGGCATCAAAATTGGAGGAAGACTCATTAACAACCTACAATATGCAGATGGCACGACTTTGCTCACTGAAGCTGAAGAAGGCCTGAAGCACTTGCTCCAAAAGGTCAAGGAATGTAGTCTTCAATATGGATTGAAGCTCAACATCAAGAAGATAAACATTCTCACCACTGGGCCGATTGACAGAACCATGATAAATGGAGAAGAGATTGAGGTTGCTAGCAATTACAGCTTACTGATATCCACAATCAATATTCAAGTCAGGAAATGAAAAGATGAATTGCACTGGGGAAAATCTGCTGTTATGAACATCTCCAGAGTGCTGAAAACCAACAATGTCAGTCTAGATAAAAAGGTGCACCTAATCCAGGCCATGGTCTTCTCAATTACTTGTTATGCTTCGGAAAGTTGGCCAAGAATTAAGGATGACAAAAGAAGAATAAATGCCTTGGAGTTGTGGTGCTGTGAGTCTTGAACATACCACGGACTGAGAAGAAAATAAATAGGACTTTCTTGGAGAGGGAGAAACAAAGTCTCTCCTTGAAGGCTAGGATTTTGAAGCTCTGCATTACTTACTTTGGGCATGTGGCCAGGAGAGATTGGTCCTTGGAAAAGGACATCATGCTCAGAAGGGTGGATGGACAACTCAGAGTGGAAGACCCTCGATGAAGTGGATTGATACAGTAACTGGGACAATGCGGGTTGATGTTCAGAATTAGTGAGACTGGCTCAGGACAGGTTAGGCTGCAGAGCTGCTATACATAGGGTCACTGTATATAGCAGGCATCTCGATGTAACAACAATAACAAACTATGACAGGTTTGGAAGCAGGAATGGCATCTACTTTTTAAACAACATGCCTCCAGAAACTCTATGATCTCTGATAACTGTTGATAGTGGTAGAGGAGCTTCAGGTCTTTTGTTCCTAGGGTCACTATGATTCGTACTCGTCTCAAAGGCAGTCAACAACAGATGAACCATAGTTTTTCTATCCATTATTGATGGACACTTGGATTGCTTTCATCTCTTTGCTATTATGAATAATGCAGCAAGAAACATCAATGTGCACACATCTGTTTATGTATGGCTCTCATTTCTTTAGGGTATATTCCCAACAGTAGAATTGCTGAGTCAAATGATATTTCTACTCCCAACTTTCCGAGAAAGTGCCAAACCACCGTCCATGGTAGTTGCACCATTTTATATCCCCACCAGAAATGAATAAGAGTTACAATCTTTCCACAACTCACTAGTATTTGTTGCTTGCTGCCCTGTTGAACTTTGCTAGTATTGCTGGGGAGATACACATTTTAAATATCAAACCTTGGTGCCGTTTACTCAAAATTGAATCATAGTAACCGTTCATTTTTTCCTGTGAGGCTATAAATCACATAGGAGGACACTGCTCATCATTCTAATGGTGAATTTGGACCACTAGAAAAGTGCAGCCTTGACGTTAGCTGTGTAACTCTCTTAATCAGTAAAGCTCCTTATGCAGATCCAAAAAGGATCAAAAAAAGAAACCTCTTTTTTCTCACATAGAACAGAAGGTTTGTATGTGAGTGCATGGATATGTATGAACAAGTAAAAACTTGCAATCCTTTTGAATCAGAACCAACTCATAGTTAGACCCTCCATCAGATTTGCAGAGGCTGTAAATCACATGAATAGAGACTGCCCATCTTTTTCCCATGAAACAAGTGGTGGATTCAAACTACCTAAATTTGGGGAGCTCTGGTGATTTAATGGTAAGGAATTGCACGGTCAACCCAAAGTACATGGTGTGAATCCACCAGCTGCTTCCCAGGAGAAAGATGGCTAATCTCCTACCATGTGATTTGCTGCTTCTGAATACCCAAGAAGGATTAGATTTGAGTCAGTTCCAACAAAACCCAACAACTTGTATCTCAATGACAGCAGCATTAGGTAACTAAGGCATAATTTATTTTGTTGTTGTTACATGCCATCGAGTAGCTTGCTACTCATAGTGACCCTATGTACAACAGCCCAAAACCCTGCTCTATCCTGTGCCAATCGCACCGTCTCTGATACACCCATCCCGATTACCCCAGTCACTGAATCAATCCATTTCATAGAGGGTCTTCCACTCTTGCGCCATCCTTCCACCCTCCCAAGCATGATGTTCCTCTCCAAGGACCTGTTCCTCTGTACAACATGTCCAAAGTATGTCAGACGAAGCCCCAGAATCCTTGCCTCCAAGGAGCAGCCCGATTTAGCCCTCTCCAGGTTGAATCTGTTTGTTTTCTTGGTAGTCCATGGTACAATCACTACTCTTCTCTAGCACCACAGTTCAAAGGCATCAATTCTCCTTCTATCCTCCCTAGTCATTATCCAACTCTCTGATGCTTAACAGGTAATTGCAAAGACCATAGCCTGTATCAGGCGCACCTTAGTCTCCAGAGGGACACCATTGATCTTCAGTACCCTGGAGAGGTCCCTAACAGCAGACTTTCCCATCACAATACTTTTTTTTTTCCTGGCTACTGGTGCCAAGAGTGTTGACCATGGAGCCAAGAAGACTAAAGTTGTTGACAATCTCAATCTCTTCACCATCCATCCTGATGTTGCCAATTGGTCCAGTGGTGAGAATCTTTGTCTTCTTGACATTGAGCCTAAATCCATACCGAAGGCTGCAGTCCTTGACCCTCTGCATCAAGCATTTCAGGTCCTCCTCACTTTCAGCAAGCAGGGTTGTGTCATCTGCATAACGCATATTGTTAATAGATCTTACACCAATCCTGACACCACACTTCTCCTCATAGAGCCCGGCCTCTCAGATAATCGGTTCTGCATATAGGTTGAAAAGGTATGGAGATAGGACACATCCCCAGTGTACGCCTTTCCCAATTGTGAACCATGCAGTGTTTCCTTGCTCTGTTCTGATGACTGCCTCTTGGTCCAAGTATAGGTTTCACATTAAATGATCAAGTGTTTTGGGATTCCCATTCTTCTCAGAGTCAGCCACAGTTATGATCCACACAGTCCAACGCCTTTGCATAATCAATGAAACACAGATAGACATTCTTCTGATATTCCCTGCTTTCAGCTAAGATCCATCTAACATCAGCTACAATATCCCTAGTACCACAACCCCTTTCTAAACCCAGCCTGGACTTCGACTGGAACAGCACATCAGGAGAGAACTCATTTTACCTCATCTTTTTCTCTGCTTTCTTTATACTCTCTTCATATCTGAGAAGACATTGACTCAGAGTACACATTATATTAATCCTACCTCATTAACATAATGAAGTCTGCCTAAACCCAAGTCAGAACTAACGCATAGTTGATTCTCAAGTAGGCTTTCAGAGATAATAATTCGTTCATGGGAAGGGATTGCCCATATTTTTCTTGATATTTAAATTAGCAGATAACTGACCCTTCTACTAGTGGTGACATTAGAGGGATTTTTTTTTCTTTTTCTTTTTCTTTTTTTTTTTTTTAGGTATAGGGAATGATGTTTTACCCCCTTTAACTTCCCTGCTATTTCTGGTGAGACAGATGAATTACTGGGTTCCCCATGTCGTAATGAAGTTCTTGGCAGACCTTGGAGACTCAAGGGCTCTGGTAGAGGTTTGGCATGGGATAAATGTCAATAATTGTAGAGGAGATTCAGGCCTTTTGTTCTTAGGGTCACTATGAGTGGTGCTTGACTCAAAGACAACCAACG
This sequence comes from Elephantulus edwardii, assembly GCF_000299155.1. NCBI lineage: Eukaryota > Metazoa > Chordata > Mammalia > Macroscelidea > Macroscelididae > Elephantulus > Elephantulus edwardii. The sequence goes on from NW_006399773.1 coordinate 13,553,781, forward strand.
ACAACAAGGGAAATTTTTAACATTTGCCTAAGACATGAAATTGAAGGACAAAATGCATGTGAATACTTTTGAGAAGGTATTTGGACTGAGGAATTGTACACTTGAAAATCTGTCTAGAATGAGTAATTGTATCTTGCTCCAAGTCTGAATCGAAACCTATTAACTTCCCTAATAAAACCCATAACCATGAACATAATTCTGTAATATTTGTGTGGTTATTACAATGGATTTTAGACCCAGTTGAGAAGTAAGCTTAATGTCACAATTCATAAAAGTAAGCACAGAAAGAGAGAAAGGAGGTAGCAAAAGGGGGAGAGAGAAAATTCTTGGGATAGCTGCGGTTGGTATGCAGAGGAGGGGTGAATAAATGGGAATAGTTCAATGTGTACTTGAAAAGATGGGGTGACAATAGGCATAGATCAATGATTATTAATTATATAAAATATAAAGTATATGAATGGTTGTATAAAACACAATATAGATGATTGAAACATAGTATATATGAATGATTGTATTCAGACTAGTTAAAAAAAACACAAGTTTATCGCTGAGAAAGACCATATGTGATCTTGTAGAAATTATTTTTCTATTTTAGACATTGTTGATGCTTCTGGTTCCCCTTTGGGGCATTAGTAAATGTCCCCTTGACCCCTATACTCTTATTACAGATTGTCAGTTCCTTACCAATTAGGCCACCAGAGCTCCAAGTATCCAACTCATTTGAACCACGATGTCTTTATTTATTCAGTGTGTTTTAGACAAGGTAGAACTTCAGCTGAGAGTGGAGATGTAGGAAGAAAGTAGGAGACTGAAAGATTTCAGTGAAAGTTTAGAAGAGAAGTGAGAAGGAGTAAGAGAATCTAGTGACGTAGTCTTAAGAAGTTGTTCTCCAAAGCTAAAGGAAGGCAGTTCAAATCTACTAACTGTTTCATGGGAGAAATAAGGACAACTTTCTCCTGTGTGATCTATAGCTACTAAAACTCATTGTAGGGTCAGTTATGAAACCCTATGAACCTGGAGAGAGGATGAAAGTCAAGCAAGTGTCAAGGACTTTTGTTCATAGGGTCACTATGAGTCATCTACGACTCAACTGCCCTTAACAACACAGAGAGAGACCAGTTGGCCTAACGGACCGAAAGTGATGCTACCAAGCCAAAGGTGGGTGACTCTTACCCACGGCCCTAAGGCCTGTTTTTCATCGTTTTTGTTCAAACAGTCTTCCAGGTCGTATAGCCCTGGCATGTCCACTTGCTATACAGAGGTAACTTGTGGTCACTGTGAAGCTGAACACTGTGACACTGATGTGTCAAATGGGTTAATGGTTACCCATTGGTGGAAAGTTTTTGGTGGAACTCCCCAGTTAAAACAAGCTTGGAAGCAGGAGTGATATCCACTCCCATAATAGCTTGCCTCCAGAAACCATATGAACCCAGACAAAGGATGAAAGTCACACAAGTGTTGAGGACTTTTGTTCACAGGGTCGCTATAAGTAGCCTAGGACTCGACGGCACTTAACAACAACAATATTAGGGTCAGTTACAAGTCAGTTCCAATTTTAAGGAGCATAACATTAACATGAGAAGAAGAAGGTCTAAAGTAGGTGTAGAAAGAGAGAAGGGAGATAGAGAAAGAAAAATTTGATATCTTTACAACATTTTATTTCCAAGCTTATTTCTTTGTTTTGTTTTTTTTTTTGTTGATTTTTTTTGTCAGCCATGCTTCTCCATTCTTTAGCAGATTTTTTCTTTTTTAATATCTTTTTTAGAATATAAAGTAATATTTACATTCCTAGATAGTTTTTCCTGATTAAAATGGTTATGTAATTCTAAACCTTTTTACTTTATTATGATATCTAAATTTCACACTCACTTTTATACTTCTATTCATAGTCACTGTGATAGACTTAATATTCCCTCTATTTCTGGGGCTGAAGAAGCTATTGATACCTTAAAAATCTGGCCTCATCAATTATGACACTCATCTTGTTACTTCTCAAGAAAATAGTGACTTCTTTGAGAAATAGTTTACAAATCACTCTTTGTATGGTGACTATGTCAATATACAGCTCTATAGCGAAACCCTTTAATTAAAAAAAAAAGTTTTCAGAACAATCACAGTTAAGTGAAAATATTCCAGATATTTGACTCAGGAAAAAAAAATACCAAAAATAAAAACCATGACAAAAACAACAGAAAACCAACAAAACAAACTGGGTTTAAATCCTGGTTTTACTTTTTCTTAACTTTGTTTCCAGAAACCCATTTCACAATATCTCTTAGGGGCAACTACTGCATTTATATAACGGGATTACTCTTTGTACTGACTGAAATAGCACTTTAAAGTGGCAAGCGCTTTGTGTGGCGTAGAATAGGTTCTTGATAAATGGTTCGCTCCTTCTGCCTTTCACTCCTCCCAATAGCAGCAAAACAAAAATTTACAAATATACGGTCATTGCTTTGTGAGTAGGTATTTCTTCATGAAATAATAAAAGTTTGCATGAATTCTGCAACATACTGAGGTTGTTTATCTTATAAACTGGGTACAACCACAGTACATAAATCATATTAAAATGTCAAATGTCTTTTAAAACATATTTATGGTTATTTGTTTTGCAGTGATTCATTTGTTTCACTGTTCTACTAAATGGTAAATTTATAACAGGTGTTAGAAACCAGTTGGTAAAGCAAAGGATCCAAAAGCTATTCAAATTTATTGAACATTTTCAAATACATATTTCAAATACCTATACATATATATGTATATTTACAAAGAGGAAATATGCATTTTAGTTTTAATATAAGCAAAACATTTTTTAAAAATCACTGCTTGTCATCTCTCTGCCAGTCTAACTAGTCTACTTTCTATTATCTTTCTTAAAGTCCTGAAGTCCCTGAATGTGTCCTTGGAGACCAGAAGGAGAGAAGAGAGTGAGTCTGCTTGTGCATATGTGGAAAGAATCTGTATTTGAGAGAGAGAGGAAACAGAGAAAGTGGCATAAATGTGTTTGTGTGTGTGTGTTTGTGAGAGAGAGGGGAAGAGATTTGATTTAGTCACTAAACTTAATTGGTGTTCCTGAGGTCATTGTACCAGCCACCCATGCTTTCTGCTCCAGACAACTCATTGTCTTTCACATTTCCTCTATTTCCTGAGGACATAGACAAAGAAGTGTCATATCAGTATCAAGGGAGACTTTTTTAAGAATAGAAAATCTTACTGGACCTGGCAGGTATGTTTGGCCTGTGTCAGCATAAAAGACATTGGAAGGCCTCAGGGAACTGTGAGAGCAACTAACTTCCTTAGGCCTGCTCATCATACTCCTGAAGAAAGCTCTACTTTAATCCTATATTCCCTATGTGGACTTTGATTCTGGATCCTTGAATTATTGCCCAGAGCTGCCTAGACTCTGATTTGACAGCAAAAAATTGTCTACTGTGGGTCAGTGACAGAAAGAAAGGCAGAAAAGATCGTCCATCTTTTAGATGCCGGAGATTAGAACCTAGTAGACAAGATAGACTGAAACCCCAGAAATATGCCAAGAAATCTGAGAGAGTGAAATTTAGTAGGATTTCCTTATTTCTCTGGATCTCACACATTTTCTGCCTTTTAGAAGCTTTGGCCATAACCACATTTCTGTCATACATTTTAGTGGAAAATATTTGTGCTTTCCTTCTCCAACAAGCCTTGAACACTTTCTAGATTCCCCAGGTTTAATTGCAGGTTTGAATTATTTAAAGACTAGGGGGAAAATATGATGCTAAGATATAAAATAATGGTGCCGGTGCATTCTTAATCCTATTGCATGGATTTTTCCATGTCTTTGCTGAAGCATAAATGACAACTCAAATTCTGAGGGTTTTTTTAAATGTTTGACCATGTGTATACATATAATATGCCTCCAATTAAAACCTAGTTTTGATATCTAGAGAGGAAAGGAGGTGTAGAAGTTCAAATCACACTTCAAAGCAAAAATTACTTTCATCATAGTAATAATGTCCTTTCTGTCCGTATCCTAACAAATATAAAGCAACAACTGCCACGAAAACTCTCATGGATGTGTTTGTTATTGTGTGCCCCAACGTTAGAACTGACCCATAGCTTATCTGTCGAAGGCTTTTAGAGGCAGTTAATCATACAGGAGATTACCCATCCTTCTCCAGTACAATAGGGTCAGGTGTGTCAGAGATGAAGTGGTTGTCTCAGGATAGATCAAGATTCAGTGATTGTTCACAAAGTCACTGCATTGTAGTTGATTCAGTTGCTCCTAACAATAACATCAATTGTGAAAACATAACAATAATGCAACAAGGGAGAATCAGGGACGCTAGATGTTATAAAACCAAAATTTTTTAAGTTAAGAACCTTGAGTTTGAATCTAGCTCTGCCATTTTTGGCAAAATTACTAAGCTTTGTCAATCTTCAATGTCCTCATTGGTTTAGATGGGGATTATAATAATATATACTCCAGAGGTCAGGAAGTTCTGACAGCATAGTCTATGGGAAGTTGTGCTGTTAATCCAAGGATAGCATTGCTCTGCTAGTTTGAATTTATGTGTAGTAGTAGCTCTTTGGGGAAAAGATGGGCAATTTCCTTTTGTGCAATTTACAGCCTACCAAACCTCAGTGAAGAGTCAACGAAAAGTTGATTTAAACTCAACAGCAATGAGTTAATACATAGGGATAACAGTTAAACTGCCACTGAATTATCTAGAAATATATATATTTGTTGTTGTGTACTGTTGAGTAGGAACTGACCTATAACCCTCCAGTGGGTTTTCAGAGACAGTTAATTGGACAAGAGGCGATTGTCCATCCTTCTCCCATGAAACAGTTGGTGGATGCTAACTGTGTACCTTTGGGATTGCAGTGCAGCTTCTTGTCACTTGAACATCAGTAATATAGATAAATATAGATATAGATATGATTTAGAGATAGATATAGAGATAAATATAAATAATGTGTTGCTGTGTATTGTTAAGCCAGATCCAACTTATAATTAGTTGTTCAGGAAGTTTTCAGAGGCAGTGAATTCTAAAGGGAGAAGATTACCCATCTTTCTTCTGCAAAGCAGCTGGTGGATTCGAACCATGTCTCTTTGGGTTAGCAGAGGAACTCCTTACCACTAAATAACCAGTTGTTCTTGTTATGTGCCATCAAGGCGTTTGCGACTCATAGCGGCCCTATGTACAACAGCCCTAAATCCTGCTCTCTCCTCTGCCAATTGCACTGCCTCTGACACAACCATCCCGATTACCCCAGTCACTGAATCAATCCACCTCATAGAGGGTCTTCCCCTTCTGCGTCATTCCTCCACCCTCCCAAGCATGATGTCCCTCTCCAAGGACCTGTCCCTCCTTACAACATGTCCAAAGTATATCAGATGAAGCTCCTTGCCTCCAAGGAGCAGCCTGGTTTAACCCTCCAGGTGGAATCTGTTTGTTTTCTTGGCAATCCATGGTACATTCAATACTCTTCTCCAGCACCACAATTCAAAGGCATCAATTCTCCTTCTATCCTCCCTAGTCATTGTCCAACTCTCTGATGCATAACAGGTAATTGCAAAGACCATAGGCTGTATCAGATGCACCTTAGTCTCCAGAGGGACACCATTGCTCTTCTGTACACTGGAGATGCCCCTAACAGCAGACTTTCCCATCACAATACTTTTTTTTTTTTAATTTCATGGCTACTGATGCCAACAGTGTTGACCATGGAGCCAAGAAGACTAAAGTTGTTAACAACCTCAATCTCTTCACCATCCATCCTGATGCTGTCAATTGGTCCAGTGGTGAGAATCTTTGTCTTCTTGACATTGAGCCTTAATCCATACTGAAGACTGCAGTCACCCTCTGCATCAAGCACTTCAGGTCCTCCTCAGTTTCAGCAAGCAGGGTTGTGTCATCTGCCTAATGCAGATTGTTAATAGGTCTTCCACCAATCCTGATGCCACACTTCTCCTCATAGAGCCCAGCCTCTTGGATAATCTGTTCTGCATACAGATTGAAAAGGTATGGAGATAGGACACATCCCTGGCGTACGCCTTTCTCAATTTTGAAGCATGCAGTGTTTCCTTGATCCGTTCTGACTACTGCCTCTTGGTCCATGTATAAGTTTCTCATTAGAATGATCAAGTTTTCTGGGATTCCCATTTTTCTCAGGGTTAGCCACAGTTTGTTATAATCCACACAGTCCAACGCCTTTGCATAATCAACGAAACACAGATAGACATTCTTCTGGTATTCCCTGCTTTCAGCTAAGATCCATCTAACATCAGCTGCAATATCCCTATGTACAACAGAAGTTACCAGAGCTTCTTTATATATCTATTATATAAAATATTCAAGTGTATGTCTGTGTCAATGAATGTATCTGTATTTTGTGTGTGTGTCTGTGTGTGTGTGTATTAGGTGATCTGTACTGTGATTTTTACTTTGCAAAACCCAGGAAACACAGATAAATTTCTGTAGCTTATGTAGATTTTGATTGCCCAAAGATCTCATGTGATCATACTCTTTGTCTATTTGTAATTTCTTCTTAGGTATCTGAATATTAATTCCTTAGAATTTTTAAAAAAATCTATCTTATGCTTTAACATATTTTAATTAGTGCTGTATATTTTTAAAGTGTTTTAAAACTATATCACCATTAGCTACATAAGACTCTTATTACTTTTAATATCTCACACATGTAAATGGAAACATAAATAGAGCAGAAGGAATTAAAGTTCTGTTTAAGATCCATAAATCCAGATTAAATAACTTTTAGTTATATGGAATACATTTTTTTCTTTTATTGCTATTCTGACACACACACCTGTCTCTTAGTGGATAAATGCAAGTTCTAAAAACTATGATGTGCCAAGGGACTCTGGTATTACCTCAGCTTCTGGAAATTATCTTGTTGATACCAAGAGATAATTTCCTGGCCTCTAACCCCACTTTCTACCCTAATAGACCAAGGCAGTTATTTCACAGATCAAAATTCTTTTTTTAGCACTGAGTCCAGAGTACAGATAAGGCAGAGGTAAATCTACCACTTTGTTACTCAGGAAACGGCAGAGAGAGTTGATTTGACAGTAATAAAAAACAATGAAAAAAGAAACAAAGAAAATTTAGCCTTAACAACCATGTGTTGTCTAAATTATCTGTACTAAGGTAGTCTAAGAAAGATTATCTTAGTGTAAATTTTATTTAAAATAATTCTGTCCAGGAAGTCACCTGGCAATAGACAGAAGCAAACTCTAATCCACAATGGCAGAAGTCATATTTATTGTACACCTCTAGAGAAACCTGCAGAAAAAAAAACTTTTTCCCGAGCAATAAACAGTGTGGTGGTGGAGATGAACAATTTGAAAAATGTGCAGAGGAAAGCCAGAGAAGGGACGTAGAAAGATGAGGGTTCTAGATTGTTGTTTGAAAACAAAGTTGAAGAGATACGCATAAAAATAGATTGAGAATAAGAGAGTTGTATAATGGCTAACCCCAAATTTCAGAGGGCACAAAAGTTTGTAGGAGTTGGCAAAATAGAGGGGATAGAGTTACAAAAGGGATTGGAGAAGGAAATGAATGGTGATCTGATCCTCTTGGGTGCTTGTAAGAAATAATAAATCCCAGGAGAGTATGTTTTCTATGATAGATGAAACTAGATGATACATAGGTAGAAAGTCAGAATATCTACAAAAGTGGACTTTTTCTGGGTTAATTTGAACTCCTCTGCTCTCTCTTGATTCCAAATGAGGCAGAATCAAAACAGCCTTATACTAGAAATTCCAATAATGTTAAACTCTAGTTTAAAGAGTAATGTGTACCTGATCTAAGTCATGCTATTTTTAGTTGATTCCTATGCATCTAACAGTTGGACATAAATATGGAAGAAGGAACATTTGTGGCCTAGTGGTAAGAAGTTGTGCTGCAATTCAAAAGGGTGGTATGCCTTCACCCTGAAACCCACAGCGTCCCTTTTCAGCAGGAAGTAGCTAAGAGAATACGCCATCCCCTTTTCCTTATGAATCAGGGTGAAGTCTCTCTCAGGGAGGAGTGATAGGGAATGGCAAGGGACACACTGACAAAGGAGATTAATCAGAACTGGCTTTGACAACCACTGTGGCAATTGGACAATTAAAACAGACATGGGGGGGAAGAAGAACGAACTGGGGAGGAGGGTGGAGAAAACAGTGCAACAATGAATGAATGAAAACCCAAAATCTCTGTAAATTTTCATTAAAACGAATAAAATTTAATAATAATAATAATAAATTAAAAAGAAACATTTCAGTCCAGAAAAGAGCACAGAAGAGATTCTGAACCCCCAAAAAAGTATACTCCTTGGGGACCCTATAATCATATGGTCACACAATTTGATGGGTGGAGGGAGGTGGGAAGATCTGATGTGAAAAACAATGTATATGAACTTTGTAAATAAATCAATACAAAATTTTTTAAAATGTAAAAAAAAGGTAGTATGTTGTTTTTATGTACCATTGAGTCATTTGTGACTCATAGTGACCCTATGTACAAGAGTCCTAAACGCTGCTCTATCCTGTGCCATCCTCACCATCTCCAACACACTCATTCCCATCACCCCAATTACAGAATTGATCCAATTCACCGAGGGTCTTTCTCTCCTGCACCATCCCTCCGTTCTTCCAAAAATGATGTCCTTCTCCAAGGACCAGTCCCTCCTTGCAACATGCCCAAAGTATGTTAGATGAGACATCAGAATCCCTGACTCCAAGAAGCATACCAGTTTCACCCTACCCTGGACAAACGTGTTTGTTCTTCTAGCAGTCCATGGTATATTCAACACTCTTTTCCAGCACCACAGCTCAAAGGCATCAATTCTCTTTCTATCACCCCTATTCACTGTCCAACTCTCTGATGCATAGCACATAATTGCGAAGACTATAGTCCAGATCAGGTGCACCTTAGTCTTCAGCCTGACATTGTTGCTCTTCAGTACTCTTGTGAGGCCTCTCACAGCTGACTTTCCCAAAGCAATTAGTCTCTTGATTTTCTGGCTGCTGTGACCAAGTGTGTTGACTGTGGAGTCAAAATAACTAAAACTATCAACTATCTCAGTATCTTCATTATCCATACTGATGTTGCCAATTGGCCCAATGGTGAGAATCTTTGTCTTCTTGATGTTGAATTTCAACCCATATTTAAGGTTGCCGTCCTGTCCACAAGGGGATTGGCTAGTCTCAATAATCTACAAGGAAATTTACTAGCCTTGCTATTGAATTGAGTGAATTCGGTATCAGAGAAGAAAATCTTTCCCACCAATGAAGAAGCAGCAATAGAATGTATCACATCTTTGAGGCAAGAAATTCTTGCTCCAGGTAGACCTAAGGCAGCAGCAGCCATGGATAAACCAGAGATCCAACATAATATCAAACCACATTGGTACTGCTATCCTCCACAGACAGAACCAGAGCTAAGCTACTAGCCTTTGCCCAAGTTTTTGGGACAACAGGGAGGCAGAAGAGGGAAGAGCTAATATTGGCAGAACTAAAAACTTTGTAGCAATGACCTTAAGCCCCATGACTCAAGGCTGAGGTGCTTATGAGCATATATAGGAAGTTGTCCTGTGTTCTGCTACTCAATTTAATAGCAAGGCTAGTAAATCTCCTTGTAGATTATTGAGACTAGCCAATCCCCTTGTGGACAGACTAATAAGCCCTATTCATATATTCCTGTCCATTCACTTGACAGAAGATATATTTAAGTGCATGGAAGCAGTAGTGGCATCCACTTCTGAAATAGCTTGCCTCCAGAAACTCTGTAAATATGGAGAAACATTATAAATGAAAGTTATACAAGTGTCCAGGTCTTTCATTCATAGGGGCACTATGAGTTATCTACGAGTCAACAGCACTTAACAACAACAACAACAACAACAACAACAACAACGAGAGAGAGCTCTGTTGGCCTAGTGAATAGAAAGTTATGTTACAAAGCCAAAGATGGGTGATTTTAATCTGTGGATCTCAGGCCTGGTTTTAATTGTTTTCAGTTAAACATTCTTCTAAGTGGTATAGCCATGGTCTCTCCATTGGCTGTTTAGAGACAACTCAAGTTTGCTGTGGTACTAAACACCGTGACATTGATGTGTCAAATGCAATAATGTTACCCATAGTGGACAGTGTTTCGTGGAGCTCCCTGATTAAAACAAATTGGAAGCAAGAGTGGCATCCAATTCCAAAGTAGCTTGCCCTCGGAAACTCTATGAATGTGGAGAAATGATGAAAATTATACAGGTTTTCAGGTCTTTCATCATAGAGTAGCTACAAGTCATCTATGACTTGATGGCTCCTAAAAAAATCAAGTACAAGATAATATCTATATTCCTAAGTAACTCTAGATAATTTTGACTTAAATGGTCTAACTACTTAATTTGTCCAGTTGGAAGCCCTTGCAGCTCACCCTTCATTATTTATATTCATAAACATATAAACATATTCATGTTTTCATTATTGTTATTGTTGTTTCTGTGCGGTGCTGGAGAGTTGACTATACCATCGACTGCTAGGAAAATAAACAGGTTTGTCCTGGAGAGGGTGAAATTGGACTGCTCCTTGGAGGCAAGGATTCTGAAGCTTCGTCTTACATGCTTGGGGCATGTTTCAAGGAGGGACCAGTCCTTGGAGAGGGACATCATATTTGAGAGTGCAGGGACAGCACAGGAGAGGAAGACCCTCGATGAGATGGATCACTTCAGTGATTGGGGTAGTGGGAATTGGTATGTCAGAGATGGTGAGGTTGACACAAAATAGAGCAGGGTTTAGGGCTCACGTACATGGGGTTGCTATGACTTCCCTTAAGTGGGGTGTTTTTCATACGTAAAATTTGAAAAATACAAACCAACTTATATGTGTTTTAAATTTAAAAATTATTTGAAAGTTTTGAATTGAATTAAAATTTTTTAGTGTACTATTGACCTTCTATGGTAAACAAAACAAAACTTTTTAATCATGTTTTCTGTGTATCAGAAATATAGAATTGATTGGACACATACATCCTTTAAAAAAGATAAAGAAAAACATGCTACTATAAATCGTTGTGTAACAAGGAAAAATTTAGTAGCTTTACTGGTAGAAGGGATTATATAATTGTAGGGCTTCCTATCCAACCAAAATTAGCAGTTACTATTTTTCTTCTACAGAAGAAAAGACATCTAATATAGGTTTACCAAAACTCCATCATTGAAAATGCCGCTAGTATGGAAGGGGGGACCCACAACAACAACAAAAAGACAAACTAAGTCATATAATCAGGCAAACACTATATTTAGCTTATTTCTATTTATTTTATTTCTTTGATCTTTCTTCCTACTTTGATAGATTTTAAGTGTAATGCAGAAATAAATTATGATGTTATGTATAAATGCAATACCATATTGATTCTCATCACCAGGCCAATTGATAGCACCATGTTAGATGGAGAAGGAATTGAGGTTGTTAACAATTTCAACTTGCTCAGCTCCACAATCAACACTCTTGACACCAGCTGCAAGGAAATCAAAAGATGAAGTGCATCAAGGAAATGTGCTGTCAGGGATCTCTCCAAAGTGGCAAAGAGCAGAGATCTCAGTCTGGAGACTAAAGTGCACCTCATTGAGCCCATGGTCTTCACAATTAATTGTTCCCCACCAGAAAGCTGAACAATAACTAGAGATGGACAGAAGAAGAATTTTTATTTTGATGCGGTTGTGGACAAGAATGTTGAACATACCACGGACTATCAAGCGGACAAACAGATCTGTCCTAAAGAGGATGAAACCAGGCTGCTCCTTAAAGACAAGGACTTTGAAGTTCCATCTCACATATTTGGGCATGTGGCTAGAAGGTAACAGTACTTGGAAAAGGACATCATGATTTGAAGGGTGGAGGGACAGACCAGAAGAGGAAGACCTCAAGCGAGATGTATTGACACAGTTACTGGGTTAATGGAGGTAGGTGTGTTGTAGATGGTGAGATGGCACAGGATAGGGCAGGATTCAGAGCTGCTGTACTTAGGATTGCTTTGAGTCACACATGACTAAAGGGCACATGTTGTTGTTGTTGTTATGTGCCGTCGAGTCGTTTCCGACTCATAGCGACCCTATGCACAACAGCCCTAAATCCTGCTCTATCCTGCGCCAACCGCACCGCCTCTGACACACCCATCCCGATTATCCCAGTCACCGAATCAATCCATCTCATAGAGGGTCTTCCCCTCCTGCGTTGTCCCTCCACCCTCCCAAGCATGATGTCCCTCTCCAAGGACCCGTCCCTCCTGGCAACATGTCCAAAGTATGTCAGACGAAGCCCCAGAATCCTTGCCTCCAAGGAGTAGCTTGGTTTAATCCTCTCCAAGATAAATCTGTTTGTTTTCCTGGAAGTCCATGGTACATTCAGTACCCTTCTCCAGCACCACAGCTCAAAAGCATCCACTCTCCTTCTGTCCTCCCTAGTCATTGTCCAACTCTCTGATGCATAACAAGTGATTGCAAATACCATGGCCTGTATCAGGCGCACCTTAGTCTCCAGAGAGACACTGTTGCTCCTGAGTACATAACAATAAAAATATTGATGTCATCAAGATTGGAGGAAAACTCATCAACAACCTGCATTATGCAGATGACACAACTTTGCTTACTGAAACTGAGGAGGTTCTGAAGGACTGGCTTCAGACTGTAGACTTCAATTTGGATTGAAGCTCAACATCAAGTAAACTAAGATTCTCACCACTGGACCTATTAGCAGCATTATGACAGACATTGAAGAGATTGAGATTGTTAACAGCTTTAGTTTGCTTGGCTCCATAATCAACACTCTTGGAACCAGCATCCAGGACATCAAAAGGCGAATTGCATTGGGAAAGTCTGCTGTCAGGGACATTTCCAGAGTCCTAAAGAGCAACTATATAAGTCTGGAGCCTAAGATGTGTCTGATCCAGTCCCTGGTCTTTGAAATTATGCGCTATGCATCAGAAAGCAGGAAAATGACTAGAAATGACAGAAGAAGAGTTGGTGGATTTTGAGCTGTGGTGCTGGAGAAGAGTATTGAATATACCATCAACTGTTAACAGAACTAACAGTTTTATCCTGAAGAGGGTGAATCCGGGCTACTCCTGGTTTCTGGTAAGAATTCTGAAGCTCCATTTGACATACTTTGGGAATATTGCAAGAAAGGACCAGTCCTTGGAGAGAGATATTATGCTTGGGTTGGTGTAGGGACAACACAATAGAAGAAGAACCTGGATGAGGTAGATTGACTCACTGACGTGGGTAATGGGAGTAGGTGTGTCAGGGACAACGAAGTTGGCGCAGGACAGAACAGAAATCAGAGCTGTTATACACAGGGTTGCTATGAGCTGCAAGTGACACAATGGCAAATACAACAACAAAAACAACAACCATTATTGACTGTAATCATTATATAAATGTGTAATTTTTAAACATATATTATTAAAGTGTTAAAGTCTTGAATATTGAATTCACTTCCAACCATTACACTTCAATTAAATAGCAAAGTAAGCATCACGTACGAGTCTTGTACTCTCCATACTCCTTCCCTTCCCCCTACATACACAAAAATCAACTGTATGAGACCCAGAGCTCAATAGATATTCCAAAAAAAGACAAAGAAATAAAGGAAAGGAAGGGATATTTGATTAATGTAAACTATAACACCAGAATGGAAATAATGTGAATTTTCATACACTATAATGTGTATGATAAAAATCCTGCCCAGTCTTGTATCATTCCTACAATTTATGTTATACTTGAGTTTATCATTATAGGCATTATGTCAATCTATGTCATTGAAGGTTTTCCTTCATTGACCTCCTGCTTTACAAAATGCATAGTTTTTTCGGGAGCTGTCCCCTGCAATATGTCTAAAGAACTTTAAATAGAGTCTTACTATTTTTGTTTCTAAGAAGTATTCCAGCTATACAAGTCTCAGTTATCCATGTTTTCTGTTGATTAATGGTAATTTTGCTACCTCAGAATATGTGAAATGATGTCTAAGTAACTATGTATCATTTTGACTTGAATTGTTTTAACTATTCAATCAATGCTGTCATTTTGTACTGTCCAGTCTATTTAAACTCCTAGGAATCAACAGAACGAAGCTGTGCTGGATCTTACAAAGTATTCACAGTTCCTACCATGCTTCCTCCCATTGTTGCAGTCACTGTGTCGATTCATTTCATTATTGGTCTTCCTCTTTTTGCTGCCTTTTGGAAGCATGATGTCCTTTCAGGAACTGGCTTCTCCTGATAACATGCCCATATCCATTCCACAAAATCTCACCATCTTTGTTTCTAAGTAGCACTCTGGTTCTTCCAGGACATATGTGTTTGTTATTTTGACAGTCCATGGTATATTCAAAATACGTGGCCAGTCCCAATTCAGAGGCATCAAGTCACCACTTCTAATTATTTAAGGATTCTTTATATTGTATTTTAACCCTACACTAATTACTGATAGGGTTTCATTCTCCGAACTAGATCATAACCAACACAGACTGTGTACAGACTGAGTGACCCTAGAACACAGACTTGCAATCGTAGAAGTTTATTACTGGTTTGACTGCGCATATGCATGAGCAGAGTACTGATACACTGACTTTGTGAACCAAGATGCTAATAATGCTGACCATGGAGAAGCAGTTAATCAAGCTTTCACCTGCAGGTGACCAGCTGAAAGTAGCAAATGATGCAAGGTGAGAGTCTTTGTAGTGGCAGCAATTACTTGTTCTGGAAGTAATGAAGCCAATACAGGTGGGATATGGAATCTGCTGAATTCATTGAATACGTGCAGAAAATAAATGACAACCTTAGATATTTAACTCTCAGTTAAAATCACGATGTGAAAATCAGAATACTTCAATGACAGCATCGCTTTTGTTTGTTAGGTGCTGTCAAGTTGACTACAATTCATAGTAACTGCATAAACAGCTGAACCTTGTTTTGTTCCATATCACCTTCACCTGCCTGCTCTACCTGAGTCCATTCCTCCAGCCACTGTGTCAATCCATTCCAACTTTCACTTAACCTCTACTTTGCCAAGTATGCTGTTTTTCTCCAGGGCCTCTCTTAGATATATACATTAGAAGAATAGAATTTCTATTCTTGTAGTGACATTATTGCTGAAAAATCAAGCACAATAATTATAATTTATTGATTCCAGTATCATTTGGTATCTTGACAAGTTTCTCACATGAATGGTGCAATAGATGGTTGGAGAAGAATTGAGCCTTAAGAATTGTTGATTTTGTAAATTACTACCTAATATGAGAGGCACGGCAGAGCATTAGGCTAAGGGAACTAATTCAGTCTCATAATGATAAATACTGTGAAGACCATTATTGTAGAACAAGTATGAGGATCCAAGGAGGAGGCTGCTTAATCACAGGGTCACACAATTTGATGGGTGGAAGGAAGGGTGGGTAAAGGAAGGTGGAAAAATCTGGTGTAAAACAATGTATACAAACTTGATTGATTTATAAATAAACAAGTTATTGTTGTTGTTAAGTGCCATTGAGTCATAGGCAACTCATTGTGACCCTATTGGCGAAAGACCTGGACATTTGTATAACTTTCACCCTTTCTCCAGATTCATAGGGTTTCCAGAATCAAGCTATTTCAGAAGCTGATGCCACTCCTGCTTACAAGCTTGTTTTAATCGGGGAGTTCCACCAAACACTTTAACCATTACCACATTTGACACATCAGTGTCACAGTGTTCAGCTTCACAGCAACCACGAGTTACCTCTGTTTAGCAAGTGAACAGAC
>NW_006399773.1:13569656-13576925 GCF_000299155.1 Elephantulus edwardii
AATGAACTTTATTTTTATTTTCTATTGATCTATTAGGATATTCTATTTCTTCTTGAGTTTCAGTAATTTATATCTACAAAGTCAGGAAATAAGGAGACACATTACACTGGGAAAATCTGAAGTTAGTGACCTCTCCAAATTATTGAGGATTAGTATATGTTGAGGACTAAGGTATGTATGATTCAGGCTATACCCTTTCCAATCACTTGCTATGCATCTGAGCTGTATAATGAATAGGGATGTCAGAAGAAGAATTGATGTCTGAGTTGTGATGTTGGAGAAGAGCACTGAATATCCATGGATGGCCAAAGAACAAATATATAGGTTTTAGAGAGGGTGCCATCAGAAAGCTCTTTGCAAACAAGAATGATGAGGCTTTGCCTCACATACTTGGGGCATGTTGCTAAGAGGTGCTAGTCCTTGGACAGAAACATGATGCTGGAAAAGTGGAGGGTCAGTGAAGGAGAGGAAGACTTTCAACTAGGTGGCCTGATACAGTGAGTGTTGCAATGGCTTGTTGAGTCAGGATGTGTGAGGACAGAACAGGGTTCAGATCTTTTGTTCATAGGATTGCTATGAGTCCTATTCAACTCTATGGCACCTAACAACAACAACAACATCAATAGTAGTGGAATAGCTGGGTCATATAGAGTTTCTACGTTTAGTTTTTTTAGGAAACACCAATCTGTCTTCTACAGTGGTTGTGCCATTTTACAATCTCACCAGCAGAGCATGAGAGTTCTAACTCATTCGTATCTTCTCCACAATTTATTGTTTGCCACTTTGCTAAACTTTGCCACTGGTCCTGAAGTGAAATGTTTGATTTGCATCTCTCTTATAACCAGAGATTTTTGAACATTTCTTGATGTGTCTGTTTGCCATCCAAACAAGATGCATATGTTTTGATAACACTTTCAAAACATGCAAGATGAAGCCTCAACATCCTTACTTCTAAGAAACACTTTAGCTGCACTTATTTCAGGACAGATTTGTTTGTTATTTTAACACCGATGGTATACTCTGCATTGTTTACCAACACCACTAGATAAATGATTCCATTTTTCCTATTAATTTTAATCTAAATCGCATTAAGTGATAATATAAATACTAGTGTGTGTTTAAAAGTTTGCAATATTATAGTTTACTTATAGTTATAGTAAATTATAATTTATTATAATTATTATTATTATTGTA
Source organism: Elephantulus edwardii (assembly GCF_000299155.1). Lineage (NCBI taxonomy): Eukaryota > Metazoa > Chordata > Mammalia > Macroscelidea > Macroscelididae > Elephantulus > Elephantulus edwardii. Next base: position 13,570,851 of record NW_006399773.1, read on the forward strand.
CAACTGTTATGGTTTTTCAATAAATATTATTCCTTACCTAAATATTTTGAATTAATTTTTAAATATTATTATTACTTTGTTGTGACATATCTGTCTTTTAGATCATTACTAAATGTTCATTTATTTTTATTTCTCAGTACTTCAACTAGTTAAGCCTCACTCCATGTCCTCCAACAAAGCAACTTTACTTTAAAAATGAACATCTTAATATGTGCTAATTTACTTTCCAAATGGCTTTTCAGTGAGCATATCAAAAAGTTGTCTCAATAATTTTTCAGTACAATGGAAATAAACATTTAGACATGACAAAGAATTTTAATAAACACAGACACTCATTAACAACGTATTTATGTTCCAATACTTGCACTAATTAACATGTTTGCAATTGAGAAATGTTGCAATTGCCAAGAAAATGACATTATGAATCCAAAGTACGATTAACTTCGCTCTCTTCACTATGTATCCCACCGCATATTCCGATTTTATTTTTTCAGAAACAAACATCTCTTAAGTTCTCAGTGTAGGGAATTCAATGGAGGCTTTGCAGAAGAAGCAAAATCTGTAAATGAAAGCTATTGATAAGATACAAATTGTATTCTTAAAGAGAAAAATATTAAAGTATAGAGTGTAAAGGAATTTTATTGTTTTAGAGAAATGAGACATTAGTTTTAGCAAGTACATATAGTTTGACTTTATCTGAACAGGAGGTGTGTATTTGGAAATAAAACTCTTTTCACAATGACAATGAATTTTGAAATAGTTAGGGAATAGTTATGCTCGAAGGAAGAACAGATTTTTAGTTAAAAATATAACCCCTTGAACTAGATTATATGCATATGCATGAGGATAACAACCCATAATGAAAATTTTTATATCACTTACTGGCTTGCTGCTGTCAAGTCATAACCATTTCACAGTTGACCCTCCAGAAGGTGTTTTTGGTTGTTGTTGTTAGCTTGCATATCTTTACTTTTAAAATTTTCTACTAGTTTATTTACAAAATTAAACTACATTGTTTTCAAGAACAAATGTAAATCACACTTTAAGAGATTGTCCATCTTTTTGCCATGAAGCTGCTAAATGATTTGAACCAGAAGATAGTGTCAGTGTCATCTCTAGAGTAGAGGCACAATTTCCTATAGACTAAGCCACCAGTGTTCTCCATATATATGTACCCATATATATTGCCATATGTGTTCATCACCTCCATGGTTACCTTAGCGAAGGGACTCATGAAAAATCAAATAGAAACATAATTTAGTGAAACAGAAATGTTTTGACCTTATGGGGATCTAAGCAATACTGATAAGGAACAACAGTCAGAGACTGTTCACTTCTTGAACATGAGAAGAAAACATTGTCATTTCTAAATTCATATGTAGTGGATACTCTGCCTTTAAAATAAATATAGAATTCAGTCATTTAATTACAAATCTTAATGCCAAATATACTGTGTCTTATTGGGTTTCTACATCACAGTCCTTCTACTGTTTATCTCTCAAAAGTCAATTAAAAAATCAATTCTTCTAACAGTTGACTGTATGATGTTCTGAAATGCAAAATTAGTTTTTGTTGCACCATCATTTTAAGCTTTACAGATGGTATCTGTTATATTTAAAACCAAAATCCTTGTCATGTTCTCTTTCATCTCTCCTAATCCAGTCTATTCTTTGAGGTCTCAAACTCAATACTCCATACTTGTTTTCTTCCTGTTACTATCCTACTTGTTGTCAAACACTGATTTCACCCCTGAGTTTTTTTCTCATTGTTCTCTATGTCTGCAAAACTATGCTTTCTGATTTTGGTGTGGCTCATTCCTCTATTTAGTTCTTGTTTAAAATTTATTCCCTCAAGAAGGTGTGAAATGCAAAAGTTGGAAACTAGGGAAGAAGGATCAGTAGTAAGAAAACATGGATGTGGTGAAAGAAATGAGACTGGGGATACAGTGATAGAATTGTGCACAATCAATGACTTATTTAAAACAAAGACATTTTATAAGAAAAAGGAATGCAGGCTATACACACGGATTTGACCTGATGGTATGTACAGGAATGAGATTTATTACATCTGTGGAAGGAACCATCGGAACAGTTCAATATCAGCATTAAAACTAGGCCAGGAGCTGATTGCAGAACAGACTATTAACTACTGGTATGCAGCTCAAATTAAAACTGAAGAAGGTAAAATCAAACCCAATGGAATCAAAATTTGACCTTGATTCTGTTCCACTTGAATTTAAAAAATAACTCAGAAAGAGGTTTGAGTCCTTGAACACTAATGGACTAAGACCAGCTGAGCTGTGGGAGGATATCAACAATATCATCCATGAAGAATGCAAAAGATAATTACACAGACAGAAGAAGAAGAAAAGACAAGAAAAAGGATGACAAAGACTCTGAACACTGCACTAGAGCACCAAGAAGCCAAAGCAAAGAGAAGAAAACAAGATATTAAGGAGTTGAACAGAAGATTTCATAGGGCTGCACATGAAGATACAGCAAAGTATTACAATGGAATGTGCAAAGAACTGGAAGTTAGAAAATCAAAAGGGCTGGACTTGTTTAGTATTTCTTAAGCTGAAGGAACTAAAGAACAAATTCAAGCCTCGAGTTGCAATATTTAAGGATGCTGTGGGTAGAATACTAAATGATCCAGGAACTATTAAAAGAAGATGGAAGGCATATACAGAGCTACTGTAGCAAAAAGAATTGGCAGACACAGAAGAATATCAAGAAACAACACATGGTCAAGAGGCAATGGTGAAGAAAGAAGTTTAGGCTGCAATGAAGAACTTGACAAAAGTAAAGCCCCAGGAATTGATGAAATACCAATTGACATACACAAACAAACATGATGCCCTGGACATGCTCAACAGGTTGTGCCAAGAAATCTGGAGGACAACTACTTGGTTAAGCGACTGGAAAAGATTAATATTTATTCTCATTTTAAAAAATAACCCATTATCATACAGTATCACTCATATCACACACAAACATAATTCTTTTTTTAAAAAAAATTTATTAGTTTTAATGAACATTTACAGAGATTTTGGGTTTTCATTCATTCATTGTTGCCTCCTCCCCAGTTCGTTCTTCTTCCCCCCTCCCCCGAATGTCTGTTTTAATTGTCCAATTGCCACAGTGCTTGTCAAAGCCAGTTCTGATTAATCTCCTTTGTCAGTGTGTCCTTTGCCATTCCCTATCACTCCTCCCTGAGAGAGACTTCACCCTGATTCATAAGGAAAAGGGGATGGCGTATTCTCTTAGCTACTTCCTGCTGAAAAGGGACACTGTAGGTTTCAGGGTGAAGATTTTCTCTCACTACTCTAAAGGGCCCCTTTGGCAGTAGAAAATACATAGACTATAATGGAGATTGATTTTGGAATTTAGACGCACTGTTATCAATTATGTTTAGCAGTACATGTTCATATCCTTGAATATGTATCATGGAAATGTTACAGCCTAGAAGACACAAATTTAACTAACAAGTTGAAAGTACATGAGTCAAAATTAAAAAGCAATAATATTCCAAGTAGAGGTTCTAATAGTGGCACAAATCAAGTTACAGAGGGAAGGTGGTTCTTACAATAAAAGGACTTTGTCTATTATAGTGTAGAGGTTAGGAACAACAAGATGTAGAGGCTCAGCTATGTCATTTATGGTTCTTAAGTCCTGGAGCAAATTCCATCTACCACTGGGTTGTTTTACAACTTGGAAGTTTGCATGCAAGGTAGAGGTGAAGTAAGGAACTGCTTATGAGGTTTTCCATCCATTCCAACAACTAAGAAATAGTGAGAAGAATTGGGACCTCAGAAGACTTTTAGGACCAATTACTAGGCTCTGTGTCCAGGAGAAAATGAATATACTTACCAGTAATGTTAATGCTCGCCCACAGCTCTTCTGAGAGGATCTAAATCGTTGAAGCGTCCTCCTTTGTTTCCAGCTGGGAGCTGGGGCCTGTCAGTCCTGTCTGCCATGAGGACATGTTGTGGGCCACCTGGCCAAGTGTCCTTCAGAGCCACACTTAAAGCAAGTGAGTGGGAGCTTCCTCTCTACTCCCTTGCCTATCTGTGACTCTCGTCTGTGACACTGACTACTGAAGTGCACCAGCTTTCCACAGTGGAAGTAATTCTGACCTCCTTTATTACCTTTGGGTGGCACTGTATATGAGTAAGACTTCCTTTTCCTGACACAGTCTCCAAACTGGCAGCAATAGCTGCCCCAATAATTTTGTCCATTGTCTGGTCTTTTCTCTTCCCTCTAGATCCTAGTACAAACACAATTCTTCTGTAGATTATGTAGAAACAACTGGAACAATACATTGCAGAGAACTAACAGAAGTACAAGCTGAGTTTAGAAGAAGTCATGGTACTAAAGACATTACCACAAATGTCAGATGGATCTTGACAGAAATCAAAGAGTACCAGAGGAATAACTTTCTGTGTTTCATTGACTATGGAAAAACATTTGATTGTGTGGATCACAGCAAATTGTCTTTAACCTTGAGGATAATGGGAATCACAGAACACTTGTTTGTGCTTATGCAATATATATACTTTGACCAGGAAGCAATTATCAAAACAGAGAAGGGAAATACTGCATGATTCAAAATCAGGAAGAGAGTGTGTCAGAGACGTGTGCTGTCTCCATGGCGGAAGACTCATCAACAAACTGTGTTATGCAACGAAACAACTTTGCTTGAAGTGCTTGCTGCAAAAGATCAAGTACTATAGTCTTCAATATGGATTAAACTCAACATCAAGAAAACGAAAATTCTCACCACTGGGCCAGTTTACAGCACCATAATGGATGGAGAAGTGATTGAGGTTGTTAACAGTTTCAGCTTGTTCAGCACCAGAATCAAGATTCTTGGCACCAGCAGTCAGGAAATTAACAGATGAGTTTTATTAGGTAAATCTGCTGTTAGTTTCAAGAGTAATGAGAAGCAAAGATATCAGTCTGGAGACTAAGGTGTGCCTGATCCAGGCCCTGGTCTTGGCAATTACTTACTATGCATCAGAAAGTGGGACAATGACTAAAGATGACAGAGGAAATATTGATGCCTTTGAGTTGTGGTTCTGGAGATGAGTCTTGAATATACCATGGACCACCAAGAAAACAAATAGGTTTGTTTTGGACAGAGTGAAATCAAGTTTCTCCTCGGAGGCTTGAAGCTCCAACTCACATATTTTGACCATATGATCAGGAGGGACAGATCCTTGGCGAAGGACATCATCTTCAGAAGGGTGGAGAGACAGCACAGGAGAGGAAGACCCCATACAGTAACTAAGGCAATCGAGGTAGGTGTGTTGGTGTCAGTGAGACTGGCTCAGGACCGGGATGTTTTCAGCATTGTTGTGCATAAGGTCTCTGTGGATCACAGGTAACTAGATGGCATATAACATTGACAAGAACAACAGACCTGAACCCTATCCTGTCCTGTGACATCCTCAGGATCTTTGACACTATATCAATCCAGGTCATTAGAGATCTCCTTCACTGACTCTCTGTCTTTCCAAACATGATGTCTCTATCTAAGTAATAGCCTCTTTTAGCAATATACACAACGTTTGAAAGATGGAACACTGCCATCCTTGACCCCAAGGAACATTCTGGCTTCACTTTTTTTCAAAATATATCTATTTGTTTTTTCAGTAGTCCCTGGGATAGTTAATAATATTCTTCAACACCAATCAAAGGCATCAGTTCTTCTCTCATCCGTATTCATTGTCCAGCTCTCAGATGCATAACAAATGATGGAAAATACCATGGCTTAAATCATCTCATTGAAAGACTGACATCATTGCTCTGTAATAATTTTGGGAGATCACTGACAGCCGACTTGACCAATGTGATGTGTCGCCTGATCTACTGATCTCTAGTACCAATGGTTTTAATTGTTGATCTAAGCAAGATTAAAACAATGGTGATTTCAATCTTATCTGTACTTATCATGATATTGACTGTTGGCCCAGTGATGAGGACTTGTTTTCTTTGTGATGAGATTCAATCAATAAACTCTCAATAAACTATTTTTCCTCAAGGTAATATCTAACCATTTTATATTTTTTAAAAA
>NW_006399773.1:13577065-13589013 GCF_000299155.1 Elephantulus edwardii
AAGATAACACTTTAAAATATTTTCAAATTTTACTTTATATTAATATTGTAATTCCAGAGTTTTCAACAGCCCTTAGATAGTTGCTTTGTGCTGTTGTGTTGTTGCCTCCACTTAAAGTAATGCCTGTGTTCAACAGAAAGAAGTACTACTGGATTCTACCACTTTTCTCACCCATGCTGAGTCTTGAACAGTAAGAATATAATATGTTTTTTTTTAAAGGAATGAATGGGAATGAAAAAGTTGTAGTGTATCCTTTTCTAAAATGCCAGTCACTATATGCAGTTAATCTGTGAATTTCCTTCGGTAAGAATTTTCCACCTGTTCTGTATTGATATTATTTCTTTTGGAACATATTTTAGACATCAAGAGGGCAAATACACCAATCTCACCTTGTTAATAACCATTCTCTTAGTATAACTGGTCAACGATACCTACATACATATTGATAGTGTTGTATGCCATTGAGTCAATTCTATTGCATGTTGTTTTAGGTATGTGCTACTGAGTCATATACTCATAATGACCTGATATGCTCAGCCCCTCTCACCATCTCCAATACATCTACCTCCAATACCCTACTTACTGTGTCAATTCATCTCACTTGGAGTCTTATTCTCCTCTCTCTTTTGATTCCACCCTTCCAAGCATGATGTTTTTCTCCAAAGACTATTTACTGCTGGCCATGTGCCCAAAGGATATGAAATAGAGCTTCCAAATCCTTGCCTCCAAGGAGCAGATTAGTTTTACCCTATCCAGGACAGACCTGATTGTTCTCTTGATAGTCCATGGTGTGTTCAATACTCTTCTCTACAACACAACTCAAAGATATCAATTCTTCCTCTGTCATCTTTTGCCCAGCTCTCTGGTGCAGAGTAAATAATTGTAAAAAATAGATAGAGAAGTTGTGGTGCATTCATAAAATTGAATACTGCACAGCAGGCAGGAGCAATGACTATGAAAATTACTATCTAACTTGAGAGGAATTGAAGAGCATTATGCTGAGTGAACTCACTCAGTCCCACAAGGACAAATACTGTGTAAAAACATTATTTTAGATGAGTATGAGGATCCAAGGGGAGAGAAGAGTGGAATCGGGGGGTGAGGATGAGTAGAGGGGTTAAGTGTTGATAATAGGGTTGCACAATTCGGTGGGTGGGGAGGCGAAGGAAATGGAAGGATCATTTGTAAAAAAAGAATATATTCAAATGTTGTAAATAAATCAGTATAAAATGAAAGAAATAAAAAATCACAACTTTCTCCAGTAGAGTGAAAAGAAAGCCTACAAATTTAGAAAAATATTTGGCAGTGAAATTTTTAATTAAGCTCTCATAGCAAAGGTTTACACTATTCTTCACGGTCTCCATAAGGAAAAGACTGATAACCTAATCACAAAATGGGCAAAAGACATGAAAACACTTTCCTTAAAGTAGGACACTTGAGTGGCCAACATATAGGTGAGGAAATGTTCACAATTACAAGCAGAGGGGTGAAAATTAAAACAATGACATATTATCTCTCTTCATTAGCAGTAGCAACATTTAACAATACAACAAAAAATAAATGTTGGAGAAGATGCAAAGATACTGGGACTCTTATGTACTGGTAGGATAATAATATGGTACAAGTGCTAAGGAAGGCATTTTGGGGTTTCCTGAAAAAGCTGAACATAAAAATCCATATGATCCAGATTTCTCTTGCTAAGGAGCTCTGGTGCCCTAGTGACAAGAAGCTGCACTCCAATCCTGAAGGCAAGAAGTTCGAAGCCACCAACTTCTCCGTGGAAGAAGGATAGGCAATCTCCTTCCTTGCAAATAACTGCTTCTGAAAACCTTATACAGAGTCATCTATGGGTCGGTTCTGACTCTATGGTACACAACAACAACAACAACAACAACAGTATTTTATGACTAGGAATATATCCAAGGAAATCATAACTGAGACATGAATTGAGATATGTACACCTATGTTTATAGCAGCATTGCTCACTGTTAGCAAGAGAATGAAACAGGAAAATACTAAGCAGAGAGACGTATCTCAGTCTAATAAGGACAAATATTACATAAGAGCACTATTGTGATAACAGGGGGACAACTAAGTAAGATATGTGCAAATGTTCAAAAATGGAAGGGAAAGGGAAAAGGGAGAATATGGTGTAGAAAAGGAGGAGTGGAGAAAAAAAAATAGTGAGATAGCAGAGGTTGGTGTAGTGGGGGTAAAATATTGGGGAAATGTTCAATGAGGAATAGAAAAGATGGAGGGATAATAGGCAAAGAGCAGAGACAATACAATACATATGAATAGTTTATTAAACACAAGGCACATGAATGAAACAAAACATGTGTGAATGATGCTATAAAAAGCAGTGTATAAATTGTAATGTATATGAATATTTATATGTAAACCAATAAAAAAATTAAAAGTAGCCAAAGCACTGAAACAAAAAACTAAAATATCTGCCTTGATCTATATGTGTTTTGGTTAGTGGGAGGCAAAGTATTTACTACATGTGGAAATAAGAAAATTTGTAGAGAATGGAGAAAGAGAAGGTGATATTCATGGTGAGTACAGGAAATATTGGAAGTCTGTTACCTAGTTTCCAAGATTATTTAACAGGATAAAAACTTTACAAATCATTCAGAAGTTTTAATGAAGGTATTGACAATGGATGAATGTGCACGTCGTCTTTAGGTAATAGAGATAGAGATGAGTGCAGTCAGACTGAAGATTAATGTGTGTCTAAATATTAAAAAAAGGTAAAAAAATGAAAACTAAGCTGATACTATTTTAAGAAGAATCTTCATTATGAAGCCAAGAACATAAACTTCTAAACAACATGCCTCTGGAAACTCTATGAAATTTGATAATTGTTGATAGTTGTAGAGGGGCTTCAGGCCTTTTGTCCTTAGGGTGTTATGAGCCATGCTCCACTCAAAAGCAATCAAACACAACAACAGACCATGTGTAGTTGACACATGTCACATCAGACTGATATGAATGGATCTGTATTTTAAAAAGATTAACATGATAGCACTGTATAAATTCAGCTGTAATGGATAGACTGTAAACAGCTAAAATAAGAGTTGAGATTAGAAAAATGGAAACTTCTTCTTGCGTTCTATAATTGGAATGAAAAAGATGCTGCATATTTTGAAATTCATGTTTCAATTTTTTTAATGGAATTGATAATAATGGCAAGATTCATTTTTATAACAACTACATTTACTTTTTAATGACAAACTATAAACAACTCAAAAGTCACCCACCAACATGTGGTGTTTATATTCGTCTGCTTAGATTTGTACTGAATTGCGTCAGAGGAGTTATTTTAAAAGTATTACAGATTTACCTTATTTAGAGAACATATTAAAACTAGCTATGCTTCATGTTTGTTTATCTTGTTATGCTTCATTTTGCAAAGCTGTATTTTAAAATACTCTTTTATTTTTGTCATAAATATATTGTAATTTTACTTTTTCTACACCTAAAAGACTTCATTCTTAGTAAAAATAGTTGTAAAAATAGAGCTAAGAAAGTATTTTTTTTCAAGTTGCCAACAATATTTCCAATCACTGCTAAGAATAAATGGGTACAAATAGCAGATAAAATCCTTGTAAATTTATCCACTCATTCAGAAGCCTTTTATTGATTAACGATTAAAATTAAAGCACTACTTCAACTAAAATATGAAAAAAATGTTCTCCATTGTGGGTTATATTGTTTCCCTAGAGAAAGTTTACTGAGTGCATTGGTATGCCATGCAACCACTCATACATATTTTATTTTCTGACATTTATTATAATAACCACTTTGTTTTTTAACTCTTCACTTCCTATTTGTTGTTCTAGTTTCCATTAGTACCTCTGCCCTTTCCTTTTTTACCTCTGTGTTTTATCCTTTGACAAATGTCTTTGTGATCCTTTGTGTTTTAACTGTTTTAAGAACTAAGTACCTCCTTGGTGTTATTGTTGATGAATTATAATTGTCTATTGTTTACCTGGGAGTTGTGCCTCCTGAGTGAGTTCATTTCAAGACTCAAAGGGAAGCTAAAGACCACAGTTTCAGGAGATCTGATAATCTCTGTCAGAGATTTTGTAATTTTGAGTTTTGGGGGTTTTTTGGAACAAATTTTTATTGTACCATTACTGAAAGTGTACATAAAAACATAGATTTTCATTCATTCATTGGTGTATATTTTCCTCCCTGCTCTTCCTCCTTCAATTCACTTTGTAATGCATGGATTGTTCCAGATTGTCATACATATAATGTGTAATAATCCATTTATTTTAGATAGTCTTTTCTTCCACTTATTCCAGTGTAGTGTTCATTATCTATCCACTCTTTTCCATGTTCTCCTCCAACTCTGTTTTTCCTATTTATATAACAGTGGTTTAAGCAATAATACCATTTGTGACTGAGATATTTCACTTAGCTTAATGTCTTCCAGATTCATGCTCTTTTGGCAGTATTTTACAAGTCTATTTTTTTAAGGTACATAATATTCCATTATGTGAATGCAGCATGGTTTTTCCTATCCTTTTGTCGATATACACCTAGGCTGCTTCTATTTCTTTGCTATTGTGAATAATGCTTCAATAAACATGGATGTGAATACGTCTGTTTGTGTCACAGCTCTGGTTAGTTTAGAGTATATTTTCAGTAGTGAGAGAGCTGACATGATGTCCAAGGTTTATTGTTCAAAATGTTTTTTATAGCTATTGATTTTGACTTTGCTATGTGGATGGATGAGAACATATGAATATGGTGTGTTAGCCTGTTGACAAAGAGATCATCTGGTCTCTTACTAAATTTAGTAGATTCAGCAGCAGATTTTAAGAATCTCACCACCAATAAGGAAAAAGCAGAAGATACAGTGCATCCTTCAGGGCCTGAGGTTGTTGTACCAGCCAGATCTATAGGAGAACAGCATCTTTGCAACAGAGAACCAGAGAGATGAAATGAGCAAGAGCTGACCTTGGGACTGCTACCCCATAGAACCAGAGCTAAGAGTCTTTGTCCACATTGTTTTGAAGGTTGAGGTGAGAGTGAGACATATTGGCAGGACCAAGAACTTTGTAACACTGTCCTAAAACCAAGAGGTTGAAGACTGAGGTTCCTGCTAGCATATTTCAGAAACTGTCCTGACTGGGTGATTGTATCTTGCTGCCAGCCTAAATATAGGCTTTTGACTTCAATAATATTGTTTGTGAAGTATCTAGAAGAAAGAGATGTGGGAGCATGAGGGATATCCTTGACCTATGAGAACTGGATGTTGATGACAAGGATTTTTCCCCTTTGTATAGTTGGTAGAGGTCAAATATGGCCATCCACATCTGGCCCTCACTCTTTTTACAGCTGAGTCAAATATAATTTCTATTTCCAGCTTTTCAAGGAGGCACCACATTGCCATTTCCTTTCTTTTAGAGGATGTGGGCTTTGTTTTCTGTTCTTTTTCTATTTGTTAGATATTGCATTCATAATTTATTTTTTTCTAATGACTAGGGATAATAGGAGAATTGATACCTTTGAGCTCTGGTGTAGGAGACTATTGAATATACTACGGACTACTAAGAGAACAAACAGGTTTGTATTTGAGAGAGTTAAGCCAGGCTGCTCCTTGAAGGCAAGGATTCTGAAGCTTCATCTGACAATACTCTGGACATGTCATAAGGAGAAACAAGTCCTTTGAGAGGGATGTCATGCTTGTGAGGGTGGAGTGACAGCATAGGAGAGGAAGACCTTTGATGAGATGGTTTGATTCAGTGACTGATGTTATGAGGGTAGGTGTGTCAGAGACAACATGATTGTCACAAGATAGAGCAGGGTTTAGGGCTATTGTACATAGGGTCGCTATGAGTCACAGGTGACTCAATGGCACATAGCAACAACAATATTAGTAGCAGACCAGTTACAAGAAGACTGGTGAGAATTGTAGGCTGTCAGTTGTAGCACAGTTGAGTACTGTGTCCCAATGTCCCAGAAAAGTAAGTTTCACATAAGAGAGATAATACTGAGATCCCAGGAATGTATTTAAGCCTCCAGTAGAATGAGGAGAGTTTATAGAAGAAGAATGAGTAATCTCCTCCTGTGCAATTAATTGCTTCTGAAAACCCAAAGAGGGTCCAACTTGACAGTACACAACAACAATAACAACAACACTAGGGTGAGGCTTCTATTCCACCCTAATCTTATATCCTTGATACAATAAATATTGTACCACAAAATAAACTGTTAATAAATGGTTAGGAAAGACATTTTGAACAATGACCCTGTGATTCCACAGAATTATTGAATTAGTTGATTTTCATTCTGTCTTCTCCTTTAATATTTTTACGTTTTGCTATGAATTGACCTCTAAGTACTGATTCAGCTACGTCTCAGAGATTTTGGCAAGTGTTATTTTTCTTCTTATGTTTCAAGAAATTTTCTTATTTCATTTCTATTTCTTTTTTTACCCTCTCATGTTCAAAGAATGTGTGGTTTAACTTCCTGGTTCATGGCTTTTTTCTTTATCCTCTTGCTTAATTTCTAATTTTAAAGCATTGTGGTCTGAGAAAATGTTTTGTAGTGTTTCAGTGTTTTGTTTTATTGAGATTTGCTTTGTGATCAAAAATATTCTCCAATCTGGATAATATTCTATGTGCACTGAGAAGAATATATATTGAGGGTTATGTTTTTTTACGGGTTCATTACCGTGTATGTGTTTAACTATTCAATATTATTGTTGATTTTCATTCTAGTCATCATATCTTTCCTTGAAAGTTGTGTATTAAAGTCTTTTATTACTCCTTGGAGGAAAGGATTCTGAAGCTTCATCTGACATACTTTGGACATGTTGCAAGGAGGGACCAGTCCTTGGAGAGGGACATCATTCTTGGGAGGGTGGAGGGACAGCGCAGGAGAGGAGGACCCTCTATGAGATGGATTGATTCAGTGACTAGAGTAGTGCGGGTGGATGTGTCAGAGACAGACTGGTACAGGATAGAGCAGGGTTTAGGGCTGTTGTGCATAGGGCCACTATGAATTGCAAACAACTCATCAGCACATAACAACATCAAACAACTATAATCATGGTATTATATATTTCTTTTTTCAATTCAGTTAATATTTGTGTATTTTGCATTTCTATCATTTGATGCATAGATATTGATGATGATGATGATGATGTTTTCTTGTTTTATTGACCCTTTAAGCATTATATTCCTTAGTTTTTTGGTTTTTGGTATTTTTTAATATTAGAATTGTTGTTGTTGTTGAGTACCATAGAGTTGAAACCTATCCCTGGCTGACCCTCCAGCAGGTTTTCAAAGGCAGTTAATAACATGGGAGGAAATTGCCTATCCTTTCATGGAGCAACTGGTTGCTGTGAACCACGTTCCTTTTTAATTGAAGAACAAGGTCTTTGCTATTAGGCCACAAAATCTCCCTAATATTATAATATTTTTAATATAATAAAATGTTTAAAAATTTTCTATTTGTGCAACACTTTTTAATTTTTATCCCTTCACTTTTCTTTGCTACAAACATGGAGAACTAAAAAGCCATTAGCTAGTTCTTAGAAACATGTAAGTTCCCAATAACTGCTCACAATTGTTGGGCATAGAATATTGTATTTATGGACTATGTTATACTAATTGCCTTTGTTGTCCTCCAAGGTTATTGTCCTGAGACCTTATTACTGATGGGATTATATTAAATATCATCAAGGTAATGCCTATACCATACCATAGCTGACAAACCAGAGAAATCATGGACAGCCAAGTTGACAAATACCCCGAAGCATCATTCTCATTAAAAACCTGGAGTGTGCAGACAACAAACCTCACTTGCTACAAATAAACAAGATCTAAAGCGCTTACTGCAGGAGGTCAAATATTATAACCATCCATATGGGTTACATATAAGCATAAAGAGAAACAAAACCATAACCAAACCTACCAAACAAACAAACAAGAAAGCAAACCTGAACAACTGGACCAATAAGCAACATCTCATAAAAGAAGAAAATAATGGCATTGTCAAAAATATAATCATTTCTTGAATACATAATTAAAATGTGTAGAAGAAGCAGTCAATAAATCAAATTACTTTTTACATTAGATTGAAGACCAAGAGAGGTGCACTTGATACAAGTTATGGTATTTTCAGTTGCTTTAGATGCATATTAAAATTTATCAATCACTAAGGCAGGTTGAAGAAGAAGTAGTGTATTTGAATTATGATGTTGGAAAAGCACAGTGACTATACTATGGGTTGCTAGAACTAACAACTCTGCTTTGGATGAAATAAAAGCAAAGAGCTCTTTTGAAGTAAGAATTGTGAGGCTTTCACTCATGTTCTTTGAGTATAATGATGGATAAATTAATCTCTTGAAAGAATATTATGTTTTGTAGAGAAATAAAATCATTAATGAGATGGATTGACAAAATGACTATAGAAGGGCAGAAATATAAAAATGATTGTGAGAATGGTACAGAAATAGGCAGTGTTTCATCAGATCTCAATAGAACCATTATGGATTAAAAGAGATTTGCTGGAACTTGTAGAGAAGAACAAATTTAAGGTCCAAACCCAATAATCATTCCTATTTTCAAGTGATTGAATTTAATGAGTATGTCACAGAAATTAAGTCACTTAAATATCAGTGAACATTGAACTTACTCTCAAAAAGGAGGGTGAAGCAAAGCTAATCTTTGCTTTCTTCTGTCTTTTCAATAGTGCCGTCTCTTTTTTACAACTGGAAAATTTTCTCAGAATCATAAGGTTTGTTGTTACTTTAAATATAATAGACTAAGGAGATAGAAAGAAACTGAGTTCTTGAAGAATTGAGTTAGTGAATTAAACAACTCCAGCAATAAAGGAGTATTTCTAATTGTATTGCTGTGTGTGCTATTGAGTAAGAACAGACTCATAGGCGACCTTCTAGTGGGTTTTAAGAGGCTGTAAATTGCAGAGGAGGTGAAGGCCCATCTTCCTCCCATGGAGCAGTGAACGGATTTGAGGTGACTACTTTTAGGTTGGTAGTACAACTCCTTATCCGTAGACCACCCAAACTGTCTAGATTCCTCTTTATGTACCTTAGTACATTTTAAATATTTTAAAAAATATCCTCAAGCATTTGAAATGGAGCTGGTAGAGACCTGACAGCATCTTAACTAAAATGTAATGAAAATTGTATAACATTCTTGAATGGTTATTATTTCATTACATCTAGATATTGATGATAGATAAAGCATCTACAATAATTCTGAGAAATAAAAAGCAAAATATCACTCTGGGCCATATTTTATATAACAAATGATTTGTGGAAATATCATTCTTTTTGTTTTTAGAGTTAATCTTAATGGTGGCTTGGTGATAAGGAGTAGTTTTAAAGGCATGCGCTTTGTGGGAGGAGGATGGGAGATTTCCTTTTATTCAATTTACTATCTCAGAAAATCTGCTGAAGGGTCAGCTATGAGTTAGTTTCTAATTGATAGTATGCAATAACAACATTAATAGTTAATGTGTTTTACTATAATTAAGGTATGATGGTGGTAGATTCTGTAGGGAATGCACTGCTACTATATAGACCATAATCTTCAGTAGTTTGAATTCCCCAGCAATTCTTAAGGAGAAATATAGGCAGTCTCATCCCATTAAGATTTACAGTCTCGGAAACCAAAAGGAGAATCTGAGAAAGTAAGTTTATGTGTGATTGTAATTATGAATCAATTTTGTATACTAAAATTTCAAGTTAATTTAGATTCTAAAATTAACCACAACATTATGAGTGTTCTTTTCATGGAGAAAGATATTTATAATTCTTATTAATGTCCTAACATGTTCTTTTCCCCCCTTTAACTTCAAGTCCTTTCATTCTATTGTTTGCGGTCTTTTCAATGTTATGCATAAGTAGGCATCATATACCAGAATATGAACCATATATATTTTTATTAGAGAGGAATATTACCTAATAAGAATCATCAAGCCCTCAACTTTATTTTTCAAGTTAATTTTTATTGAGTCTTTAAAATATTACTGACAGATCAATTGATTCTTACTCTGTTTCTCTCTGTGTGTGTATATATATTCAGAGTAAAATTAAAAATCCACATCCATTTATTTTGGAACGCTAATATTCTTTATATTTGGACCTTCTTCAATGGTCAGAAATTCAATTAAGTTTTGGGAGATTGAAATGGAATGTTAATTTCAACTGCTTAGCAAACACAAAGATCAACTTACACCTTATTCTGTAAGTATACTTCTCAACAAAATATCCTTGTAAATAGCATATATGCACTGCAATAAAAACTATGAAAGGAGTTTAGGGAGGCTAAAGTGGGGACACGAAGTATTGACATTCTAGTGACATCTGATCAAAACTGCTGATTATTTTTGTGGGCCTTTTCAGAGTCTCTCTTGTTTTTAGTAAAGCCATGTGTGCCTGCAGACGATGTATGTGTTATTTCTGGATGAATGCACTTAATTATCTCTAAAAATCATTTCACCAACAGATGTCTCCTCCTCCTTTTCCTTGTACTAATCATTCTCTGCAGTTGCAAACTTTTTTTTTCTCCCCCTTAAGTCCTTGTGTTCCCTCTCTCTTCTTCTTTCTGAAAGATTTCTCCTCCAGGGCAATTCTCCCTCTTGAAACCAGAATGTGTAGCAGCATAAAAGGCACCATAAAAGCCTTGAAAATGTTCCCTTGTGCATATTTTGATTTAACCAGCAGTTTTGTCCAAAGAAAGAAAATGAATTTTCAACGATTTTGTAATGTTTTCAATTGCCATAATACAAATTTATCAATTCGTCTGCCTCTTATTTGTTTGCCCATATAAGTGAAGTTTTATTGTAATGTTTTGACAGTGATTGTTGTTTTTTATGTGCCATCACGTTGACCATGACTCATAGCGACTGTATGCCTAATAGCTCTGAATCCTATTCTTTACTAGGTCAATCTCACTGTCTCTAATAAACCTATTCTCAATACCCCAGTTATTATGTCAATGCATCTCATTCAGGGCTTTCTTATCTTGTGCTGTCTCTCCTTCAAGCATCATGACCTTCTTCAAAGCCTGGGCATTTCTGGCAATAATCTCGAAGTACGTGAGACAGAGCCTCAAAATCCTTGCCTCTAAATGACAGCTTGGCTTCAACCTCTCCAGGACAGATCTATTAATTCTCTTGGCAAATCATAGTACATTCAATACTCTTCTCTAACACTGTCACTCAAAGGCATCAAACCTCTTGTCTTGTTTGGTCATTTTCCAGATCTCTGATGCATAACAGGCAATTGTGAAAACCATAGTCTATTTCAGGTGCACCTGTGTCTCTGGACAGACATCACTGCTCTTCAGTACTCTGGAGAGGTCCCTGACAGCAGATTTTCCGAATTCAATTTGTCTTTTGATTTACTACTTGCTAGACCTGAAGCTCTTGCTGCAGAAGGTCAAGGACTACAGCCTTCAATATGGATTGAAACTCAACATCAAGAAAATAAAGATTTTCACCACTGGGCCAATTGGCAGCATCAGTACAGATAGGGAAGAGATTGTGATAGTTAACTGTTTTAATTTACTTGGCTCCACAGTCAACACTCTTGGTACCAGCATCCAGGAAATCAAGATATGAATTGCATTGGAAAAGTCAGCTGTCAGGGACCTCTCAAGAGTACTGAAAAGCAACAACACATCATGCTGGAGACTAAGGTTCACCTGTTCCAGGCTATAGTCTTCACAATTACATGCTATGCATCAGAGAGTTGGACAGTGAATAGGTATGATAGAAAGAGAATTGATGTTTTTGAGCTGTGGTGCTGGAGAAGAGTGTTGAATATACCATGGACTGCTAGAACAAATAGGATTTTCCTGAAGAGGATGAAGACAAGGATTGACTCCTTGGAGTCAAGGATTCTGAAGCTTTGTCTGACATACTTTGGGCATGTTGCAAGGAGGGACTGGTCCTTG
>NW_006399773.1:13589588-13591666 GCF_000299155.1 Elephantulus edwardii
TTTCTTAGGATTAGCCATAATTTGTTGTGATCCATATAATCAAATGCCTTTGCAAAATCAATAAAACACATTCCTCTGGTACTCTCTGCTTTTATCCAAGATCCATATGACATTTGTGATGCTATCTCTGGTGTCTTCTAAACCCAGCTTGCATTTCTGGAAGTTCACCGTCAATGTACTGTTCCAGTCGTTTTTAGAGTGTCTTCGGCAGCATTTTGCTTGTCTGTGGTATTAGTAATCTGTCAGATTACCTTTTTTGAAATGGGAATAAATATGGATTTCTTCCAGTCAGTTGGCCAGGTGGCTGTCCTCCTGACTTCTTGGCATCTTGGCACAGGCTGATGTGCACATCCAGGTCTGCATTCTTTTGTTGAAATATATTGGTTGGTATTTAATCAATTCTTAAGACCTTGTTTTTATCAATTCCTTCAGAATAGCTAGAACTTCCTCTTTCATCACCATTGCCTCTTGGTCATATATTGTTTTATGAAATTCTTCTGTGTTCACTAATTCTTTTTTGTACAACGCCTCTGTGTACTTTTTCCATCTTTTTTTGTCCCCTTGATGCTTCTTGTCTATAGCATCCTTAAATATTCAATTTGAGGCTTGAATTTGTTCTTCAGTTCCTACAGCTTAAGAAAGATCTAGTGAGTTCAGTCAGCCCTTTCGATTTTCTAACTCCAGTTCTTTATACATTTCATTAAATAGTTTGCTTCCCCCCCCCCCCGCGAAGCTGCCATTTAAACTCTTCTATTTAGCTCCTTAACACCTTAGTTTCGTCCCTTTACCTTGGCTTCTAGGTGCTCTAGTGTAATATTCAGAGTCTGTTCCAACATCCTTCTAGGTCTTTTCTTCCTCCTTTGTCTTTGTAATGATCTTTTGCTTTTTTATCTTCCTTGGATCCACAACCAAAACACTTGGTACCAACAGTCAGAAGATCTAGGGACATATTCCACTGGGTAAATCTGCTATCATAAATTTCTCCAAATTACTGATGAGCAATGATTTCATTTTGAAGACTAAGATGTGTCTCATTCAGACCACAATCTTTTCAGTCCCTTAATATGCATCTCAAGTGTGACAATAACAAATAAGACAGAAGAATTGATGTCTTTGGGTTGTGGTATTGAAGAATAGCACTGAATATCCCACGGACCACCAAAAATGCAAATGTATATCTTGGAAAAATTACAGTCAGAGTTCTCCTTGGACACAAAGATAATAACATGTTAAATATTTGAGGCATGTTGCTAGGAAAGGCTATTTATTGGAAAGGAATATTGTTCTTGGAAAGATGGAGGGTCAGTGAAAGAGAAGAAGACTCTCAATGAGATATATTGACACAGTGACTGCAGCAGGGAGCTTAAATGTGTTGTAATTGGTGAGCATGGCACAGGACAGAACAAAGTTCAGATATGTTGTTCACTGGGTCACTATGAATTGTCCCTGGTTGACGGTAACTAACAACGACAACTTCTGAGGCTGCTAAGCCTAATGTCTAAAATACTATTTTTTTTTTAAAAAAGCCAGTAAAGAAAGAAGTTTATTAGGGCAAACAGCACCTCTTTAGGAATTTGAAGAACTTGGCAGACTTGGTTCACTAATGAAGATATGATATGAAGCACTCGCCAAAGGTAGTTAAAAGTAGAAAGGAGAGACAAACACTCTCAAAGAGAAGAGTACTAGTCAAACCCTCATGAGATTAGGGGTGGGAGGGAAGCTATTTTCCTCTTTGGACATGCAATAGGTGACTGGTTTAAGACAGACGCCAACTTACATGACTCATTAACATAGCAAAAAGGATCACATCTTCAAGTTTATTGGTTACCATTTATATTTTTGGCAGACATACTCAATTCATAACAGATGCCTTAAACTCATAAATCTGTGAATATTATTTTCAACAACCAAGGAATCTTAAGAGATCTGATATTGGAAGTTGAAATGAAAATATTCTTCTGGATTAGATGAGTCCAATAAAATGATAAGGGCCTTAACAAAGGGAGGCAGATACATAAGAGTAAAGGAAAGAGGAGGAAGGAGAGATTCATCTAATCTTTTCTGTGGATCACAACAAG
>NW_006399773.1:13594911-13596185 GCF_000299155.1 Elephantulus edwardii
TAGAGTAGGTGGAGAATTTGAACTGTAAATCTCCACTAAGCCATTCTACCACAGAGATTTATTTTTGATCACTGAGCTGCCAAAAATGGAGATACTATTTTTTAACTAACAATATTACTATTGTTTAAATTAAATATAAGCATACCTGCTCATATAAAATTGTTTGATAGTTTGTTATAAGACATGATCAGTATTTGCGAAAGATAATTATAACACTTGTAGCCCAACATGACAATCTTTAACAAAGTAAACCATTCTTCAGTTATGTTATGTACAAGATAGTATGCACAAAAATAAAAATAAAGTTATATTTATATGACGTGGGCTCTATGAAAAAGAAACATTGAGAAGGTTTTTAACCTAAGGAAATTGAAGTAAGAAAATTTGATCAAAACCATATCATTCCTGATGAGAAAAATGAAGATTTGTTGCAATGCCAACAAAGAGAAGCTTGAAAGTAGTCACCCAGTGCTAATTATGTGTTCTGGGTTTAATCAGGTTGCTGCCTAATGGACTTCAACACAGAGAAGACTTTGTTGCCTAGGAGACCTTGACATTAGAAATATTATTGGTAAGGTTTTTGTCTATACATGTATCCAACCCTTTATCTGTCCAGGGTGAACATAAGATTTTTCCAAAAGCTTGATTGGTTCAGCCATCATTTTGATTTCCTGTCTCTTGTCACCTTTTGCATTAATCACATAAGTAGTTTTTGTTGTTGTTTTTTAAGCAACCTGGATTAAGAAAATAGTTTTTCACTTGTACCAAGAGGTGTTTTTCATTAAATAACCTGATCAAAGTTGCTATTTTCAATTTATATGCTAATAAAGTGTACTTTAGAACTTATAAACATGCATTACCAGTGGGATTTTATTCCTGGATCCAACATAATCTATGGCCCCTGAGGATCTCTTCAGGTTAAAAGAGCAAGAACAAAGTGGTTGTCAATTGAAAAGTAGGAGACCATATGTACAGGGTATGATATGTTTAGAGAAATGGATGAATTGAAGAAGAACTGAAAATAAATAGAGATATAAAATATTATAAAGATATATTGGCATTAGTAATTCAGGAGTCCTTTTTTTACAAGAAATATATACCTCAACTGGTTAGTAATTATGTTTATATATAGAAAATTTACTTACACTGTGTTTACTACATACAAAATCTACTATAATCCAAACAAATACTACTTTGGTCAAACAGAGTTATGAAAAAACAGCTGTGACTAAGTTATTTTTCTTTTTTTTTTCATTTTTTCTTTTTTTTTTTTT
>NW_006399773.1:13598865-13609361 GCF_000299155.1 Elephantulus edwardii
TTGGACTTTATGAGGAGGAATGTGGCATCAAGATTGGAGAAGACTCATCCATCAACAACCTGGGCTATGCAGAATAACACAATCTAGCTGGGTGAAGGTAAAGAGGACATGTGGTGTTTTCTGCAGAAGGTCAAGGACTGTATTTTTCAATATGGACTGAACCTCAACATCAAGAAAACAAAGATTCTCAATTCTGGGCCAATTGGCAGCTCCATGATAAATGGAGAAAATATTGAGATTGTGGATAACTTCAGCTTGCTTAGTTCCACAATCAACACTTTCGCCACCAGCAGTCAGGAAATCAAAAGATGAATTGCATTGGGAGATTCTGCTTCCAGGAACCTCTTTAGAGTGCTAAAGAGCATTGATGCCAGTAAGGAGACAAAGGTGTGCCTGATCCAGGCCATGATCTTCACAATTACTTTCTACACATTTGAGGGCTATACAATAAATTAGAGATGATAGAATAAAGACTGGTGTCTTTGAGTTGTGCAGCTAGAGAAGAGTATTGAAAATTCAGTAGACTGCTAGGAGAACTAACAGGTCTATTCTAGAGAGGATGAAATGAGGGTGCCTCCTGGAGGAAAGGATTTTGAAGCTCTGTATCACATAGGGCTTGTCACTAGGAGGAACCAATCCATGTTGTTGGACATCATGTTTGAAAGGGTGGAGGAACAGCAGAGGAGATGCATTGATGCAGAGACTGAAGCAATGAGATTAGGTCTATCAGAAACAATGAAATTGGCTCAAGTTAGGGCAAGTTTCAGAGCTAATGTACACAGGGTCACTGTGAGTTACAGACGACTCAATGGTTCATGACAACAAAAACAGAGTTAGCTTTTTAGAGGAAAGACTTGATAATTTGCATCCTAAAGATCAAATCTTTGAAAAGCCTATGGAGCAACTCTACAGCCTGTTGGATGTCAGCTGGTTTGGAAATGCTCAGCTGGAGCTGCAGAGACAAATTTTTAAATCAGATGTGTAAAAATCTTCTTTGCCATATTCTATAACTTGAGTTTTTTTAAATTTAGTTTCATACGTTGTTACTGTTGTCAGTTACTGAGGAATCCATTTGGACTGTATGGACAAAGTACAAAGACATAAGGAAAGCCTTATCTTACCTCTACCAACTTCACAAAGGGAACAGTCCCCCTCGACATCATCAATAAAACAAACTAATTTCCATGAGGTCAGACATGCTACCCAAGCTTCCACTGGGTCCAAAATCTGATGGAATAGCTCACACACCACCCAGAAACGTATTCAGGAAGTCAAAAGTCTTTAATTCAGTTAGTAGCAGAGTTCAATCAGGATAGTTTATGAAACGTACTTGTGGATGCCTCAGCCTTGAGCCACATGGCTTTAGGCTAGCATTACAAAATTCACAGTCCTGTTAATATTGGCTCTCCCCACCCCAACATTTCTCCAACAAACTTGGGCAAAGGGCTTTTAACTCTGGTCCAATAGTATAGCAGTCTCAGGGTCTGCTCTGTTTTGGCAACTGTTGGTGCTACCCTAAGTTTGGCTGCTACAAGAATTTCTGGTCCCTAACAGCATCCACTACATGCCAGCTTCTCTTTTGACAGTGGTGAGACTCTCTTTCTGCTGCTGGATTTGCTAAATTTAATGTCAAGACTAGCAAATCCCCTACTGGGTTGGTGAGACTGGTCAATGCCCTTGTGGATAGGCTGACATACCCAACTGGCATATTCTTGGCCATCCACAAGGCAAAGCCAAATTCAGTGGCGATGAAAGTAACTTGGAACAATGAACTCCACAAACCCCCCCCCAAAACAAAAAACAAATCAAAACATTTAGATTTAGATCAGCAGTGTAACTCCTTACAACTGAGCCTCCAGAGCTCATATTGTTTATATTCAAGTTGTGTGTATTGCATCTTAAGGCTTGAATTTGTTTTGTAGTTTTTTCAATTTGAGAAATGTCCAGGGAATTCTCCCCTTTTTGTTTTCCAACTCTAGCTCTTTGTCCATTTTATGATAATATTTTGCTCTATCTTCTCGAGCTATCCTTTGGAATCATCAGCTCATCTCTTTGACTTTGGTATTCTTTTGTTTTAGCTTCTTGATGCTCTAGTGCAATTTTCAGAGTCTTTTCTGACATCTATTTCCTCTTTTTGTTTTTTTGTAATGACCTTTTGCTTTCTTCATGGATGATATAACATTGTAATTTAGGATAGTTTTTTACATTTTAAACTAAAAATGCAACACCATTCTTTCTCATCATTTCATTCCCAGCACAATAGATCTTGCAATTCATTCAGAATAGCCAATACAAGTCCATCTCAGCTCAATGATGCATAGGATGTTGACCCTTATGTACTGTATGCCATTTTTTACATCTTTCAATGTTCTGCAATTCATACTTTATGTATTCTATGTTGCAGGATGTTTGCAGCTAATTCTCTAAATTTTTGAGAGCTTTTCAACTAGAGAAGCTCATATTCTGGCACTACAATGTTCATCTGTTATTCATAGGATTTTCAATGATCTGTTATTTCAAAACATACTGGGTCCCCTGCATGTGCTTATCCCCTATCCTAGCAAAGACACTATCTATAGCCAAGCTAAATACCCTAAGCTTCTCAGAAGTCAGGAGAAATTCTTCCCTAGGCTTCATGTCTCATCTCTCATTACACTTTATTTACATGCACCTTAAACGAGATGAGATGCTACCCATGACCTGACTTCCAAGTTGAGGCCTAGGTCACCACTCAGACAAGCTGAAACTCTTACTTGACTATACACCTCAATTCCAGTTTTCTGCTAGTCTAGCATGCACACACACTGTTCCAGGCCTGATATGTTGTTTTGCATTTACCATAGTGTGTATATTTCTATGTTTCCTTCCTTTATAGTTTCTCTTAAAGTGCAATACTTGCCTGACAATTACTATCTTATGGTGACTCACATATTGCTGTGATTGTAGAAGCTATACCATCAATATTTAAAATATTAGCAGGGTCACCCATGGTGAACAGATTTCAGTTGAGTTAACAGACTTACACAGACTAAGAAACATAGCTGTCACAGTGGCTGGAATATTACTGCTATGTGCGGGTGTCTGCTGAAATGATACTTAGGAAGTTCACTTGAATGTCTTAAGGCTTGAAGCTATGGTTAACCTGTGTTTAAGCTTAACAAAGCCTGACTAGACATTGTTTAGTTAATGCTTGTATCACTGACTTAAACAGAGAACAGAACAAAGATAAAAGGAATGCAAGAAAACTAAAAATAATCAAAGTTTATTTTTACTTCATAGATCTTTAATGCCTGGTGTCCCCTCTGGGGTGTTTTCCTCTACTGATGATGACTTGAGCGATCTTCTACTGATCCCAGTCCAAGCTGCCTTTGAAGAAAGTGTTCTGTCCTTTTATGTTAGAAGTCACTTTTGTCAAGGTTTTGGATCTTTGTTCAATAGCTATATAACTTTTGTAGTCCTCAATGTAAGGTCAATTCTAACAAAGTTAATGTTCATGAGCTATCAGCCTGATGAAATTAATTCTTCTGATGATTTCAGAGGCATTCTCAGACCACATCCGGAATGGAAATTATATTTGCCTTTCTGTAGAAGAGATTATTAAATGTACTAATCTGGGTTTGTTTTTTTTCCTTTTACAAATATTTCTAGATTTACAACAACAACAAAAATTAATTAAAAAGAGGTTTATAGTGTTTTTTTACCATTATAAATAGCAAAATGCAATTTAAAAATCAAATTGGTTTAGCTCTGAAAAGTGTGTTTTTATATGAGATACAGAAATATGAAAGAAATATTACCCTGTACAAAAATGAAGAAAAACAATGTCATTAAAAAGCAAACGTCAAAAAAGCCTGGTTTTACTGAATGTTCTTAGGAGAATATCTTGGTCTTGACCCTTTTATATTTTTTTTCAATCTGTGAGCATTTATTCCACACTACCAATAAAATTATTCTTGTCTTTCATCTTTACTAGTAGTGTTCCAAAAACATGACTAACTACAAAGCAAATCTCCCAATGCATGTGTCAAAACAATGTGATACATGCCTGAGTACAATAGGAGAAACAAAGCTCTGGTGATGTTTCTAAAGCAACACTTAATTAAGTTGTTATTCATGCAGTAAATACAACACCAGACTCTTGGGTGAGGCAATCTGAATCAAGGGACAACACAGCTTCACAGATTCTGATAGCAGAAAACACTGGCAGGGGAGCAAAAGTACTCACACAAAAGGAGAAGGGGGCATTTACACAACTTGTATGTTTAGAAAAACATTTTTTTATTGGTAGGATAAATATTATAGTAGTTGATAGAGGTTTCATACATTGAAAAATAAGAATATAAGTTGTGTCTAGCCTTGGTTATATTCTTTCTCCATATTTATTCAGCCTGTAGGCTGAGCAAATTATTCAGGAAGCTGGAATGTGGCACTAGAATTAGAGGGAGACTCATCAATAACCTTTGTTGTGCAGATGACAACTTTGCTGAAAGTGAGCAGGACTTAAAGCACTTGTTGCAGAAGGTCAAGGAATGCAGACTCTGGTATGGACTGCATCTCATCATCATCACCATTATCATCATCAGTCAAGTTCCCTGCAACCTATAGTGACCTTATGCACAATATTTCTGTATCTTATTGGCAGCATCAGTATGGATGGTGAAGAGATTCAGATAGTTAGCAGTTTTAGTTTGCTTGGGTCCACAATCAACACTCTTGATAACAGCAGCCAGGAAATCAAGAGACGAATTGCATTGGAAAAGTCGGCTGTGAGGGACCTCTCAAGAGTACTGAAGACCAATGATGTCAGGCTGAAGATTAAAGTACACCTGATAGTTTTCACAATTACGTATTATGCATCAGAGAGTTGGACAGTGAATAGGGTTGATAGAAAGAGAATTGATGCCTTTGAGCTTTGGTGCTGGAGAAGAGTGTTAAGTATACCATGGACTGCTAAGAGAATACACAGGTTTGTCCTGGAGAAGGTGAAGCAGGAATGCTCCTTGGAGTCAAGGATTCTGAAGCTTCGTCTGACATACTTTGGGCATGTTTCTAGGAGGAACTGGTCCTTGGAGAGGGACATCATGTTTGGGAGAGTGGAGGGGTGGCGAAGGACAGAAAGACCTTCGATGAGATGGATCTATTCTGTGACTGGAGTGGTGAGAATAAGTGCGTTTGAGATGGCTAGGTTGGCCCAGGATAGAACAGCATTTAGAGCTCTTGTACATAGGGTCACTATGAGTCACAAACAACTCGATAGTACATAACAACAACAACAACAACAACATCCTTGTGGTTGTTGTTTTGTGTATCACAGAGTTGGAACAGACACATAGCTGACTATCTGGCAGGTTTTCAGAGACAGTTAATTACAAATGAGGAGGTTTCTCATTCTTCTCCCACAGAGCAGCTGCTGGCCTCGAATCACATGCCTTTGGTATTTAGTACAGTCACCTCTGTCACTAGGCCACCAGAGCTCTCCAATCTCACTGTCTTCAACACATTTACCTCCATTGCCCCATTATTGTGTCTATCCATCTCTATTTTACTCTCTTGCACTATCCTCCCAAGCATGATGACCTTATGCAAGGACTGGTCCTTTCTGGCAGTATGCCAAAGTGTGTCAGCCAGATTTCACCATCCTTACATCCAAGGATCAACTTATTTTCACCCTTTCTAGAACAGACCTGTTTCACTACTCTTCTTCAATACCATCATTCAAAGGCATCAATTTTTCTTCTGTAATCCTTAGTTATTGCTCAGCTCTCTGATGTGAAACAAGTAATTGCAAAGAGTATGGCCTAGATCAGGCATATCTCAATCTGTACACCAATATGCTCTTTATCACTTTGGAGAGATCCCTGACATCAGACATCCCCAATACAGTTCATCTTTTGATTTTTTTTTTTACTATTGGTGACAAGAATGTTGATTGTGGTGCTGAGCAAGCTGAAATTGTTTAAAACCTCAATCGCTTCTCCATCTATTATTGTGCTGACAATTGGCCCATTGGTGAGGATCTTTGTTTTCTTGATGTTGTTATTCAGTCCATGTTGAAGACTGCAGTCCTTGACTGACCTTCTGCAGCAAATGCTTCAGGCCCTCCTCAGTTTCAGCAAGCAAATTGTGTCATGTTCAGAACACACATTATTGATGAGTCTTCCCCCAATCCTGATGTCACATTTCTCCACATAAAGTCCAGCCTTCCAAATAATCTCTTCTGCTTATAGAGTGAAAAGGTAAAGAGACAGAACACATCCCTGATATATTCCTTTGCTGATCTTGAACCATGCTGTGTTTCCTTGCTTTGTTCTGACAATTGCTTCCTGGTCAAAGGCTAGGTTTCACGTGAGCAAGCTCAGATGTTCTGGGATTCCTATTCTTCTCAAGGTTAGGCATAATTTGTCGTGATCCACACAGTAAAATCCTTTGTACTGTCAATAAAAAACAGACATTCCTCTGGTAATCTCTGCTTTCAGTCAAAATTCTTCTGACATTGACTATGATGAAGAAAGAATATTCTTGTTATCTCTGAAGTAGGAGGCCTCAACACTTCACTACTAAGTGAATGGTTTGAACTTGCCAGTTGCCATATGAAAGAAATATGTGGCAGTAAGCCTATATAAAGATTATAGCCTTGGAAATTCCTTGAATCACTTCTCGTTTAGTATTGATATGAATCAAAATCAAATAAAGAACAATGGATTGAGAGCTCCAGATCCATAGTAAAGTAGTTTTTTATTAAAATACATTCTCATTTTAACTTTGTTCCTCTTTTTATGTTTTGTTATTTCAGAACTGACTCATGACTGGCCCTCAAGTGCATTATCAAAAGCTATAAAATGCACTGGAGGAGACAATCTGTCTTTCCCTGATGTCCAGTTGGTATTTTTGAGTGTGCAGTGCAACTCTTTACCACTAAACTATCGGAACTCCCTACTGTAACCTCATAGTGTTGATTTTGGTCTTTTTTTTTAACTGATATATAGGTGTTATAGGAATTTATTTAATGAAGATGTATGTATGTAAAGTGTAAGAATTTTGTAATAACATAACTTTAGCTAATGTCCTTATTATACTCAAGGACAAGAACGAAATTTGGCAGGATCAGGGGACAGTAAGTATAACAGAAGATATATATTAAATAAAATTTGTGAATAATATGTAAGGGAAAGAATAAGAAGCAGTTGGGAGGTCAATATAAAGTATTGCACCAGGTTTTTGAGGGCTGGCATTCTCCTGTTTCATTCCTTTTACAGAAATTTGGAAAGCTTGAAATATTTACAGTCTCTTACAGGTTTTATCTGGGTTCAGGAAAGGATTCCCTAACTCATCGCATACATATAAGACACAGAAGGAAGACAAAAGGGAGGAAGAAGCTTCCTCACTGATGCTCTTTCTGCTGACAAGCATAATTAAGTGGTGGTGGGTTCAACCAGCCAATGCTTGGCCTCCAGCCATCTGGGTGTTGAGAAATACAATTGGTTCCACTTGCAGGCTGCAGTAGAAGCAGCATCTCTTTGCCCTCCAGATAGAAGCTAGATTGTAGTACTTCAGACCATTAGTACAATGATTAGTACAAAGGCCTCCTCTTGTGACACTGCTGGCCCTTTCATGGATTTGGTAAGCTTCTGTTTCTTTGCATTAAAGTAATTTCTGTTTGACATAAGTAAAAGGTATTTTGCATGAAATCTCGAGTGAAACACTTTAAAAATTTGAATCGCATATTGATGATGATTATAGAAAAGGCAAAAGAAAGGCAGGAAGGAGAAAGATGGATATTAAAAAAGGGGGAAAGAAATGTAATTTATTATTGATCACTCATCATAAACTAAGAGCTATTCTTATCATGTTCACCCATAAAAATTGCCTGAATGACAGATGAGAATTTGGAAAGAGAAAAAAAAAAGTAGTAAATCCAGTATTATTGTACCATTCATGTCATAGCTTTAGGTTACATGATAACAGAAGCATATTTTCTTTAAATCCTATTTCCCATGATACACAAACTACATCTGGGGCTAGTATAACATTATTAGATTCAAAGTTTGGGAATTGTGATCATATTTCCCTTATATATAATTTAAAAATTATATCTATATTTTTGATGACTTCAAAGTATTCTGACTTTCACCATGATTATCACTTAAGTAATATTTTTTAAGAGGTAAAATTTCTAAACTACCTTCCCTCAAAATCTGGAAGTTCCTGCTTTTTCAGAACCTAGGGAAATGTGACAAACTGACTGGTAATTGAGTACTAGTCTCTCACTATCAAGGCCAATCTCACTTTCCTCTAATTCAGCTGGGGTTCCTTCATCATCTCTTTACAGAAAGTCATTCTGGTGTTAAGTCAATCTACAGAATGAGGCAAATCCCTGGGTTGTTTTCTTGGTTCTCTGATCTCTCTGTTTTTAGTCTCACTCAAGGATTAGAATTCTATCCTATGTACTATAAATTCTATAAACCTGTTTAACTTTGGAATATCTCATCTTTCTGCATATTATTGTGTTTCTTTAGTGATAGCAAGTTTATTCTGGCCCATGCTGTTCCTGCGAACAACAGAATGAAACACCGTCTTATTCCAGTGTATTTAAGTCCATGTTTACAGCCACTGAGTCAATTATTCTCATGAAGAAATTTCTTCTTTTTTGATTACTCTCTGCCAACTATGATGTCTCTTTCTCCAGGGACCAGCTCTTATGTCCAGATAACATTTCTTTGGGTAGCACCTTCTCTTATATCAGATAACTGATAAATCTCTAACAGTTGTGCAGACTTCTGAGAATGCCTACTGCTGCCCATCAGACTTCTATATTCATTCTCATGGATTCTCTAGTGTCACATTCTGAATAAATATTCTGAAATCTACCCCTGCTCCCTACTGTTATGCACTACCCACTGCAATCAATTGTTTCAAGATTTAATTAGGAATGGCACAACTGAATTCTTTTTGGTACACAAACATAAAATCCTCAGTTCCCTCTCCAGAGAGAACTTCTTTGTCTACATCTGTTGTCTGTGCCCCTTCTACAACTATGTCATTTTCTGTTCCAATTGATAGATAAATATTTTGCTCCAAAAAGAATTTTAAATTATCAGTATGTAAATATATATAGCCAAGCTATAAAATATTCACAATGCTTGATATGGTTTCATGAAAAGTATCCCAAATTAAAGTTTGTTTTACTTAGACAAAGTCTAAAATAGAAGATTAGTACCACAAAGACAGATATTCTGGATTAGTTATGAGTTCAACCACCAGCTTCAAGTTTAAGGGTTCAAATCCACCAGAGATGCTCGGGAAGATACACTTAGTGATCTGCTGTTGAAAAGTTTTGAAACATTTTGGAAACTATATCAAATGCAGTTCTACTCTGTATACATTGAGTGGCCATGAGTGAGAATTAACTGGACAGTAACAAACTACAATTTCCCAAGCACTTAATATGATTCTTCATATATACCAACATCAAAAATCATTGTCCAAAGGTGATCAGCTCATAACTGACACTCAAGTGGATTTTCAAAGGCTATAAATAACACAAGAGGAGATTGTCCATCTTTTTCCTATGAAGGGTCTGATGGAGTCAAACCACCTGTGAAGTGTGAAGTGTGAAGTGCCGCTAAAGGCTGTGTTACTATAGTTTTTTCCTTATGAAATGTTGCACTCAATTCTCTCTCTCCCTTGACCTTGAAAGGATTTTGACTCCTATCTGTTCCCTGGCCAAGTTCCAAGGCTTTTAAATCACAAGAGTGTAGACTGTTCATCTTTTCCTACAAAGCTGCTTGTGGACTTGAACCTCTAGAGATGTATGGCCTTTGCATTAGCAACACAACTCTCTATGGACTATGCCACCACTGCTCCTTCTGAACTCAATGAATAACTTTTAGATACATTTGAAAATTATTTGACTTCAATCTAAAGTAACTATTTACAGACTATGTTGAGTTAGATATATTATTTATCGCTGACTTTTACTGATTATTGTTATTAATGTAGAATGGACTCTGATGCGTAGTGTCTCTCTATTATATAGAAGGCAATCCCCTCT
The DNA here is from genome assembly GCF_000299155.1 of Elephantulus edwardii. Classification (NCBI taxonomy): domain Eukaryota; kingdom Metazoa; phylum Chordata; class Mammalia; order Macroscelidea; family Macroscelididae; genus Elephantulus; species Elephantulus edwardii. The sequence goes on from NW_006399773.1 coordinate 13,608,917, forward strand.
CCCAACTTGTACCATCCTAACAATTTCTTTTCTGCTAAGCCCATTGCCATAGTGACTTTGTCAATCTGTCTTGTTGAAGGTCTCACTTTTGCTGACTCTCTTCTTTTCCAACCACGTCTATTTCCACGGATTAGCCCCTTGTGATCACTTCCCCAAAGTATATGAGATGAAGTCTCACTGTATTTGCTTCTGAGCAAAAATCTGGCTGCACAATACATAACCATTGTGTCACTGAGACTCCTTTTAATGCATATTAATGATTTTGTGTGTTGTTCTTTTGACAGTCCAATGTATTTACTATTCATCACCATACAAATATTTAAAGGGACTAGTCCTTTGCTGGTATTCATTACTCACTGTTCAACTTTCCCGTGCTTAGAATAAGGAAGCATTTCGAGTTTCTCCCCTCCCCTTCCAGGAAATATGAGTTGTGGGAGGATGTCAA
>NW_006399773.1:13611138-13666902 GCF_000299155.1 Elephantulus edwardii
GCAGGAGGGGAAGACCCTCTATGAGATGGATTGATTCGGTGACTGGGCTAATCGGGATGGGTGTGTCAGAGGCGGTGCGGTTGGCGCAGGATAGAGCAGTGTTTAGGGCTGTTGTGCATAGGGTCGCTATGAGTCGGCAAGGACTCGATGGCACATAACAACAACAACAACCATTTTATCATATATGCAAAATATTAGAAAACAAAATGGGACAAAGTAAATTATCCGTGGAATAAAAATGCATGACCAAATTCTAGAAAATAGGAATGTATTTAATAATATGAGGTAATACAAGATGTAACATCTATAGGTCAATTTATGTTTCCTTCTAAAAGCCATATTTCTTACCAACTAACCTTATAGCCCAATTATTAAACCATTTCCTATGTACACAGGAAATGTAAACTAATTTGAAATTTTGCTTAAGTAATACATAATTAAGAATGTAGTTCTGTGGCCCAAAAAGACCCCACATTCCTAAATTGGACACAACTGTCTTGTGGATTATTCATAGTTTAGATATTCCATTCTGCTGCTCTCTGAATTATCTGTAATACATTCAAGGAATGTGATAATTATATAAAATAAAAATAGATTTTTTTCTATACTTGTAGGCATAATTTTTATATTTATACCCCAGATATTTATGATGTAACATCTGCCTAAAATTCTATGTCCTATTTAAATTTAGGATGGTAGATTAAAATGAATTAGTGAAAGATTTTATTAAACTGTAGTAACAGAAATAAAAATGTTTAAAAACAAATATTATCTTTCTATTTTGCTATACCTTTTGAAAATGACACTGGATAATATGCATTTATTAATTTTCAACAATCAATATACTTGGCATTAGCAGTCAATAAAACAAAAGATGAATTAGGAAAAGCTGCTATCAAGGACCTCCCCAGGGTGTCTAATAGTAATGATGTCAGTCGAGAGATTAAGGTGTACCTAGTTCACTCCACGGCCTTCACAATTACTTGCTATGTACAAGAGAGCTAGAAAATGAGAAAGGATGACAGAAGAAGAATCAATGCCTTTGAGTGTGGTGCCGGAGAAGAGTATTTAATATACCATGGTCTCGTCTTTGAGAGGATAAAAACAAATTGGTCTTTGGAGGCAAGGATTTTGAAACTCCATCTCACATACTTTAGGCATGTTTCCAGGAAGGACTAGTCCTTGGAGAAGAACACCATGTTTGGAAGGGTGCAGAGACAGCGTAGGGGAGGAAGTCCTTGGATATGATAGACTGACTCTGTAACTGGAGTAATGAAGGTATGTGTGTCAGAGTTCGTGAGATTGAATCAGGATGGAGCAGAGTTCAGAGAAATTGTACACAAAATTATTTTGAATTGTGGGCACATAACAACAATAGTGTATAAAATAAATATTCAGCAATTAGTTATACAGTTTATCATATTTTGATGGCTTGTGTATTGTAATATTGGAAACTATGCACTAGTATCTTAAATATTAACAGATTTATCCAAGTTGTACAAGTTTCAGCAGAGCCTCTGGTTTAGGAAGGACTAGAAGGGTAGGTTCTCTTGATTAGTTGAAAGTTGAGTAAAAACTGTTGGATTTTTGTTTGTTTGTTTTGGGTTTTGTTTGGGTTTTTTTCTTTCTTTTGTTTTGTTTCATTAACAGTCATATGTAAACCGGTGACCTGGATTTAATCAACAATCAGCAGTGAGCTTAAGTCAATGAGAATCTGATGTGTGGGCCCTTGTATTTAAAAGTTGATTTAAAAGTATTATATTTTAGGGCATTATGTTTCATAAGAGTACTGGAATGAGGGTTGCAGAGTGGATTATATTTGGGGTGGGAGTTTGGTTGGGGGGTCAGTGGGGGAGATTGTGTACCAATGAAGGAGTTTTCCTTTTGCTTTTCAAGAAGAGGAGCCAACGAGGGTGGGGGTAGAGGGCGTGGAGGATGGGCAGGGAGAAAAGTGCAACAATGAATGATTAGAATTTCAAAATCTCTGTAGATGTTCATTGAAATTTAAAAAAAAGAAAAAAAAAAGTTGGTCTTGGACCTTGGCGCTGGAGTCTGCTGTTGATTGTGTTTGGGAAAAACGTTGTTCTAAGTGATATAATCCTTTTGGTCAGTTTGTTGTACTGAGATAACTTGGGGTTGCTGTGATACTGAAGACTGTGCCACTGTCATAGTGGTTACCCATGGTGGACAAGATTTGGTAGAGTTTCCAGATTAAGACAGTCTTGGAAGCAGGATTGACATCCACTTCTTAAACAGGCCTTTGAAAACTCTAAGAGCATTAGAGAAACAATGATAGTTATAGAACAGGGTCCAGAACTTTTGTTCATAGTGTGACTATAAGTCATACTCCATGACACTAAATAACAATGACAACAGGAAGTAGGATGTAAAGTCTACTTAATTACTGGCCAGTGAAAAATTAGTAGTAGTAGAATATTGTGTAATGATATTCCAGAAGATATTCCCCTCAAATTGAAAGGAACTCAAAATATGAATAACAAAGAGCTGTTGCTTTAAAATAAAGTCTACAGTTGGATGTTGTAAACTTTTAGAACCTCAATTTTCTATATCACATAACCAAAAAATAGAAACAACTGCAAATGTCCATTAATATTTGAAAGTAGGATATTATATGTTGTTGCCTTGTACTACCAAGTTGGAACCAACCCATAGCTGACCCTTCAGAGAGTTTTCAGAGGCAGTAAACTGTATAGAGATTGATTTCCCATATTTCTAGCATGGAGTAATTGGCAGTTTCAAACTGTGTACATTTTCTTTGATAGTGTATAAATTATGAAAATTATAATTTATTAAAATGAAATAAAACACACAAAGATTTATCTTCTAGGTATCAATAAACCAAAATGGGCTGATATTAGCAATTTTGAATTGGATAATTGGATATCATATGAAATGACAAACGAAAAAGGGATATTACTACATTCATCATAGAAGAGACATTTTAAAAAAAAAAAAAAGAAGAGACATTTTAAAGCTATGTGGTAGGATAAGAACAATAGCATCCAAGGAAGATCCATTATATGACTAGCATTCAAATTTATGCACCAACCACTACTTCCAGAAATTTACAAATTAATAATTTCCACCACTCCTGAAGTTTGTTACTAAGAAAACAAAATAAAGCCCCAGGAATTGGTTGGTAAATCTGCTACAAATGATCTTTTAAAGTGTTATCACTGTCAGGATTAAGGTGTACCTGATCCAAAATCATGGTATCTTCAATTGTCTTGGATGTGTGAAAATGCAGAATAACAAAAGAAAAGGACAAAAAAAAAGAATAATTGATATATTTGAATTATAGACTGCCAAAAAAGATAAATAAATTTGACTGGAAGAAGTAAAGCCATTAGGCTCATTGGAAACTAGAAAGGTAGAAGGCTGTCTCACACGCTTTAGCTATGACATGTGGAGGAGCCAATCCCTAGAGAAAGACATCTTGCTTGATAGAGTATCAGTAAAGAAGAAGATCATTAAAGAGATAGATTGACACAGTGGCTGCAAGCGCTGGGATTAAGCACAGCAGTAACTGTGAAATTGATTCATAACTCTGCAAAGTTCTAGTCTATTGTATATAGGGTCTTTATGAGTCAAGACTGACTCCAGAGCTCCTTACAATAAACAATATATATTTACTACATTTTTTTGTAATTTTTCTAATTTTAATGATTTTAATGAACATTTACAGAGATTTTGGATTTCCATTCATTCATTGTTGCACTTCTCTCCCCGCCCAGCACCCCCCTCCCCCCAGTTCACTCCTCTCTTTGAAAAGTAAAAGAAAATCTCCCTCCCTGGTACACAATCCCCCCCGCACCCCTCCCACTACCTCAAGTACATTCCACCATGCAACCTTAATTGTGGACTCTTGTGATAACCATAATACCCTATCATACAAAGCTTTTAAATTATTTTCCCCTCATATGTTTCAGTGAAGTATACACAATTTATCCAGGTACCAAATTTTTGCACTGATCTTGAAGAAAAGATGCACCACAATGTGGCATGAGCTTAAAACAAAAGGTGTACTAGGGGTGGGGGTTGGGGGGAAGGGACGTGGGAATTGTATACTAATGAAGGAATTTTTTTTCTTTTTCTTTTTTCTCTCTTTGGAGGGGGAAGCGAGCTGGTGGGGAGGGGTGGGAAGGGAGAAAATTGCGGCAATGAATGAATGGAAATCCAAAACCTCTGTAAAAAAAATAAATAAATGTATTTGCCATGAATAAAAAAACAAAACAAAACAAAAGGTGAATACAAAATCAGACGTAGGAGAGCTAGTGATTTCACTGAAAGAAGGTGGGTAGCTTGTCTAGAATTAGTACTGCATCCCATAAACAGTGTGTATACAGCTTCCTCTTCAGTTCAACTGGGAAAAGTGGGAGACAGAGTGTTAGATCATAATACTGTTCTTTTTGTGACTATCAACACCTTACACATTAGGATTTTTGTTTGTTTGTTTGTTTGTTTGTAGGTGACATATATATTTAAACTAGTTTGGTTCATCTATTCCCTGTAGTTCATTGGCTTTCATAATTATAAATTTACCTTTGCTTTAGTTTATTTGGCTCTACAATCAACACTCGTGACATTAGTAACCAGGAAATTAAAAGACGGATTGCACTGGGAAAGTCTGTTGTCAGAGACCTCTCCAAAGTACCGAGGAGCAATGATGTCAGTCTAGAGACTATACAGGCCATGGTCTTTGCAATTTCTCATTTTGCATCAGAGAGCTGGACAATGACTAAGGATGATAGATAGAAGGAGAATTGATGCTATGTTATGGTTAGGTGAAGATATTGTTACAACAATGCTGTGTTCACATCACCTCTGACTCAGTGACACTATATGCAACAGAATTTTGCCTGATCCGATGACATCCTTACAATATTTGCTATTTTAGCCACTATGGTAACTCATATCATTAGAAGTCATCCTAATTTTTAGCTGACCTCTTTTTTTATTATTAATTTCAGTGAACATCTACAGAGATTTTGGAATTCCATTCATTCATTGTTGCACTTTTGCATGATGTTATTCACCAGGTACGGGCCTGGCCCTTCCTGATAACATGTCCAAAGTATACAAAGCAAAAATCTAGCCATCCTTGCTGCTAAGGAGAATTCTGGCTATGCTTCAACCAAGGTAGCATTGTTTAATCTTTTGGAAGTGTATGACATAATCAATATTTATTGTCAATGTTGTTGTTAGTAACCATCAAGTTGACTAAAACTCAGAGCAACTCTACACAACAGATTGGCACATTGCTCTATTCTGAGGCATCATTATGATCTCTGCCATTTTTCAAGCCCATTGATGTAGTCATTGTGTTAATTCACCGTAAGTACCAGCAAAAATAATACTTTTTTCTGATACTTGAGGTGGCCTTTGGTAGGAAGTGAAGTAGCCAAGAGAGCTGAGCTGGACTACTAAGTAATTTAGTCACCCGTCAAATCAAAGATCTGGAATAAAAGAAATCAACGATCTGGAATAAAACTTACATTGATAGTGTAAGCTAGAGAAATGTGCTTGGCTTCCTCTTGTCTCAAATTTCCCCCGGACTAGCACAGACAGTTGTGGGATGAGTGTTATATAATTAACACAGACTTGGAGTCCAGTTGCTACTTTAACACCCTCACACAAAGGACCATTAGTTTTCTAGACTGTGAGAGCAGAGAGAGCTAGTAGTGAAAATTATTGAATGTTGTGTGAGAATTAAAAAAAATGGCTTAAAGGGTTTTCCTGTTTTCTTAATAAAGTGACTTCAACAGATATACTTAAAGGTCTACAGTAAATGTTCCCCATAAAAAGGGCTATGTGTGGGGTAGCCTGGCATAGCTAGGAACATATGTGGTCAAAAGAGTATGTCTGAGGGGAAGGCAGAACTAAATCCATTACTGTAGACTCTCTTCAAAGACTGCAATGCATGATAGGCGCACCAGACCAAATTAGTGAGGACAGCTTCCCCTTGAGACCTTCCAGGTAACGCCTTTGCAATTAATTGTCTGAGTGAAACCTGTATATAAAGCAGAATTCAAACTCCCCAACCTTTTCTAGTGAACAACTTGTGGTATTCATCTGCAAACAAATAGCTATAGACGTGGCAGTTGATGAGACTTCACTTTTTATTCAGGAGGAAAGATATGGCCACCTACTTCCAAAAGCACCTTCAGTCATAAGGATGACACAGGACTTGAACATAGTTTCTTTCTGTTGTACACAGTGGTCACCATGATTTGGAGGATCTAGCTATCAAAGTAACAAGTCACATTACAAAATTATCAATAACAAAACAGAATATTACATTTCCACCTATGTAACTCCTATTTTCCCTGCCACATTTTCCAGGAAGATGTGCAAAATATGATACTTAATTGCTTTCTAGAATTGTAATTATAGAAAGAATGATTCGTTTTGTCATTATTTATTTATCTGAACAGAAATAAGTCCATTGTGAATCCATTACTGAAAAGGTTACAAAGAGGAAAAAGATTTTAAAATGTTAAGATTAAATTAATTGTTATCTCACTACCTCATACTAGTAATTTGTGTGAGATATTTTTCTGCTTGCTGAACATTTTTGTTTCTTTAGATATGAAATATTATGGCAAATTTTTGAAAGCGGTGTGAAAATACGATCTACAAAAAGGATACACTTTCCCAGTGTTACTTTTCCTGGAGCTATTTCTCATACCTTTCAGATTAACTGCAAAACAGAACAGTAATGGACTCTGGCATCAGATAGGTTTGAGGTACTCATTAACTCTGTAACTGAATTTAATAGAAGAGTGTCCTCTACTAGTGTTTTCTCACCTCTAAAGGCAGCTTATATAATTACCATCTTCATAAATTTTTATTTTTTAGGATTACATTAAATAATGTGTGTCAAGTACTTAATCTTGGAAATAGCACTTAAAAACAGAAAAAACTAATCCTTTTTCTAATTCACACTCAAAATTATGACAGTAGAACCAACACTTATTTTCATGTGCGCAAAGTACAAAATAGGTGGTGCATTAACACTCTCAGTTCATCAGAGATAAGAATGTTTATTGAGGATATCAGGCATGATACAAGTGACCATAAGACTGCTTGAGCACAAAACAAAACAGAGTAGAAACACACAAAGAGGAGTGAGAGAGAGATTTTTCTAAGCAATTAAAGAACAAGTAAAATAAAAAATGATGGTTGTCATATACCATCACGTCATCACTGACTTTCAATGAGTTTTCAGAGGCAGTAAATGGCATGGAAGAATATTACCCATCTGGTAGATTCAAACTCATGCCTTTACATTGATAGTGTAATTATTTACACCAGAGCTCCCTGTGAAAAGGGTTGTTGTTGTTATGTGCCGTCGAGTTCTTTCCGACTCATAGCAACCCTATGCACAACAGCCCTAAACCCTGCTCTATCCTGCGCCAACCGCACCGCCTCTGACACACCCATCCCGATTACCCCAGTCACCGAATCAATCCATCTCATAGAGGGTCTTCCCCTCCTGCGCTGTCCCTCCACCCTCCCAAGCATGGTGTCCCTCTCCAAGGACCCGTCCCTCCTGGCAACATGTCCAAAGTATGTCAGACGAAGCCCCAGAATCCTTGCCTCCAAGGAGTAGCTTGGTTTAATCCTCTCCAAGATGAATCTGATGGTTTTCCTGGCAGTCCATGGTACATTCAGTACTCTTCTCCAACACCACAGCTCAAAGGCATCAACTCTCCTTCTGTCCTCCGTAGTCATTGTCCAACTCTCTGATACATAACAAGCAATTGCAAAGACCATGGCAGAGGGGAAGCCTGGAAGCTGCGCACTGGCGGAAGTCACCTCTGATAATAGCGAAGAGGCATATTGCAGGTACACAGGAAAAGCCATTGGGAGGAGGTGCTGGGGACACAGAGAATGTGAAAAAGGTAACATCACTAATTATCTCAGTTCGTGGGGCAAGAGGGAGGGGGAAAGAAAGAATCCTTCATTGTTATAAAGTACTTTTTGACTTAATACAGAAAGTCTCCTTCAAATAAAGCCCTATAGGCAAGGCCACTTTTGGAGGTCTTTATATTTTATCAGAAGACAACTTTTTGAAGAGAAGTAACTACGCTAACACAAAAAAGAGAACTAATGCTGGCATTAAATGTTTCACTACAATCAATCATGAGATAGGTCCTAATTGACAAGGAAATGATAGTTAAGCCAAAAAAAAAAAAATATGTGATTGTTGCACACCTCACAAACACTACCAAACATTATATATAATCTAATTTCCTGGAACATATTTTCATGAGTGTTACTTGGCTAATTTCTAAAAATCAGTCCGAGGACTCTGAGAGATAAGAATTGTTCAAATAAAAACGGATGAACCCAAGTGGATGCATCCACCATGTGAACAGAGCGACGTTGCTTGGGAAGCAACTTCTCTCAATTGTGTCCGACAGCTGTATTGATTCTAAGCACAAGTGGTTCCTGAGCAGAGACTCTTATGAGATAGATCATCCCCGTAGTAACAGGTTGGTGAGACATTGTCACATTGCGCTGAGTGGGATCAATGGCCCTTGGGGTCCAACCTTTCCCCTGTCTAAGCAGCAGGTAAATCATTGATACAAAGGTGGATAACAAGCAGGGGATCAGGTGGAGGAAATAAATTACAGAGTGCTGGTATCCTGCTTGCTTCTCCCTGTTTCATCTCCACTAACTCCTCTAGAAAATCTTACTGTTTCAACAGTATGACGTGTGATGAGAAGAAAAGAAATGAAAAAAAGAAAATTTCCCTAAATCTTCTACTTATTGTAGAGGTTTGCAAGACAAATCAGTGACAGTCTTGATTATTTACGCCTGTGTTTTCCCCTTCTCTCTCAATTTACATTTGGTTATCATGCACTTCATCACTTGCACATAAAGAACAGACAGTTACACTTCTCTCTGCATTTTATGAATAGAAGGATTCCTGTACTCTGTAGAAATAAGCAACAGGATTATCCTTATCTTCGATCTTAAGACTTCTATCACATTTGATGACTTCATAATCCTAAAACAAAAATTTAAACAGTCTCTCATTTTCATGTCACAGAAAAAGAATATTAAAAAGAAAGATACTAGTAAGATACTAAAATTTAAAACTGAGGAATAGAGTCTACTCTATATTTCAGTTTAAAGAGATACATGAAAATATAGTGTAATATATTCAGAAGTTAAGACATTGCGATGCGGGTATAGAATTTCATCATTTCCAATGTAAACTTTTAATTATAAAGAAAAGGAGAATACTCACTGCCATGTAAAACTGAACTGATAAAGTATTAAAATGTCACTCTGGTTTCATGCAACTGTTCGAATATTAATTAAAAAGGAAAACAAAACACAGCATTAAATTAACACATCTAAGTGGAGGTCTGGGTGGCCTAGTGAAAAGTTGTGCTGCAATGTTTAAGGCATACAATTTGAATCCACCAGTTGCTCCATGGAAGGAAGAAAGGCAGTCTCCTCCCATGTGATTTAGTTCCTCCACACCAGCTGGAGGGTCAGCTGTGAGCTGGTCCTGACTCACAAAAAATGATGGGGTAATATCAGGCATAGATCAACAGTAATTAAATGATATCAAAGTCAATGCATATAACAATAATGCACTGGGAAGTAGTGGACTATATTTTTTTTTGGACTATATTTTTAAACACTCCTATTGGTTAAAATTTTCTGAGCTGATTTAATATCAAAATGTCTCAGATGACTTTGAATATTCCATATCATTATTGTGCTCATTTATACACAGTGTATGTAAAATAGAGAAATAAATTTAATAACAAAAAATAAAACTCACATCCAAATAATTATCTTCTTGATTTTTTAATACTTGATATATTGAGTTTAATTTTTTAAAATATTTTATATTGGTTTGTACACAAACTCATATACATTATGTTTCGTACTTTCCTTCATTCACACTGTGATTCATACAATCATTCCCATACTGTGTTTTAAAAAATTAATCCCTTTTGAACTATATCCACCCTTATCCCATCTTTAGAGGTCCTGCTGGATGTTTCCTATTTGATTTTTTTTTTAATTCAGTATTTCTTCTATTAAATTTCTGTCCAAACCACACTGCACCTTAAAATATTTGCAAGAATTGCTTAGTGGTTTATGACAGTATTGGAGAAGATATTTTGTTATATGTCATCCATTTGATTTTTTTGTGTTTATAACAACCTTGTATAACAACGCAGAATTTCCCCTTTTGTTGTTGTTGTTTGCTCTTGAGTTGAAACTGACTAATAACTGACCCTCGAGCAGGTTTTCTTTCAGAGGCAGTAAATCACGCTGCAGAGACTGCCCATTCTTCTCCACTGGAGTAGCCGGTGGATTTAAACTTTGGGACTTTTGTCTTTGTGCCTTTGGGATTGCAGCACAGCTTCTTACCACAGGCCACCAGAGCCCAGAATGAGAACCACTGACCTTTATGGGGAATAAGCTCATGACCTTGGCATTATTAGCACCACACTCTAACCAGCTGGGCTAACCTGCCAGATCCCATTTGGTTTAAAAGCTGCAATATTCATGGGGTTGTTGTTGTTATGTGCCGTCGAGTCGTTTCTGACTCATAGCGACCTTACGCACAACAGCCCTAAACCCTGCTCTATCCTGCGCCAACCGCACCGCCTCTGACACACCCATCCCGATTACCCCAGTCACCGAATCAAGCCATCTCATAGAGGGTCTTCCCCTCCTGCGCTGTCCCTCCACCCTCCCAAGCATGATGTCCCTCTCCAAGGACCCGTCCCTCCTGGCAACATGTCCAAAGTATGTCAGACGAAGCCCCAGAATCCTTGCTTCCAAGGAGCAGCTTGGTTTAATCCTCTCCAAGATGAATCTGTTTGTTTTCCTGGCAGTCCATGGTACATTCAGTACCCTTCTCCAGCACCACAGCTCAAAAGCATCCACTCTCCTTCTGTCCTCCCTAGTCATTGTCCAACTCTCTGATGCATAACAAGCGATTGCAAATACCATGACCTGTATCAGGCGCACCTTAGTCTCCAGAGAGACACTGTTGCTCCTGAGTACCTTTGAGAGGTCCCCAACAGCAGACTTTCCCATCGCGATACGCTTTTTGATTTCCTGACTGCTGGTACCAAGAGTGTTGACTGCGGAACCGAGCAAACTGAAGCTGTGAACACTCTCAATCTCTTTGTCATCCATCCTGATGCTGTTAATTGGTCCAGTGGCGAGAATCTTTGTCTTCTTGACATTGAGCCTTAGTCCATACTGAAGGCTGCAGTCCTTGACCCTTCCCAGCAAGTGCATGAGGTCCTCCTCAGTTTCAGCAAGCAGGGTTGTGTCATCTGCATAACGGAGAATGTTAATAGATCTTCCACCAATCCTGATGCCACAATTCTCCTCATAGAACCCAGCCTCTCAGATGGGGATTGAGGTTTAATTCTTTTTTTTTTTTTTTGTTTTCTTTTGTGATTAATTTCTCATCGCTGTTGAGTAAGAAACCTATTCATAGTTTCTCTGATATGTTTTCAGAGATTGTAAATTACATAAGAATAAATAATGTATCTTGCGCCCACAAAACAAGTGATAGATTTAAACCTCTTGCTTTTGAGTTGGCAGCACAAATCCTTATCCACTAGGCCACCAGAGCACTGTTGTTAGGTGCTGTCTAGTGAGCTAGAACTTACAGAAACTCTGAAAAACAGATCTGAATTCTGTCCTATCCCATGCCGTTTTTATCATCTCTGATGTACTTGAACCCATTACTATAGTTACCATGTTAATCCATCTTGTTGAGAATATTCCTCTCTTTCACATCCTCCACCTTTTTAAGGATGATGACTTTTTCTAAGGAATCGCTCCTCCCAACAACATCCCCAAATTATATCTGACCAAGTTGCACAATCCTTCCTCCAAAGATGTCTTGGTGGAACTTTCTCCAACGAATAATTGCTTGTTCTTTTGGCAGTTCATGGAAAATGTAGTACTCTTCTCCAACACCACAACCAAAGGCATTAGTTCTCTATTGTTCAACTTTCAGATGCATAGCAAACATTGAAAAGACCATTTGGATCAAGTGCACCTTAGACAGGATTGAAACCACCATTTTTATATTTTTTTTTAATTTCACAGCAGACTGCTTAACTGGTGTGCCACCAGACTCCTTAGGTTAGATTGGAATATAGAATTTTTTTTAAATGCGAAATATTCTTTCAAGTTTCTCTGATTTCCAGAAGTAGGCAAGTTCTTCAACACTCGCACTCAATGTAGATATTATTACTTATTTGGGGGAAACACTCTCTGAACTGCAAGGTCAAATATTTAGTGTTTCTTATGTTCTCCTTTGTTGTTAGTTGTAGCTCTCGTAAACTGTCACTGAGTCAGCCACCATGTAATAGCAGTCCAACGCAGAACAGAGTAAAATGTACTGATACTGAGCTATTCCCAGGAGTGACTGACTGACAACTAGACCACTGTGAACCATGACTTTGATTGATTAATCTTTGAAAATAGTTCTTTATATTTGTCTCTAAAGATCCATTGAAACTTTGTGAGCATCAAAACGTTTTTAAATACAATCCACCGCTTTTGAACATCGTAGCACAATCAATGACTAACAGATGGGTGATGGCTAAAAACTGAATGTGGATTAACATGGTAAGTGTGAATTCTACCTACAATATATTTCTTTCTTGTACACTGTAAACATTTAGACTGTACCTCTGCCTGTTGTTTAATAGCTATCATTCTGATTAAATTTTCAACTGAGTTTTATTCTTTATATCCTTTAGATTTCTGATAGGATTTATTAATTAAAACTAAACAAAACCATCTGACTTCAAATTGATTATGACTCATAGCATCACTCTCTCAGATTTCTCGGGCTGTAAATGTTCACAGAAGGAAACACTCCAACTTTCTTTTTCAAAGTTGTTGACCAATTCAAACAACTGACCTTTTGATTAGCAGTGCAAAACATCATTACCACAAGAGCTCGTTATTCAATGTATAGTTGTTTTCTAAGAAAAAAATACTGAGTAAAAAAATGTATCAACCTTGTATAGAAAAGCTAACAAGAAGTCAGACTAAGCTACTGATGTTAAAAAATGAAGTGGGTTTTTTTTGTTTTGTTTTTAAAACCCAAACTGTGGCTGACTCTGAGAAAAATGGGAATCCCAGAACATTTGACTGTGCTTATGCAAAACCTATACTTGGACCAAGAGGCAGTCATCAGAACAGAGCAAGGAGACACTGCATGGTTTAAAGTTGGGAAGGGTGTATGCCAGGGATGTCTCTTACCTCCAAACCTTTTCAATCTGTATGCAGAACTGTTCATCTGGGAGGCTGGGCTGTATGAGGAGGAATGTGGCATGAGGATTGGAGGATCACTCATCAACAACCTGCATTATGCAGACGACACAAGCCTGCCTACTGAAACTGAGGAGGACCTGAAGCACTTGCTGCAGAAGGTCAAGGACTGCAGTCTTCAATATGGATTGAAGTTCATCAAGAAAACAGAGATTCTCACCACTGGTCCAATTGGCAGCATTATGCTAGAAGGTGAAGAGATTGAGATTGTTAACAGCTTTAGTTTGCTTGGCTCCACAATTAACACTCTTGGTACTAGCATCCAGGAAATCAATTGATGAATTGCATTGGGAAAGTCTCCTGTCAGGGACCTCTTCAGGGTACTGAAGAGCAATGACGTCAGTCTGGAGACTAAGGTGTGCCTGAAACAGAACTTAGTCTTTCTAATTTTTTGCTATGCATCAGAGAGCTGGACAATGACTAGGGTTGATAGGAAAAGAATTGATGCCTTTGGGCTGTGGTGCTGGAGAAGAGCGTTGAATATACCATGGATTTCTGGGAGAACAAAGAGGTTCATCCTAGAGAGGGTGAAACCAGGCTACTTTTTGGAGGCAAGGATTCTGAGGTTTTGTCTGACATATCTTGGGCATCTTGCAAGGAGGGACCAGTCCTTGGAGAAGGACATCATGCTTGAAAGGGTAGAGGGACAGAGAAAGAGAGGAAGACCATCAATGGGATGGATAGATTCAGTGTCTGAGATAATGAGGGAAGGTGTGACAGAGACAGTAAAGTGGGCACAGGGTAGAGCAGGTTTCAGGACTGTTCTATATAAGGTCACGTGAGTTGCAAGCAACTCTACTGCACATAACAACAACAACAACTCATGATGCTACAGTTTATCCAGTTATTATCAAGCTCCTCTTAATCTTGTTACACATGTCTATTTAATCATGATTATGATCATTTTTGCTTGCATATTTTATAAAATAAGATATTTTCCACCATATACATACTTTATATTACAGTTATATTTTAATACCTAACTTAAAATTTAATCACAAAATTTGTTGTGGATTTGATATCATTTTCCTAGATATAAAACTAATATGTTTAGCAAATATTTCATTTAAATTGTAATATTTACTTCTCTTTTCTCCATATGTTACTTTTGTTGTTAGGTGCATTGAATATAACTCGTAGTTCTACCCAATGAACAAAAAGATGTGAACTCTCTCCTATCTGGTGTCACACTTACAATTCCTGACACATCTGAGCCCACTGCAGCAGTCACACCACTACAGCTGTCAACCCAACTGGCTGAGGGTCTTTCTTTCTTTTGTCAACCCTGCACCTTTCTAAGCAGTATGTATCCCTAGCTACATACTCAAAGAATGTGAGACTAAGCTTTATCATCTTTGTTTTGAAGGCGCACCCTGGATGCACTTTCCCCAAGAGATATTTGGTTTTTCTGTTAGCAGTCCATAAAAATTTTAGTACTCCTCTCCAATGCTACAGCTCAAAAGCATCAGTTTTTCTTCTGTCATCTTTTTTTTATTGTTCAGCTCTCAGACACGTATCAAGTGACTGGAAAGACCATGGCCTGAATCAGATGCATCTTACTCTGCAAACTAACATCATTACACCTCAATAATTTGGAGAAGTCCAAAATGGAAAACTTTTTCAGCACAGTATGTCTCCTAATCTCCTGACTGCTGGTACCAAGGGTGTTGATTGTGGACCAAAATAACATGAAATCATTGACAATTTCAATCTTGATCCATCTATTATGATGCTATCTATTAGTTCGGTGGTAAGAAGTTTTGTTTTCCTTATGTTGAGATGCAATCTATATTGAAGGGTGTACAATTTCATCTTATGAAGCAAATTCTTAAAGTCTTCCTAACCTGCAACAAACAAGACTGTGTCATCTGCATAGCGCAAGTTATTAAGGGATTACACAGAGTCACTGTACCACAAAGAATTGACTAACGTTGAAAAATTTCAAGAAGTACCATTTGAACAAAGCCAATGAAAGAAGAAGTTGAAGCTGCACTGAAGGCACTGACAAAAAATAAAGCCCCAGGAATTGATGTGATACCAACTGATATGTTTCAGCTAACATACAAAACCATGGATGAGCTCACTAATCTATGACAGGAAGCTTGGAGGATAGCTATCTGACAGAAAGAGACCTATATTTGTTCTCATTCCCAAGAAAGGTGGTACAACAGAATGCAGAAAGTATTGAACAGTATTATTAATCTCACATGCAATCAAAATATTGCTTAATTATTAAAAAAGCTAGAACAGTACATAGAAATTGCCTGAGGCTCAAGCAGGGTTTAGAAGAGATTGTGGAACCAGGGATGTCATAAGGATCCTGGTTGAAAGTAAAGAATACTGGGGAATGTCTGTTTATGCTTTATTGACTATGCAAAGATATTTGACTGTGTGGATCATAAAATTGAGAAGAATGGGATTCTCAGAACATTTGATTGTGCTCGTGCAAAACCAATTTCCTCGACCAAGTGGTTGTTGTGTGAATGGAGCAAGGAACACTACATGATTTACATTTAAGAAGGAAGAGTGTCAGGGTTGTATCCTCTCTCTTTACCTATCTAATCTGTATGGTGAGCAAATTATTCAAAAGGTTGGTCCCTATAAAGACCATAACATTAGGTTTAAAAGAGGACTCAACATCCCCTTTTCCTTATGAATCAGGGTGAAGCCTCTCTCAGGGAGGAGTGATAGGGAATGGCAAGGGACACACTGACAAAGGAGATTAATCAGAACTGGCTTTGACAAGCACTGTGGCAATTGGACAATTAAAACAGACATTGGGGGGGAGAAGAACGAACTGGGGAGGAGGGTGGAGAAAACAGTGCAACAATGAATGAATGAAAACCCAAAATCTCTGTAAATGTTCACTAAAATGAATAAAATTTAATAATAATAAAAAAAAGAAATAAAAGAGAGGACTCAACAGTAACCTGTGTTATGCAAATGATACAACTTCCTGCATATAGTTAACTCTTATCACTAAGTTAAAAATTTCCTCCTAAACTCCCACTTTGTATTATACTACTTTAAAGTATATAAGGAATAGAAAAACATGTTTATCTGACAAAATGGCTATTCTTGAGACATTTTTGCATAAGTGAAAAAAATCAAGTATATAAATATTTGCAGAATGACTAAGTAAATCTTAGCTTTGGAAAGTAAAGATAAGTACAATGGGAAGAAAGAAATGAAGAAAAATAAAAGAAAGAAATGCAGATAATCAATGAATACTGCACAAGATAGAGATGATGCCAAAGAAAGTTAGCTAACAAATGTTGTGGAACTTTGGTAGATTAGATGCTAGAACATAAGGTAGGTAACAGCAGTGGCGTCAGATTTTAAACACTTTTCAAAGGGAGTTAGAAACATAGAGGCAGGGTGTGAAACTTTGATAGATACAGAGCTAGAATTAACCACATTTTACAGAAGTATTTTAGTATATTCCATGCCTGCATACGTTGTCTACTGCATTATTATACCAGTTAGTCATGACTTTGGATTTGTTCATAGAAGTTGGCTCCCATGCACACACTAGTGCTGAGTGTTGCTTGTTTAATTTTGTGGTATCTGTCTCCACCACATTCAATATTCATCATTGAGTGCAATCCAATAGCTTCTTCTGCATGGAATATTTTGGCCCAGAGTAAATACCTTAGATTAATGTACCATAGGTATTCTGTTTTCTAATTCTGATAAACATTGTAAGTTGGAGCATAGACAGCAAGCTGGTAAGAGAGTTTGAAAAGCACCATCATCGTACAATGCAACAAGAATTATCTCCAGCTCAGACACAAAGAAGCAGACTTTTACTGACTGGGTCAAAAATGCCATCTGTTTAAGCTCACCTGGCAGAATTGTTGTTTTTGGTCCACAAAGGAATTGATGACAAACAAAGTACAAAACACACAGAAAACATAAGCATTCATAGAGAGATGTCAGTTTTTAGGAGAATTTGCTTGTGGGATACAGATGGCAATCTACAGAACCACACAGCAGTCAATGAAGCTGTAGTGTGGGGGTGATTTCTTAGTGGAAGACTTTCACTATTTGCATTGTCTCCATGTGGATATTGCTTCAGGCATATTCAATGGTAATGACTGGCATTCCGATAGGAGGAAGAATGATTTCAGTATTTATGAATAGAAAAGGTTGTCTTTTGAAGAGTAGAATTGAGTTGTCTTTGGCAAGACATTTCTAGAAGACCATTAATTTACAGCAAGGGTGAGATTTATAATTACTTTGCTATTACATTCACTTTAGCCTCATGGGTGGAAGTGTATACTAAAGTTACATAAAGTTCTTAGTTTTCTTTTGAAAACAGAACCTGCTGGATATGCTCAACTGCAACAGCTAGATTTCAACCTCTGAAATAATTATGAGGGAATGAAAGAGTGGAAAGGTATTGGTATACAGAACTAAAACACTCATATAGAGAAAAAGTCATCAACAGCATTTTTATTTATTAACAGCATATTTATTTCTCTCCCCAACCCCGTGTCTAAAATTTTAAGAGATATTTTTTAATGATCCTAAAAATATGTTCTACTGTGCCCTACCACTATTCTCTGGTGGGCTAGTAATAAGGAGTTGTGGGACCCACCCAAAGATGTGATTTAAATTCATTGGTTGCTCTCAGGGAAAAAGATGGGCATTCTCCATTCTTGTGATTTACATTCTCTGAAAATCCACTAGACGGTATGCAATGAGTCGATTTTGACTTAATGACACATAACAGCCAATATGTCTTTATCTTCCTTATTGTGATCTTTACTTTAAAAAGGGTATTTTGCTATAAAACTGTTGATTAGATATTGCTAATAAAAGAATATAAACCAATATTTTGACTTTAAAATTAAAGTGATCTTGTTTGCTAAAACTCATTATAACTAATTTGGATACTCAAGGAAGAAAGACCAGAATGTTTTGGGACCACAATGGAGTTGAAGATAAATTAATTGCATAAAATTTTACATTTGAATGAAGACTAGGAAAATAAATGGCAATGGATAGGGAGAATAATAATACCAATACATCCTTAGTACTTTCCAGTGTACTAGGGATGATACAAAAAGCATTGATACCTTTGAGTTGTGATGCTGGAGAAGAGTATTGAATATACCATGGACTTCTAGGAGAACAAACAGGTTAGTCCTGAAGAGGGTGAAGCCAGACTGCTCCTTGGAGGCAAGGATTCTGAAGCTTCATTTGACATACTTTGGACATGTTGCAAGATGGCACTAGTCTTTGGAGAGGGACATCATGCTTGGGAGGATGGAGGGACAGCACGAGAGAGTAAGACCCTCAATGAGATAGATTGATTTGGTGACTGAATTGGCACAGGATAGAGCAGGATTCAGGGCTGTCATTCAGGGCTAGTGATTAATAGAGTCACTATGAGTTGCAGGTGACTCAATGGCACATAACAACAACAACGACATCATTTTATAGAAGAGTTATAAAATAATTCAGAGCCAGCAGTAGCGTATAGAGTTTAGAAGGATATACAGTAAAGAAAGATGAATTTGTACCTACCCTGGCCACAGTCTGACTCTAGTACTTGTGGTTCAGATCCCTTCTTCTCTATGGCAACATTCAAAGGCACAGGCAGAAATGATTGGGCTTAGAAGACAATATTTATAGGAGTAAAACAAACATCTCAGTTAAATATTTTATAATTTTGTAATATTGCTCAGTGACTTCAATTCAAAGACTCTTAAATAAACATGCCTCAAAGATCACAAGCTCGTAAACATTATTCTTTCTGTTCATCTTTTCTATTCTAAATTGTTAGACTGAGAAATGATAACACATGCGAACATTAATATAAAGATATATATATATATATATATATATATATATATTGGAAGCAGGAGTGGAAGCCACTTCCTAAACTCTCTGGAAATTCTATGAATTAGGGGCTTCAGGCCTTTTGTTCATAGGGCCGCTATAATTCGTGTTTGACTCGAAGACAATCAACAACAACATTTAATTATTAGACTTCAAATATAAATAGACTATATTAAAATGAGTGTATAGTGGAAAGATCCTTCCTATTCCTTTACTACTTACTCATATTCCTTATAAGCAAGTTGTTATTGGTGGTGGTGTTGTGTACTGTTGAGTCAGAACCAACACATAGTTGACCCTCTGTAGGTTTTCAGAGGCAGTGCATGCCCAAGAGATTGCCCATCTTCTTCCTTCAGAGCAGCTGATAGATTCAAACCACGTGCCTTCAAGATTGCAGCACAGCTTCTTAGCACCAGGCCGTTACAGCTCTGAAAACACACTGGAGTGTTACCTAGGAGTTTGTCCCAACTTACCTGTACACAACAATATGTAACACATTATCACAAATTTCGAGTTTTTAAACAACATACTTTTATTATTTCACAATTTATCTGTGCCAATCAAATACTATGTTAGACACAAAATATGTCAAAATATGCTCTTTTCTTAGATGATTCTTCACAAGCTAGTATGTAAATGTTCAACCAATCCACAAATGGTCTTTTTTTTTCCATAAATAGCATTATTTTATAAACCAAGTTCTGAAATATACTATAGAATTTGTATTGAAATTACTAATATATATACAGCACATATAAAACTGAAGTCTCTTCTGACATATTTTGAAAATTCCTGTACCATCAGGTTTGAACTTCAGTGTGCTGTGTTATTGTGGTGAATAGACTGTAAAATGACCTCCATGTTTCCCATCCCTTAATATGTAATTTCCTTTTTGTGAATGTGAGAGGAAACTGTGACTTGCTTTTAAAGTGTACCATATGGAAAACATGATGGGCTCCCACTCATGCAATTATGCCATGTTATATAAAAATTCATCATACAGGAAGATTTACAGTAGAGATGTTTTTGCAGAATTGACCAAAGTAAGTGGCTGTACTGGGAAAATTCAATGGTTAAGATTTGAAAATGCCCTCTAGGATGTAAGGATGTCTCTAAAAGGTGAGGGAAGTCCCGAACAGCAGTCAGCAAGAATCCAAGACTTTCAGTCTTATAAACTTTTAAATGTGCACACAGAAAATGAATTCTACTCCCTCAAAATCATGAGAAGATACCATCTCACTCCAGTAGCAGTGGCCAAGTGTAACAGACAATAAGTATTAAATGTTGGAGAAGATGTGGCGAAATAGGAACACATTGTTGGTAGGATTGTAAAATGGTCCAACCACTATGGAAGGCATTTGGCATTTCCTCAGAAAGCTGGACATAGAAATTTCGTATGAACTAGCTATTCCACTGCTTGGAATGTAACCAGAGACAATGAGAACTGAGGTACATATGAAGACTTGCACACTAATGTTTATAGCAGCATTATTCACCATTGCAAGAACATGGAAGCAGCTCAAATGTCCAACCACAGTAGAATAGAATGAGAAACTATCTCACATTCACTCAATGGAATGTTATACAGCAAGCAGGAGCAATGATTTTGTAAATTACTACCTAATTTGGGAGATATTGGAGAGAATTATGCTGAGTGACCTAACTCAGTCCCATAAGGACAAATACTGTATACAACCATTATTGTAGAATGAGTATGACGATCCAAGGGCTAGGGGAGATTGAGGGAGCAGAGAGTGAGGATGGGGAGCGGGGGTGGAAGGTGGTTAATTGTAAGCTTGCACAATTTGATTGGTGTGTGAGGGCCGGTGAAGGAAGTGGGGAAAATCTGGTGTGAAAAACAATGTTTAAGAAGTTTTTAAATAAACCAGTATTTAAAATTAATGAATTCTACTAACAAGTTGAGTGAACTTGAAAGTAGAATATACTTTGGTCATGACAGTAGACATGAATGTAGCTTATGTACTTTGATTGCTGCCTTGTCAGACCTTCAGCAAAAGTCTCAGCTAAGCCATATCAGTGCACTTGACCCAGAGGAACAGTAAAATAATAAGGGTATGTTATTCTAAAATTCTAAGTTTGTGATAATTTATTAAATATCTTTCTTGTTTTTATGTAAGGTCAGGTGGTACCTATTAATAGCCGACCTTTTAGTGAGTTTTTTAAGACAGTAAGTCGCACAGGAGTGAGTGGGTTACACATCTTTCTCTCAAGGAGCAGCTGGTGGATTCAGACTGCTTACTTTAGGGTTGATAATGCAATTCCTTACCAGTAGGCCATGAGAATATCTTAATTAGTTACGTAGTATTAAATATGTTGTTAGGTGCCATTGAGTTGACTATGACTCCTAGCGATCCTCTGATCCTCTGATCCTATTCTATCCTACACTATCCTCACACTTTCTGACACACAAGAGCCCATTGCACCACTCACTGCATCAATCCACCTGATTTAGAGTCTTCCTCTCCTTTACCGACCTTCCACCCTTCCTAGCATCATGTCCTTCACCAAGGAATAGCCTCATCTAGCAACATGCCCAAAATATGTGAGGCAAAGTCTCGTCATTGTTGCCTTCATAGAGCACTCTGGCTCTTCAGGACATCTTTATTTGTTCTTTTAGCCATCCATAGGATGTTCTGTGCTCTTCTCCAACACCACAGCTCAAAGGTATCAATTCTTTCTCTGTCATCCTTATTTATTGTCCAGTTCTAAGATGCATAGCAAGTGATCATAAAGACTATGGCCTGAATCAGATGCACCTTAGTCCTCAATGGAAATCATAGTGTTGTTGTTGTTTGGTGCCGTTGAGTTGTAGACAACTCATAGTGACCCTATGAACGAATGGTCTGAGCACTGTTCATACATAGAGTTTCAAGAGGCAAGCCGTTTCGGAAGTGGATGCTGCTCCTGCTTCCAGGCTTGATTTAGTCGGGAAGCTCCAGTCAACACTGTCCACCATGGGTACCCATTACCACGATTAGCACATCACTGTCACAGGCTTCAGCATCACAGCAAACACGAGTTACCTCTGTACAGCAACACATAGACCAGTGCTATACCACCTAGAAGAATGTTTGACAGGAAAACAATTTGAACCTGGTCTGAGGGCCACCAGCCCGAGGGCGCTTTGGGCTTAAGGCCACCTCCTGTTTCAAACCCTAGTCCCAGGCGGGCTAGCCTCACTCCTGGGGATAGAGCAAACCTGCACCGGTCCTTAGAGAGGGACATCATGCTTGGGAGGGTGGAGGGACGGCGCAGGAGAGGAAGGCCCTTTATGAGGTGGATTGATTCAGTGACTGGGATAATTGGGATGGGAGTGTCGGAGACAGTGCGATTGGCACAGGACAGAGCGGAGTTTAGGGCTGTTGTACACAGGGTCACTATGAGTCGCAGGCGACTCGATGGCACATAACAACAACAAACAACAGCACGTCAAACACATGCCTGGAGAAGCAGTCAACTCCAAAAGCTTGCCATGATTCCTGCACTCACACCACCATACTCTTTCTGGCAAGGAGAACTTCCCAAGACCCTGGGATGAGCCAACAAGGAACAACATGGCTGCTTCCTCTCCCAGCTGCCTTTGAGCTTAAGACCGCCTCCTGGTTCAAACTCTAGGCCCAGGCTGGCTAGCCTTGCTCCCTGGGACAGAGGAAAACTGCACGTCAAACACATACCCGGAAAAGCCATGGAAATCACTACTCTTCAATAATTTGGAGAGGGCCCTAACTGCAGATTTTCTCAGTGCAAGGATGTGCTCACTAGTCTATGCCAGGAAATTTGGTAGACAGTTGTCTGGCCAGCAGATTGGAAGAAGCCTATTTTTGTTCACATTCCCTAGAAAAATGATCCAACTAAATGTGGAAACTATCAAACAATATCATTAATATCATATGCAGACAATAATACTTCTAAAGCTATAATATTATAGTTGAAAATGCACAAAGACTTGACAAGGTTTAAACCATAATAAGTCTAGATTACAGCACAAAGTGAAGATCACTATGTAGCAACATGGGTACAATGTTCAGTAATAAAAGAGCTTAAACAGTTTAAGCACCTGATTTACTAATAAATGCACCAGGTGAAAAAAACACATCTCTCTCTCCCTCTTTTAGTGTATTTTCCCAGGCATTTTTTGTAGAATCATTAGCAAGATTTTATTTGTGTGCAATATTAATGATATTGTTCAATAATTTTTGTATTCTTTTGGATCACTTTTTATTTTTTTTAGTGGAAATATATATCAATTGTTCCCCGTCAGTTGGTTAGGTAGCTGTCTTCTGTATTTCTTGCATAGGCTAAGAAAAGCATGTCCAAGGCTGCATTGATTCCTTGAGAAATATCAGTTAGTATTTCAGCAATGCTGGGACCTTATTCTGCCAATGACTTCAGTGCAGTTTGAAACCCTTCTTTGTTTACCATTTCTATTAGAGTGTATTCTAATTCCTGAAATTGGTTCAGTGTTGACTATAATTCTTTCTGTACAGAAGCTTTGTGTGTTCTATATCCATTTTTTAGAAATTATTAAATTTTTATTTTATATTGCCATTCACACAAAATTTGTATAAATTGTGTTTCACAATATCCTTTATTCAAATTATACTTCATACAATTATTCCCATTCATTTTGTTTTGTAAAATTAATCACTATTGAACTATTTGTAGTTGTTATTGTGTAGCGTCGAGTCGGAACCTACACATGACTGACTCTCCAGCTGATTTTCAAAGGCAGTTAACCACAAGGAAAGAGATTACCCATCTTTCTCCCACGGAACAGCTGGCAGACTCAAATTTTAGCCTTTGGGATTGTAGCACAGATTCTTGCCACTGGGCCAACAGTGCTATGTACACCATACCCCATCTCCTTAGATCCCCACAGGATCTTTCTCATTTCCTTTAACCCCTCCCTCCAACAACCAAATTGGTCACTCCATTATTTCACTCCTGAACATCCTTGCCCCTCTGCTACCACCCTCTTTCCCTCTCGGACACCCATACACTTTTTATTAGTTATCTTCTATGTTTATAATAATTGCCTTATACAGTATTTAACCTTATGAGACCAAGTTTATTTAGCATAACACTCTCCAGTTACTCCAAATTTACATGGTAATTTTCAAAATCATTGCTCCTACTTGCTGCATAATATTCCAGAAGCTTCATGTGTCATTCAAGATGTTGTCAGTAGAATTCTTCAGTATTACAACTTGAGATTTTAATTTATTCTTCAGTTCCTTCAGGTGAAGATATGCTGTCTCCGTTCTTCCCTTTTGATTTTCTAACTCCAATTTTTTGGCACATTTCTTTATAATATTTTGCTTTGTCTACTTAAGTAGGTCTTTGAAATGTTCTGTTCATCTCTCTTACTTCAGTATGGCTTCCTTTACTTTTGACCTGTTTACATTGTAGTGTAAATTTCAGTCTTGTCTGACATTCATTTTGATATTTTCTTTCACTTACAGCTTTGTAATAACATTTTGCTTTTTTAATGGATGATATCCTTTATATCACCTTACAACTTATCTAGTCTTCAGTAATGAGTATTAAATACACAAATGAAATATTTTTTCTTCCATTTTTAACATATTTTATTGATTTGTATACAATAATTCATATACATTGTGTTTCTTTAATGGATATTGTGTTTTATACAATCTTGCATTTACCTTGTATTTCATACAATCATTTCTTTATAATACATTTGCTATAATTCAATTACTGTTGATCTATGCCTATTATTATCCCATCATTTCAAGTCTCCATTGAATCTATCCTGTTACTTTACCCCTCAACCACCCATCCAACTCTGCTAGACTCAATGTTGTATTTTGGTTATGCTATGGGGGAAAAAAGAAAACATGCTATTTGGCCTTGGAGAGTGTATCTTCCAGGACAGCAGAAGATAAGAGCTAGAGTCAGGTCAGAGTTTCTGTTTATCTAAGCCGGTGACTGAGGATCTATATATGTTTTTGTTTGGTGCCATTGAGCACAGCTCATAGCAATCCTATTAACAGTGAACATGAACTGTGTCCTATCCTGTGCCATTCTCATACTTTCTGACACACTAGAGCCCTTTGTGGAGGTCACCTTGTCAATCCACTTAGTTGATGGTCTTTCTGTTCTTTGCTAACCTTTCACCCTTCCAAGCATCATGTTCCTCTTGAAGGAATATCTCCTCCTTACAACATGTCTGAAGTATGTGAGGTGAAGTCTCATCATCCTTGTCTTCAAAGAACACTTTGGCTGTACCCTGACTCAGACATATTTATTTTTTTCTTTTGGCTGTTCATGAGATGTGCAGTGCTATCCTCCAAAACCACAGCTCAATTCTTTTCTGTCATTTTTTTTCATTGTCCAGCTCTCAGATGTATAGCAAGTGATTGGAAAGACCATGACCTGATTCATATACACGTTAGTCCTCAAAAGGATATCATTACTCCTCAAAAACTTTGAGAGGTCCTTAACTACAAACTTACCCTACTCAATATATCTCCTGACTATTGGTACCAAAACATTAATTGTGGAACTAAGATGAAGTTGTTGACAATTTCAATCTCTTCTTCATCCATCAAGAGGTTGCCTATTAGTCAGTCCAGTGGTAAGAATCTTTGTTTACTTGACATTGAAATGCAATTCGTATTGAAGATTCCGCTCCATTCCTTGATCTTCTGCAACAAGTACTTCAAATTCTCCTCACTTTCAGCATTCAAAGTTGTATCATCTGCATAACACAGGTTAGTGTAGAGTCTCCCTCTGATCTTGATGCCATACTACTCTTCAGAGAGTACAGCTTGTTGATAATTTGTTCAGCATATAGATTGAATACGTATATATAGAGAATACAACCTTGAAGCACTCCTTTCTTAATTTTAAACTATACAGTGTTTCTCTGCTCTGTTTGTACAATAGCCTCTTGGTCAACATAGAGGTTTTACATGAGCATGATTAAGTGCTCTGGGATTCCCATTGTTCTCAACTTCATCCACAACTTGTTATGATCCATACAATCAAATACTTTTGTATAGTAAATAAAGAACAAATAGGCATTCTTCTGGTATTCTTTCAGCCCTCTCAATGACAACATCTGAAGACAATAGAATGATTAAATTAGTTAATGTATCTTAATTTTACTGTGTAATGTTACTGTTTAATGTTACTTTCTCCAAAGCTAAAAATAAGAACTATTGTTAAAGATTATGCCATATGCAACTAACATCATAATCAACATAAAATTATCTGTTTACTATTTATTATGTTATTTTCAATTTGTTTGAAGATCTGGGAAACAGCGGAATTCTCTTAAATGGGTATTTTTGAGTGCTGAGAACCAATGGGAACGCATGATTTTAGAGGAATGTTGAATGATGGAGCTCATAGAGATTTTGAGTGGTGAGAGCCAATGAGAGAACTCAGGTGACCAAGTGGAGAGAAAGGGATGCTACCAAGCCAAAGGTGGGTGATTTTAATCTGCAACCCTCAGGCCTGGTTTTAACTGGTTTTGGTCAAACATTCTTCTAAGTGGCATAGCACTGGTCTGTCCATTTGCTGTACAGAGGTAACTCATGGTTGCTGTGATACTAAACACTGTGACATTGATGTGTCAAATGCAAGAATGGTTACCCATGGTGGATAGTGTTTGGTGGAGCTCCCTGATTAAAACAATCTTGGAAGGAGGAGAGGCATCCACTTCCAAAATAGCTAGCCTCCAGAAACTCTATAAACTTGGAAAAATGATGAAAGTTATACAAGTGTCCAGGTCTTTCATTCATAAGGTCACTATGAGTCATCTACAATTTGATGGCACTTAACAATAACAACATTTATTATAACTTTTAGTAATATATATTATTTAATATCAGGTATTTATTATTATGGTGATGAATAATATATGCTGTGTGAGTATTTTAATATCTCCCTCTGCAGGCGTGGCATCCACTTCTAAATAACATGCCTATGAACTTTGATAAATGTCGATAGTTGTAGACGGGCTTAAATGCTTTTCTACATAAGGTCACTATGAGTTGTACTCAACTCCAAGGCAATCAGCAACAGCAACAGCAGCAACAATCCACTAATTAAAACATTTTTCATGCTATTGTTGTGAACCATTGAGTCAGAACCAACCCATAGCTGACCCTCAGGTGATTGCCCACCCTCCCACAGAGTGGCTGGTGGCCTCAAACCACAGGCCTATAGAGTTTCAGTACTGCTTCTTACCACTAGAACACCAACGGTTACAATGTAGATTAAGGAAAAATTGATTCTTCAATGCCAGAAAGTGAAAACATAGTATAAAAAGCACAAGATTTGCATTGGTTTCTAGGACTGCTATAATACTGACTACAAACTATGTGTGGCCTGTTGTTTAGCATAAAACAACATAATTTCTTGTCTGCCTATTCAGTAGGCTGTAATACGAACCCAGGATGTTGATGATCATCTACATTTTTAAAGATACAAAGAAAGATTCTTCCTGATATTTTCAGCTACTTTACTTCCAGACATTCCTTGGATTGTGGCAACATAACCCCAGTCTCTTCTTCCAGAGTGATGACCTTGCTGAAGTTTAAAATAGCAGTGCCGTAGCTTCCAGTATCAGAGCAACACGCAAATCACCACAGTATGGCAAACTGACAAGTAAGTGCTGTACCCATAAGAAAAAAATAAAACAAAAGATATCAAACAATAATTAACATATAAAGCAAACATATGTCATAAAAAATATCCATCTTTATCCAGTGGAACTAATAGTAGATTCAAACTACTAGAGAAGTGCCACCTTGAGATCAACAATGCATCTCCTTGTGGACTAAGTCACCAGAGTCCCCTTCTTCTTTTGTAAGAACACCACGTGTTCATTTAGGCCCTCTGTTCTCCAGGATGACGTCTTATTACCTTAACTGCTGCTGTGTAACATCGAGTCAGAAATGACCAAGAGCTGAACATCCGGTGGCTTTTCAGAGGTAGCTAGTAAATTGCACAGGAAGATATTATTAATCCTGTTTAAAGACTATACAAAGACAGATTCATAATTAGTAATGATTACAGCATGAGCTCCTTTTATGACGACAGCCTCAAAATGCCTTTTTGGATGACACAGTTCAGTGCACAATAGGGATGTAAAGTGGAAAAGAAGTGGGGAAAGTTCATTTGGGCCTTTAGTTCTACTCAGAATTTTGTACAACTTGATGCCTCATTTGTGTTATTTCTGCTTTTGATTAGTGTACTAAGCTTAGAGTCAGAGTCAAGGCATTTCTAGGGAAAGAGGTCTTTTAGTGCCCTTGACTCTTGTTTATTTTTGAGTATTGTTTCTTCTATGTAAATGTAAATGCTCACTTTATAATATTGATGTAGAGCAAATGTATGGAGTACTAGGCGTGTCCTGGGCCTACTTTTAAGGAAGACTGGTAGTGTGTAATATGTTTAAAGAAGATCTCAAAGCATAGTGTTTTATGTACTGAGCTACCAATCAAAAGCTGAGCAGTTTGAAGCCACCAGCCTGTCTGCAGAACAGTAAACTGCTCACATATTCTCCTATTTCCATAAGAATTTCCATGATTTTCCAAGCTGTATATAAATCCAGGATAAGGATGACTTTTAGAAAGTCAGAGGGAAATGGGAGAATTTTGTACGTCCATGAATTTTTAAACACACACATGAAAATTTAAGCCTTGCGTGTTGACTAATTTCATCGTCTAATTTATGAAAGGTTTACTAGTATGTGATTTGTAGGACTAAGCTTGAATAAACTATTAGCTCAATACTGAATGTCTTTATATTTGTAAAATACAAATTTAAACCTATCCTGATTTTAAATGATAGTTTAGACAATGGACTATTTAATTTGTTTAATTTTGTTTATCATTTGTAAGAGGTCATTGAGGTATTATGATGCACTTGACATTATTGTTATCATTATTACTTAGCATTAATATAGCATGTTGAATTTTCAAAATGCTTTATAATCATTAATTAGTCATACTTCATAACACTCCTGTGGGGTAATGTGGTGATTACAGAAAATTAAGTTACAAATAATGTAGGTTGCTGCCCTGAAGAAATTAGCTCTTACAAGTGAATATTTTTCAAATTAGAGGTTAGTAATATGTGGAATTATTTAGTATTTTATATTGATATGCGCAAGCTTAGATAATAAGTCAAAAATATGTTTATTATAACTCTGCCTTTTCTGCTATATTATTTAGTATTCTGACACTTGGATACTTTGTTCTGAAAAGCGTGCATATAAACTTGGTTAGATTTTTCCATTTTTCTTAAAATCAAAGATTAAAAGTGCTGAAAAAGACTTATATAAATCATTTATTTTTTCATCTTCCAGGCCTAACTTTAGTTACAGAAGTTATACATGCTCTCACTTATCTTAAATATTTCCTAGGAAATCTCTAACACTTCACTTTTTTATACTTTTTCCTGTATCTCCATTATAATTTTTAATGACGTCCATGTGTCTAGAAAATTACACTTGTTTATGGCCTTTAAACTGCCTGTCATAGTAATTTACTAGAAATCTCTTTTTAAAACAAGTCATATAGGCTATTTTAAACATTATATACTGTCAGGAGACAGAAAGATAGCAAGGTCAAGTTCCAAAGCAGTTTCAAGTAGTCTGAAAATGTGAAGGTTTTTTAATATTGATTTTAATAATTGAGATGACATGAACTGTCCTTTTTCTGGCCATTTGATGTTTTTCTTGTAGTTTCTCAAAGTAGTTGAAGAATTCTCCCAGACAGAGGCACCACCATTTGTCATCTTAATGGTGATTGTTGTTGTATTGTGCCATCAAGTTGTAACTGGCCCATAGCTGACCTTCCAGTGAGTTTTCAGAGGCTGTAAATCACATGGGAGGAACATCTTTCTCTTACAAAGATGCTGGCGAATTTGAACCTCGTGCCTTTAGGATTGCAGTTCAGCTCCTTCACCTTAGGCCACCAGAACTTTCAGGCAGTTAACATGATGCATGAGCGTCTCAAATTGTCTATTATATAAGTAACACAATTTTAATGGGCTAATTAGAGTAATGTTTCAATAAATGCAAAAGACGTCATGTACATGCTCTTCATGTTCTTAACCACCAGAATTTAGATGATAAAAAAATAACTATTAAATAGCTAGATATTGTATATGTACATATCATATAAAAACTCAAACTCAAGTTCATTGCCATGGAGTCGAGATCAGTTCATAGCTGACCCTCCATTGGGTTTCTGAGGCCATAATAAGCCTGTAGTAGATTGTCTGTCTTTCTCACTCAGATTCAAAAGTAGATTCCAACAACAGAGAGTCCCAGGTTAGCAGAAAACTCCCTATAGACTATGCAGCTTGACATCCCAGTATAATAAGTAAACATTTAAATGTCTTTAATTTATTTCAACATATTTAACAAATATAAACATGTTTGTAGATATTGAAATACAATAAATTGTAGAAATGAAGTGTTTTATATTCTTGAAAAAGATAATTTCGTATTTCTCACTCAAAGTGGTTTTGTTTTGTACGGCCAAGTTGGAAACAACTCACAGCTGACACTTCATCGGATTTGCAGAAGCAGTTAACTGTATGGGAGGGGATTGCCTAGAGTTCTCCCATGAAGCAATTGGTGGATTCAGATTGCATACCTTTGTATTGCCAGTGAAATGTCTTACTACTAGACCACCAGAGTTCACTCAAATAGGAGCTACTGAAGAGTGGCTTGATGTCAAGGAATTAGTATTATTCTTTGTGACTTGCTCTCTGGCTTTAATTTTGCTACACACCAGACTGATGATTATGAGATAATTTTTCCAGAACATAAGTTTATCAGCGGCGAAACTGGGAGGAGTATCTAGAAAATGTGTTTGTAATTTCTCTTTAGCTTCAAATAAACTTATTTATTCATTCTTTTGCGCTGCAATAATTCTATGATTTTTGGTACTTAATATGTGCTTATTGTTGCTTTAAACATCAAGTCAGAACTGACCCAGTGGGTTTTAGGAGCTAGTTTAACTGCATGGGAGGAGGTTGTCCATCCTTCTTACATGGAGAAGCTGACAGATTCAAACCGTGTGCCTTCGGGATTGCAGCACAGTTTCTCACTACTACACGTGCTTAAACATTTCCTAGAATTTTACGTATAACAGTGAATAATGACAGCTAAATTTAAATAAGGAAAAATAGATAAACATTAATGATAAAGTACAATGAACTTTAAAGTGTTTTCTTTATCCCTATTAGTATAGAGAAAATCTCTAATACCCACTATCTAGGAACATGCATTTCTTGTGAACAAAGAAAATCTACTACTAAACCTAGGATATCTGCTACCTTAAATTACATATTTTAATAACTCGAAGTTATTAAGATTATAACTTTGACATATAAGGGTGATAATTTTGATAATCAGAATGACCGAAGGTAAATTGATACCTTTGAGTTGCAGCATTCAAAATAAATCCTGTATAGCCATACCATGGATTCTTAAAAGAGCAAACATGTTCTTCTTGGAGAAGGTGCAATTAAAGTGTTCTTTGGAAGCAAGAAAGATGAAGCTCCGTCTTACTAACTTTGGACATGTTGTTAGGCAGGGACTGTCCTTGGACAAAGACATCATGCTTTAAAAGGGTGAGGATCAGCATAGGAAAGGAAGACTCTCAACAAGCTGGACTGACATGACTACTGGAGTGATGGACTCAAGTACATTGGAGTGATGAGAATGATACAGGGTAAGGTCACGTTCAGGTATGTTGTTCAAAGGGTTGCTCTAAGTTGTAGTTGACTTGATTAATCATAACAACAGCAATATATTCCAGTATGTTTTATACCAGAAAGTTGAAGGGTGTTTTCAATACCGTCTGCTTTGAAAATCTATATGTGAAAATAATTCTAAAGTTGGTCTTGAGATTTTTTTTTCAACAGGCATGAAAGGATTATGATGTGGCATAAAAGTAATGACAATGAAGAAGCAACACTATGAAGTTACTTATCCGACATAAATTTTAGGCATGAATTTCTTTTAAGAGTTTCTTCATTTACTTTTGCCTCTTGTAAATGTCAGATAATACCAAGATCCTTCCTGTAATGTTAGGGATTTATAGTTCAAAATAGCTTCAATATGTAAATGGGCAGAGATAAGCAAATAAAGGATGCTAGCCTCTCCATAAGGAAATTGGCTAGTCTTGTCAATCCACAAGGGGATTGGTTAGTTTCACCATTAAATTGAGTGGATCCAGTAGCAGAGTTAGAGAATTTCACCACTGGCAAAGAAGAAGCAGGAGGACGCAGATTATCCATCTGGGCCAGAGAGTCTTGCACCAGCCAGACCAAGGCTGACAGGAGCAACAGGCTTAGCAGCCGCAACAAAAAACCAGAGACCTGATGTGAGACGTGGACCTTGCGACTACCCTATGGTGAACTACCGTAAAAGCCTTTGCAGAAATTTGTTGAATGCATGTGTGGTGAAAGAGGGTTAGGGACAGAGACATAAGTGGCAGGACTAACCTTTGTATCACTGGCCTAAAGCTGGGGTGAGGCTGAAGGCTGAGGTACCTGTGAGCACACATAAGCAGAGCCCCTGCGAGTAGCTGTTCTGATTGAAGAATTATATTCTACTGTTGCTGTGTACTATTGAGTCACATTCGACCTGTAGCTGACCCTCCAATGAGTTTTAAGAAGCTAATAAGTGCATGAGTAGCAATTCTCCATCTTTTTCCTATGGAGCACCTACTGGATTCAAAACACTTGTCTTTGGGATTACAGCATAGATTTTTAAGCACTTGGCTACCAGAACTCCCTATATAACAGCCTTTTGGCTTCCTTAGTGTGGTTTTATGTGGTCTGTGGGCTATAGTAAGGAATATAGGACTCAGGAAAACAGTAGGATTGATGTTGGGATGAATCAAAAGAGATGTGAGAATATGGGGGACATGCCTGACCTCATGGGAATTGGTTTTGTGTTTTTGATGTTTTTGACAGTGACAGTTTCTTTGTGTGGAGTTGGTAATGGTCAGATATGGCTATTCCTACTTGGCTCTTGCTCTTACAGTCTTCCTCATAACAAATAAAGATTGAATCTAGCTTTATGCTCTATGGTTACTACCTTCTTACTGAGTCCTTTACCTATCTCTGTATTCATTGGTTGGAGTGCTAAAAATGCTAGCAGAAAACATATTCTTTAAAGACTGAATTAAATGCATTCAGAAGAAAGTGAAAGTCTAGGAATGCAACCATCACTACTCTTAAAGGATTGGTTAAGGCATGATACTGATATTTTTTAATATTAAGTTCAGCTATAGGTAAAATACTAATGTGAAACCTATACTTGGACCAAGAGACAGTCGTCAGAATAGAGCAATGAAATGCTGCTTGCTTGAAAATTGGGAAAGGAGTATGCCAGGGCTGTCCTATCTCCATACCTTTTCAACCTACATGCAGAACAGATTATCCGAGAGGCTGGGCTCTATGAGGAGAAGTGTGGCATCAGAATTTGTGGAAGATCTATTAACAATCTGTGTTATGCAGATGACACAACCCTGCTTGTTGAAATTGAGGAGGACCTGAAATGCGTGCTGCAGAGGGTCAGGGACGACAGCCTTCAGTACGGATTGAGGCTCAATATCAAGAAGACAAAGATTCTCACCACTGGACCAACTGGCAAAATCAGGATGGATGGTGAAGAGATTGAGATTGTTAACAGCTTTAGTCAGCTTGGCTCTATGGTCAAACTCTTGGCACCAGCAGCCAGGAAATTAAAAAACATATTATGATGGGAAGGCCTACTGTTAGGGACCTCTCCAGGGTACTGAAGAGCAATGGTGTCACTCTGGAGACTAAGATGCATCAGATTCAGGCAATGGTCTTTGCAATCACTTGCCATGCATCAGAGAGTTGGACAATGACTAGGGAGGATAGAAGGAGAATTGATGCCTTTGAGCTGTGGTGCTGGAGAAGAGTATTGAATGTACCATGGACTACCAAGGAAACAAACAGATTCAACCTGGAGAGGGTTAAACCTAGCTGTTCCTTGGAGATAAGGATTCTGAGACTTCGTCTGACATACTTTGGTCATGTTGTAAGGAGGAACAGGTCCTTGGAGAAGGACATCATGCTTGGGAGGGTAGAGGGAGAGCGCAAGAGGGGAAGACCCTTTATGGGGTGAGTTGATTCAAGGACTGGGGTAATTGGGATGGCTATGCAATTTGCACAGGATAGAGCAGAGTTTAGGGCTGTTGTACATAGGGTCACTATGAGTCGCAAGCAACTCAACAGCACATAACAACAACAACATAGCTAAAACAGAGCTCTGATTGTAGTTATAATGCAAATAAAGATACCTAGCTAATCTACACATAATTAATGATTCCTGTATGAGTAAAATTGTATTAATATATTCAGACTTCCATTGTTACTGCTTTATGAGCCATCAAGGTGCTTGGACCTCATAGCGACCCTATGTACAACAGCTTTGAAGTTTGCCCCATCCTGAGTAAATCTCATTGATTCTGACACACCTACCTCATTACCCCAGTTACTGTGTCAATCGATTTTATCTGGGGTCTCCTTCTCTGGTGCTGTCCCTCTACTTTTCAGAGCAGTATTTCCTTCTCCAAGTATAGGTCCCTCCTGGTCACCTGCCCAAAGTATGTGACATGAAGTTTCAAAATTCTAGCCTCCAAGTAGAAACTTCATTTCACTCTCTCCAAGACAGTAAGTTTTCTTGGCGGTTCATAGTATGTTCAATATTCTTCTCCAGCACCACTACTCAAAGGTATCGATTCTTCTGTTGTACTTAGTCATCATCCAGCTCTCTGATACATAGCATTAGACACACACCCATCACTCATTAAAAATTGATATGCTGGTAATCATACCAGTAAATTTAAAAACAGTTATTTTAAATAGGAAAACTCTTTTTTCTAAATAGGTTGTTGCTGTTGTTTTAGGTGCCATTAAGTTGAGTACAACTCGTAGTGACCCTTTGAACAACAGATCTGAACCTTGATCTGTAATGTGCCACCCTCACAATCTCTGACACACATGAGCCCATTGTTTAGTGACTGTGTCAGTCCACCTAGCTGAGGTTCTTTCTCTCTTTCACCATCCCTCCACTTTCCCAAGCAAGATATCCCTTTACAAGGAATAGTCTCTTTTAGCAACAAGCCAAAAGCATGTGAGACAAAGTTTTACCATTTGTGCTTCTAAGTGGCAATTTGTCTGCACCTTCTCCAAGACAGATCTGTTTAGAAAATAGTTTAGAAAATACTATGTTTACTCTACAGTACTATATGGTTTCAAGTTTTATTAAACATATAATTTAGAGCCTAAAAGTCCTAAACTTACTGTTTCCACAAAACTGGTTAGTTGTTGTTATTGTTAAGTGCTGTTGAGTTGAGTAGAACACAGCAACCCTATGAAAAGCAGATCTAAACCCTGTCCTATCCTGTGCCATCTTCACACATCCTGACACATTAGATCCCATTCCGGTACTCATGGTGACAATCCACCTGCTTGAGGATCTTCCTTTCCTTCGCTGACTTTCCACCCTTCCAAACATCATATCCCTCTCCAAGAAATAGCACCTCCTAGCAACATGCCCAAAGTATGTGAGGCAAGGTCTCATCATCTTTGCCCCCAAAAGCACTCTGGCTGTATCCTATCGAAGACATATTTGTTTGTTCTCTTTGCTGTCCATGCATTGTTCAGAGCCCTTTTCCAACACCAGGTGTCAAAGGCATCCATTCTTTTTCTGTCATCCCTATTTATTGTCCAGCAATCAGATGCATAGCAAGTTATTGAAAAGATCATGGCCTTAATCACACACACACCTTAGTCCTGAAACTAATATAATTAC
The DNA here is from genome assembly GCF_000299155.1 of Elephantulus edwardii. Lineage (NCBI taxonomy): Eukaryota > Metazoa > Chordata > Mammalia > Macroscelidea > Macroscelididae > Elephantulus > Elephantulus edwardii. Next base: position 13,647,218 of record NW_006399773.1, read on the forward strand.
TCCTCAAGAATATGAGAAGGACCCTAACTGCAGATTTTCCTAGTACAGTGCATCTGTTTATTTTCTGACTGCTGGAATTAACACCAAGCGTGCTAATTGTGGATCAAAGTAAGAGGAAGTTGTTAAAAGTTTCAACTTCTCCATCCATCATGATGTTGCCTATTGACCCAGTGGTAAGAATTTTTGTTTTCTTGATGACATTGAGATGCAATTCATACTGAACACTGCATTTCTTGATCTTCTGCAACAAGTGCTTCAAATTCACCTCCCTTTTAGCAAGCAAAGTTGTATCATCTGCATAATACAGGTTATTGATGAGTCTCTCTCTGATCCTGATGCCACATTCCTTTTCACAGAATCCAGCTTATCAAATAATTTGCTCACCATGCAGACTAAATAGGCATGGGGAAATAATACAATCTTGATACACTCCCTTCTTAATTTTAAAGCAGGCATTGTTACTTTACTCTGTTTACACAATAACCTCCTGGTCCAGGTATAGGTTTCACATGAGCATAATTCAATGCTCTGGGATTACAATTCTTCTCAATGTCAGCCACAACTTGTTATGATCCATGCGGTCAAATGCTTTTGCATAATCAATCAAACAAAAATAGACATTCCTCTTGTATTCTTTATCTTCAGCCAGGATCCATCTGACATCCCTGGTGCTACGGCCTCATCTAATTCCTGCTTAAACTTTTGGAAGTTATCTACCTATGTACCGTTCTAGTCATTTTTGAATAATCTTTATACTGGGAACAAATATGAACCTCTTTCAATCCATTGGCCAGGCATCTGTCTTCCAAATTTCCTGGCATAGACTGGCAAAGACATCCATGGCTGCATCTATTAATTGAAACAAGTCGATTGGTATTCCATCAATTTCTGGGTCCTTCAGCCACTTTGAATAAGATAATTATATAATATTCTGTACTGGGAATGAAAAACAGAAGAATGGTGTAGCATTCATAGTGAACAAAAAAATTTAAGCTCTATCTTGAAATATAATGTTGTGAGTGATAGGATATTATCTATATGCATACAAGGAAAACCTATTAATGTAACTATTATTCAAACAAATACTCTTACACCTTGAGCCAAAGAAGGAGAAATTGAAAATTTTTACCAATTCTTGTAGTCTTAAATATTCTTACATCTTGAGCCAAAGAGGGAGGAATTGATAATTTTTACCAATTCTTGTAGTCTGAAATGAACTGAACTTGTAATCAAGAAACATTAATGATAAATGGTGACTGGTATGCAAAAGTTGGAAACTGTAAAGAAGGGATCAATTTTTTTATTTTCAATGATTTATTCCTTGAAAATATCTTTTTTAATAGACACAAACAATGACTTTACACATGAATCTCACCTGATGGGTCGCATAGGGATCAGATTGACTACATGGGTGAAAGAAATTGTTGGGGAGCCTCAATATCAACAGTAAAAATTAGACCAGGGTAGACTGTGGGGCAGATCATCAATTATTCCTGTGCACATTCAAATTGAGCCCCCCCCCAAAAAAAAGAAAAACCGCTTTAGGTGAATGTGAAATAATGTATATTTCAGGAAATCTCATATGAGCAAGAGTCAATGATAATAATATTCAGATTACTGAATAGCCCATGGACTATCAAAGGAAAAAAACCAACATTTTTTGAAGAAGGGAAAGTCAGATTGTCCCTTGGAAGCAAGGATAGCAAAGCTTTATCTTACATAGTTTGGACATGTGCTATGTGAGAGTATTTATTGCAGAAGATAAGAGAATAAGAAAACTGAAGACCGTCAACCAGGTTGATTGACACAGAGACTGCAACAATGGGATCCAGTGTGTCAGAAACTGTGAAGTTGCCGCAGGATACGACAGGGTGTAGGTCTATTGCTTATAAGGTTGTTACAAATTGTACTCAACTTAATGGTACCTAATAATAATATGATAGATAATCCATGAAGGTTTTCCTGATATGTTAAGTGTATATATGCATATACATCAACAAAAGTATGTGAAGTTGTTCTTCCTAATGCATAAAAAGAAACAACGAATTAAGTCTTTTTAGGTTTCTTAGCTCTAGAAAATTAATATGCCTTAACTGTTACTTCTAAACTCACCAGTTAGGTTACTTTTAGCCTTATTAACTATCCTAGTTATTAAGTATCCAAAGGTTATTCTTAGGGAGGGAAGGGGGGAAAATAAAGACTGTGTTCTCAGGTCATTGTCTTTGCGCAGTCATCATCCATTGATTTGTAGGTTCATTATAGCTTCAGTGTACTCTCCAATAAATTTTAATTTTCAACTTTGCTGAATGGAAAATACTGGAATCAAATAGATTACATCTGTAGATGCACTAGTTGGTAATACATTTCACAAATTTGAATTGGAAAATATGAGGGGAAATAAAGTAGTTTTGTCTGGAAAAAGAAGATGAAAAACTCAATATAGGTCATTATAATGTCAGAATCCAACTGTGTAAAGATCAAAAATTGCTCAGATCTGAGATCAAATTGAAGCTGCAAAAAATTAAAATATTTTAATGAGAGCTAAAATAAAATTGAACCTTAATTTAGAGACTATTTTAGCAACAAATCAATACATTGAATAATAATTTATCAAAGTTAGAAGAATTCTGAAACGACTCTAAAGGCATCATAGAAAAGAAAGAAAATATCAAATTGATTATCAAGAGATACTCTAAAACTTGCTGTAGCCTAGAGTCCCTAAAGAGAAAGGAAGAAATAAGCAAGAGAGACAAACAGAAAATTGCAATAGGCAGCACATGAATTTCCAAGAAAGTATTAGATAAACTATGTGAAGACTTACTTAATAGAGCTCTTGTGGCCTAGTGGCAAGAAACTATGCTGCAATCCCAAAGGCATGTTATTCGAAGCCACCAGATACTCCACAAGAGAAGGACAGGAAATCTCCTGAGTGATTAACTGTCCCTGAGAGCCCATTGGAGGTCAGCTATTGGTCAGTCCCAACTTTATGGTATACAAAATCAACAGCTAGGGACAGAGTAAGAAAACCAAATTGGAAGAATATACTTAGCTGTTAAAGTACACTTACCTGTTAAAGCTTAAATAACTGAAGAAACAAATTCAAATGTCAAGTTGCCATAATGAAGTATTTTATGGGGAAAAAATACATAATGATGTAGGAAACATCAAATAAAGGTAGAAGGAATATAAAAAAATTACTGTGCCAAAAAGAATTGGTCAACATTAATTTCTAGGAGGAGAATAGAATATATGGAAGAAGCAAGTCAGATAAAGGCAGAAATCTTAACTGTGCTGAAGGCATTGGAGCAAAATAAGCCTCCAGGAATTTATAGAAGACTAATTGACATTTGTCATTTAAAGAGTGCAGTGCTGAAAGTGCCCACTGATCTATTCCAACATGTTAGGAAGATTATCATTTGTCCAAAAGACTAGAAGTGATTTATGTATGTACATATTAAAAAATATGATCTAACAGATCGTATTTGATATAAATTATCAAAGGCAAGTAAAATACTGAAGATAATTACAAAGTGGTATATCGAAAGAGGACTGCCAGAAATTAAATCACACCAGATTTAGGAGAGAATGCAGAATGACAAATACTTCCCACCCTCGGACATCAGATTGATCTTGATTGAAAGTAGAGAATATAATAAGATTGAAAGCAGAGAATTTCATAAAGATATTTGTTTACTTGTGTTTATTGACTATATAAAGAGATTCAGCTCTGCAGATTATAATGACTTGCAGGTGACATTATGAAGAGTGGAAATTCCAGAACCCTTAATTTTGCTTTTGTCGATCATGTGCAGGAACCAATAAGCAGTCATTCAAATAGAATAAAGACATGATGCATGATTTAAAATAGGTAAAAATACTTGTCAGGGTCTTCTCCTTTCATGACCTTTACTCAATCTGTATTTTAAGCAAATACTCCCAAAAGTTATACTATCTGAAGAATAATCCAACGTCAGACTTGGAAGAACAGCATTACAAATGAAATAGAAGAAAATTGGAAACTTATTGGTGAAGATGAAAATCATTAATATATGATATATAACAACCAGACAACAAAAAAATCTATACAATTGGAGCAATAAGTCACAATGTGGTAAATGGATAAAAGATTGACATTGTCAAGGATTTCATGTCACTTGTATCCATAAACAGTGTCCACAGATATCAAGAAATCAAATAATATATTTTTTAAGGCAAACCTTCTAGAGGCTTCTAAAGAGGCTTTTTTGAAGGGCTGAAAAACAAAGATTTTACTTTTAGGACTAAGGCACATGTGATCCAACCCATGGCATTTGTAGTGTACACCCATATGGTGAATGTTACATAATGAACAAGGAAAACTGGAGAATTAAAAATCTTTGAAGTATGATGTTAGAAAGGATTGTGACTATACCGCAGACTACCAAAACAATGAGTACGTTGGTATTGGAGTAAATATAATCAGGATAATTCTTGGAAGAAAGAATGGGGATACTTTATCTCACATATTTTGGACGTGTTGTTAGCAGACTCCAATCTGGGTAAGGACCTCATCTTGGTGAAATAGAGGGTCACCCAAAACAGATTTTGATTGAGATTAGCTCTTCTAAACTTTTTCAGATAGAATTTAGTCTCTTCGGTTTCCTTCTCTTCTCTTGCCCATAGTAATTACCAGGGGAGATTTTGTACTCCAGTTCTTGGTTAAAATTATTGGGAAACTTCTGACTAAGCAATAGAGTTATGAGAACAAGAGTCATAACAATGACACCTATAACTGCAGGAAGGGGAAATGCTTACTATGTCTCAGTGATACATTAAGAAAGAAGAGAGATAAATTGAGATTAAAGAAAGAATCTCAGCAAGTTTTAAACTTGCATTAGAGTGGAAATAAAGTGTTCTAATTAGACTCTTGTGGTTAAAAGGAACAGATTCACTCAAGTTTCTTCTAGTAATGAAGAATTTATTGTAAGGGTACCTATAAGAACAAGAAAAAGAAGTATATAATTAGTACATAAACAGAGAGAAACCATAGTATAGAAGATCTATGAAGAAGTTCAGAAACCTAAGATCTTTGGGGATCTAAAAAAAAAAAACAACAATGAGAAACTTGAGTGTAAAAGTTTTAATACAATCTGTAATTGGTATATTGTCAACAATGATGTGATTTCTTAGTTTTCTGGGAAGTTTACATTGTCTTTCTCTCTTGCCACTGTGCATAGATATTTTCTTTGTCACACAACCTCTTTACTGAAAGTTCCCTTTTCTTTCAGTTATGTCTTAATAAGACCATTTATTCTTTCTTTTCCTTATTTTTTATAAACTATTTCAAACTTTCTTTCAATGGATCTTTCCAGTTTTGTTCCCATACAAAAACTGCTTTATTTCACTAGCATTTTCCAATTCATCTTTGTGAAAGATAAAATATTACCCACTAGTGCATCTAAAAATAAAAAAAGACAAATTGCCTTGAGAAATTCTGCTGTCAGGGACCTCTCCAGAGTACTGAAGAACAACAATGTCATTCTGGAGACTAAAGGAAGCCTGATCCAAGCCATAGTTTTTGCAGCTAAGTGCTATGCATCAGAAAGATGGACAGTGACCAGGGATGATAGAAGGAAAATAGATGCCTTTGAGCTGTGGTTCTGGCAAGAGTACTGAGTATATCAAAGACTGCTAGGAGTACAAACAGGTTCATTCTGGAGAGGGTGAAACCAGGCTGCTCCTTGGAAGTAAGGATTCTGAAGCTCCATCTAATATACTTTGGGTATATTATAAGGAGTGACCAGTCCTTGGAGAGGGATATCATGCTTGGGAGAGTAGAGGTATAGTCTAAAAGAAGAAGACCCTGGATGAGATGAATTGACTCAGTAACTGTGGTAATCGGGATGAGTATGTTGGAGACAATGAAGTTGGAACAGAATAGAGGAGGGTTCAGTGCTGTTTTGTATAGTGTTGCTATGAGTTGTAAGTGACTTGATGACACTTAATAACAACACCAATTGTTATTTTTAGTGCACCAATTGTTAGTGCATCTGTGATTTCTGGTCAGTCCATTAATCAGCTAACATTTCTCTTAATATTCATCCATGTTTTAGTTTTCTGTGGCATTAGGAATAGAGAGTGTAGTTATTAAAAAGTTGAAGTCCTAGGCTTTTTGTGTGATATTAATGATCCTGTTTGATAATTTCTAAATTCTGTTGAATCGCTTTTCTTGGGTATAGGGAAAAAAACATCACTTTCTTCCAGCCAGTCAGCCAGGCATCTGTCCTCTAAATTTTCCCACATGGACTGCTGAGCACATCCAGGGCTGATTCTGTTGTTAGACATTTTTCAATTCATACCTCTTTGATCTTTTGAAATGTGTTTTTCAGATGACACAATCTTGCTTGGTGAAAGTAAGGAGGACTTTAATTGCTTGCTACAGAATGTTAAATTCTGCAACCTTCAATATGGATTGCATATCAACATCAAGAAAACAAAAATCCTTGTAACTGGACTAATAGACAGCTTCATGATGGACAGAAGAAGAATTGAGACTGTCAATGACTTCATCTTAATTGGACCCACAATCAATACACTTCGTATCAGTAATCAGGAGATCAGGACACATGTTTTACTTGGAAAGTTTGCAGTTAGGGACACCTTTCTGAATTATTGAGAATGAATTATGTCAGTTTGAGGACAAAGGTGTGTCTGATTCAGGCCATAATCTTTTCAGTCACTCCCTATATATCTGAAAGCTGGACAATTAATAAGGATGACAGAGGAAGAAATGATGTCTTAGAACTGTGGTGTTGGAGAAGAGTGCAGAATATCCCAAGGACAGCCAAAAGTCTTGGAACTTGGAAGTTTTCGCTAGAGTGCTCCCTAGAAGGAAATATGGTAAAGTTTTGTATCACATACTTCTAGCATGTTGCTAGCAGGGGTTATTCCTTAGAAAGGGGCACTGTGCTAGGAAAGGTGGAGGAGAGCTAAAAGAGAGGAAGACCTTCAACCAGGAGGGTTACCACAGTTCCTGCAGCAATGGGCTTCCATGTGTAAGAGATTGTGAGAATTGCACAGGATAGGACACTATTCAGATGGTTTTCCATAGGGTCACTATGAATTGTGCTTGACTCAACAGCATCTAAGAACAACAAGAACACTTTTCCTTAGGGAAATCTGATGGCCCAGTAGAAAGGGCCCATGCTGCAACGCTGGAGATATTCAGTTCAAATCCCCCAGCTCTTCTATGGAAGAGACATGGGCAATCTCCAGCCATGTGATTAAGCTGCCTCTAAAAACCCACCTGAGGGTCAGCTATAAGTCAGTTCTGACTCAAGGATCAGCTGTAAGTCAGTTCTGACTCAATGGTACACAACAAGAGTAACAACAACAACACATGTCTCTTTAGGAACTCTATATTTTCATATAAAGAAATAAATGAACTGCTGTCTTCATAAAAGAAATCATTTCAGAACTATACAAAGAGAATCAGTTATAAAATTGTGTCAGCTATGAGCTGGTTCTGACTCATTGGTAAACAACAATATCAATAAATTCATAGAACTGATTGGTCATAGAAAGAAGTCCTTTCTTGACAAATATTTACCATCTCTTGAGCCTCTTCTTACCTTAGCTCCTTAAAAATATTCTATTGTGAGCATGATAGTTTAAGAATAATTCTAGAGTTAACCGACTTTATTTGAAGAACTATATAACAGTAATTTAAGCTAGGTGTAGCATATGGAATACTAATTAAAGAATCAGAAACACAAATCTTATTGACTTAAAAGGTTTTTACTCTATTCAATTAAGTGTTCATCAGTGAATTAATGGATCGAGAAACATGGTACATTCACACAATGAAGTGCTATGTATTTATTGAAAAATAATGATGAATTAATGAAATACCACATAACATTGAAGAGCCTAGATGGCATTAGGTTGAATGGAATGAGTCAGTCACAAAAGGACAAATATTTAGTGAAATCACTATTGTTGTTGTTATGTGCTGTCATGTCATCTGTGACTCATAACAACCCTATATAAAACTGCTCTGAACCATGCTCTATCTGAGCCAACCTTATTGCCTCTGACATACCTACTGCTATTATCCTAGTTACTTAGTCAATCTATTTCACTGAGGGTCTTCCTCTCTTGCACTGTCTCTCCACCACCCTAAACATAATGTCCCTCTCCAAGAACAGGTCCCTCCTGGCAACATGCCCAAAGTATGTCAGAATCCTTGCCTGCAAGGAGCAACCTGATTTCACCTTCTCCAGAATGAACTTCTTTGTTCTCTTAGCAGTCTATGCTATATTCAATAGTTTTCTCCAGTACCAGAGCTCAAAGGCATTAATTTTCCTTCTACCATCCCTAGTCATTGTCTAGCTTACTGATGCATAGCACATAATTGTCAAGACCATGGCCTGGATCAGGCACACCTTAGACTCCAGAGTGACATTGTTGCTCTTCAGTATTCTGAGATGTCCTTGAGAGCAGACTTTTCCAATGCTATTTGTCTTTTGATTTCCTGGTTGCTGGTACTGAGAGTGTTGATTGTGGAGCTAAACAAATTGAAGGTGCTTAGAATCTCAGTCTCTGCATTGTCTACCATGATGCTGCCAATCGAACCAGGGGTGAGAATGTTTGTTTTCTTGATGTTGAGTTTTAATCCAAATTGAAGGCTACAGTCCTTGACATTCTGCAGCAAGATCTTCATATCCTCCTCGGTTTCAGCAAGCATGATTATGTCATCTGTGTAACACATGTTGTTAATGAGTGTTCCTCCCATCCTGATGCTACATTCCTCCTCATAGAGTCCAGGCTTCCAGATGACCTGTTTGCATACAGATTGAAAAGATATGGAGATAGGACACATCCCTGGCTTACACCCTACCTGATTTTAAACCATGTGGTGTTTCATGATCTGTTCTGATAACTGCCTCCTGGTCCAAGAATACATTTCACATAAGCACAATCAAGTGTTCTTGGATTGCCATGCTTCTCAGAGTTAGCCATAATTGTTTGTGGTCCACACAGTCAAATGCCTTTGCACACTCAATGCATTATAGATAGACTTTCCTCTGGCACTCTCAGCTTTCAGACAATATGAATCTAACATTAGTAATAATATCACAAGTGCCACAACCTCTTCTAAACCCAGCCTGCTTGCCCAGCTGGCCTTTCTCTGTTGATATGCTGTTCCAGTTGGTTTTGGATACTTTTATGCAGAATCTTGCTATTCTTAAAAGTTAAAGAAATGTTTAGATAGAGAATCATTCTAGTACGATTGCCAAGGAAGGGAGAGCATAGAGTAGTATTTAATAAATAATGAAAACTTGTTAATAGAGGTGGAAGAAAAGGTAATGTGAAATGAACAGACTATCCGAAACTGTGAGTATGGTAATTGCTAATATGGATTGAAACAACATCGAGAAGACAAAAATTACTACTCCTGGGCCAATTGCCATCAATACAATAGATGGAGAAGAGATTGAGCTTGTTAACTACTTCAGCTTGTTTGGCTCCACAATCGACTATCTTGACACCAGTAATCAAGAAATCAAAAGATTAGTTTCTGTGGGGAAGTCTGCTGTCAGTGACCTCTCAAAGAGAGATTGCTGAAGAGCAACAATGTTAGTCTGGAGACCATGATTCAGGCCATGATCTAAATGATTACTTGCTATGCATCAGAAAGCTTGACAATGACCAAAGATGACAGAAGAATTGATGCCTTTGAGTTGTGGTGTTGGAGAAGAGTATTGGACTATAAAAAGTACAATCAGGTTTAGCCTGAAGAAGGAAGGATTCTGAAGCTCTGGCTTACATACTTTTGGTGTGTGGGCAGGAGGGACCAATCCCTGGAGAAAGACATCATGCTTGGAAGTAAAGGAGGAGAGGAAGATACCGTTTGAGATGGATTGACACTGAAGCTGTGGTAATGGGAGTAGGTGTGTCAGAGAAGTGAGACTAGCTTAGGACAGAGCATATTTTAGATCTATTGTACATAGATAGGGTTGGTATAAGTCACAGGCAACTTGATGACACATAACAACACAACAGCTATGGAACAAAATATATATGAATGATAGATTAAAAGATAAATATGTGTTGTAAATATTCAGTAAATTGCAAATGTTTAGGAAGAAATGTGAAAATGAAGACTAAAAGTATGATAATCACAATTACAGTCATGCACAGTGTCAGCTTACTGTTGCGGTCATGAAAAGGCTTATTTAAATAATTGCACTAGTCTTCATGTTATGCAGTAGAACTCTGAAGTTAAAGTAGCTAATGTTGTATGCTGTGACATTCTCTTCCGGGCTTTAAATAAGCTGGTTAAGCAGATATGTACAAAATATTAATGGCTTGAGTATTAAGCATTCATTTCTTCCCTACTGTGCAATACTAACTGTTATTTTTGTTCTTGATAGGAAAAATGAGTTGCAATTTTTATATTTTAATAATATTTGGATTACTATAAAACCATATGTGTATGGTAGAATTTATCCATTCATTATGAATGAGACAGCAGCTGGCTAGCTTCAGCAATAATCTCTGTTATTAGCAAGTTTTTAATACCTTTTAGTTTTTATTTAAAATATGTGTTTGGAGATAGGAGTGGTATTGTTATAGATCACAGAATTTTGTTATGTTACAAGTATTTAGACTCTTCTTTTCACACTAATTAATCTCAGGAAGTTCACTGATTCTTTAACTTCTCCTTTGCCTTTTTATTTTCAGGAGGACAGAAATGCTGATAATGAGCCTAGATTAATTAAAGTAATAGGCTAAGACTGAGTTGCTGTAACAGCTGCTAGGATTTGGACTTGGCTTCTAAAAGTTTAATGCACATAAAAACTAACAACCAAGGGTCACATGTAGCCAGAATGTATCAAATTAACTTTGTTTCTAATATTTCCAAGTCTACTGGTTCAATAGTCTAAGGAATATTGTTACCTGCAAGAGGCAAGTTTCTAAAGGTGTTTTATTTTTAAAAAAACTAAAATAGGATAAAGACAATAAACTGAAGGACTTTTCTGATATAATTATGAAATAATTAAATATTTTTAACACAATTTGAATTTAAATATACTTGAAAATTAACCTGAATTTTAATTTGAAAATTTTTAAAAACTGTAGGTTAATGATTTAATGATAAGAATCTAGCTATCACAAGTATGAACAGTATAGGGTTAACTAAGTCAACTAATTTTAAAGAATATAGTCAAGAATAGTCTAAAATTGTTAAAGATAGAAAATGGCGTTTTAAATGAGGTTTCATAAAAATATTACTATAATAAAGTTGAGTCAGCCTTGTTCACAGAGATCCTGAGTACAGCAGAAAGAACACTTCTGAGCCTGTGCTTTCTTCACAACCCCTGATGTTGGTGGACCCATTTTTGCAGTCACTGTCAATCCCTCTTGTTATGGGTCTATTTTTCATCTGATCTCTACCAACTATAGTGTCTTTCTCCAAGGTTCTCTGAGGACCCCAGATACGTAAGAAGTCTGACTATCTTCATTTTTAAGGTATTTCTTCCAAGACTGTTTTGCTTGTTCTTTTTTTGCAGTCCATAGCATATTCAATATTCTTTGCCAATAGCACAATTCAAAGACACAATTTTCTCCTTTATTCTCCCTTAGTCATAGTCAGTTTTCACGTACATAAATAGTGACTGAAAAATATTCTCAAACTCATTGCCACCACGTTGAAACTGACTCATCATTAATCCTGCAGCACATTTCAAAGACCATTAATTATGCAGGGGGAGATTGTCCATCTTTTCCCCAGCAAAGCAATTGATGGATTTGGATCATCAGAGAGGTACCACTTTGGGTTATAAATACCACACCATAAACATGTGTCTCTGGAATGAATGGGCAAGAATCATGAAATTAGTTGGTGAACATGGGCACTGGTTATTTACAAAAATTTATGGAGAGTAATAGACTACTTATTTAAGGGGGGAAATGGGCATTTCATTTGTAAAAATATAGAAAGTGATACAGAAAATGTCCATAAATCTGCTAGGGTGTATGTAAAAATTGCAAATGGAGCAATAGGAAAATATATGCTGGTACAGGGGTATTGTCACTTTCTCACTCTTTTGTTGGGGTTCTTTCTCTATTTCTCTGACCTTTCCAAACATGATGTCATTTCCAAGGGCTCACACCTCCTGACTATGGACCCAAGGCATGTAAGAAGAACTTTTACTATCTTTGCCTCCAGAAAGCAAGCTGGTTGCGTTTTCTCCAAGAAAAACTTAGGTTATTGTCTTTATTTTGGTTTTGGTTTTGGCATTCCATAGGATATTTACTTATCTTCTCTAACAGCACAACATAAAAATATCAACTCCTCTTCTGTCATTCTTACACTTTGCCCATGGCTCATCCCGTCTGTTCTACAGTCAGCACAAGGTCTAGTTTTTACAGTACATATTGAGCTTCTCCAATGATTCTTTCCACAGATATAATAAATCTGATTTCTATGTTGTCCATCAGATGAGGTTCACATATATAGTCACCATTTATAAAACGTGTGCAATAAACTAATAAGTATAGGATTAATCCTATAAATCATAGAATTCTATCTCCAGTCTCATTTCTGTCAACAAATCCATAGTTTTTTACTACTGGCCCTTCTGTCTTGTTCACAACTTTTGCATTCCAGTCACCAATTATTATTAATGAATCTTAGTTATAAGTTTGAATGACTTCCAACTGCAGAACTTGGAGAACTCTTTTATTTCCTCATCTTTGATTGTAGTTTTTGTTGTATATATTTGATTGATAGTTGTATTACCAGGTCTTCCTTGTATTTGTATAAATATTTTTTTGTCATTCATAACATTGTGTTTCAGGATGGATCTAGAAATGGTCTTTTTTTTTTTTACTATGAATATGACCCTATTTTTCCTCACTTTTTCATTCCCAACATAGTAGATCATATGATTGTCTCATTCAGTATGGCGCATGCCAAACCATATCAGCTCACCAATGCCTAGTATGCCAAGTTTGTGTATTTCATCTTCTTTAACAATGTCCAATTTTCCTACTTTTCTCACTCTACCTTTCAATCACTAGTGTCTGCTTGAAACTGTTATTTTCATTTGTGTTTTCCAGTATAAGCATTCAGCCTCTGGTGCCATTATCTACCAGTCTAAATGTGCTCTATTGTTCATAGGGGTTTTGAAAACCTGTTATTTCTGAAGTGGATGGATAATCCCTCTTTCTAGTCTTTCGTAACTTGAATCTGGTAGACAAGCATTGTACCCAGAAAAACATATGGGAGAAACTTCATCATTATAAAACTAACAAATAGATTCAGTGTTTGTCTCTTTTCCCTACCCCACTCAGTATATGTGTCCACACATGTCACATCCACAGATCATAAGAGACCTAACTAAAAAGGAAAATATTCTCTGTTCATAGATAGGAAGACTAAACATTGTGAAAGTGATAATACTACTCAAAACAGTCTACAGGTTCAACACAATCATGGTACAAATATCAAATTCATTCTGCAAGGAGATAGGAAAGGCAATTTTCAGTTTCATCTGGAAAGAAAAGGAAATCAGAGTAAATAATGCTCTTCTTAAAAACAAAAACTAAGAGGCATTTCACTTCCTGACTACAAAACCTATTACATAGCCATAGTTTTCAAAACAACGGAGCATTATTACAATGACAGACATACAGATCAATGGAATAGAATCAACAATACAGGAATCAGCTCATGAACTTGTGGTCAACTGATATTTGACAAGATAGTAAAAACCTTTAAATGCAGGAATGATAGATAGCCTCTTTAACAAATAGTGTTTTCAAAACTGGTCATCTGTTTGCAAAAAAACTGAAAGATAATCTATTTCTCACACTATACACAAAAACCAATGCAAGATGGATCAGAGACATAGGGGTAAACCTCAAAATCATAAAGATCCGGTGACAAAATGGGAACAAAATCAGAACCCTTGATCTGCAGCATAAATAGTCTTGCAAATATAGGCAAAACGTACAACTTGGAGAAGATAAAATTGACAAATTTATTGTATTCTGATCACTATATGCATAAAAAAGCTCACAGATTTGGAAAACACATTTGGCAATGAAATTTCTGACAAGGGCCCCATAACTAAACTATACAAAATACCACAGGGTCTCCACAAGAAAAATTCTGAGAATGCAACCACAAAATGGGTAAAATACTTGAAAATATTCTTCATAAAGGAGGGATTTTGTGTGTCCAACAGACACATGAGGAAATGCTCAAAATCGTTGATGCAAATTAGAACAACAAAGTTATACCGTCTCACCTCAGCAGTAGTAGTAAAGTTTAACATGACAGCAAGTAGTAAATGTTGGCAAGGATGTTGAGCTGTTGAAACTCATACACTCCTAGTAGGATTGCAAAATGGTACAACCACTGTAGAAGGTACTTTGATATTTCTTCAAAAATCTTAACATAAATATCCTATGTGACCCAACTATTCTACTGCTAGGATTATATCCCAAGGAAGTCAGAACTGAGACATGAATGGAGATATGTACACTTATGTTCATAGCAGTGGTAGCCACAATAACAAGAAAACTGAAACAGTTCACTCATCAATGAATGAATGGATAGAGAAATTGTAGTACATAGTAGTAGAATATTGTGCAGCAGTGAGAAGCAACGATTTTGTAAAATACAACATAATGTGAAGGAATCTAGAGAGCATTATGTTGAGTGAAATATCTTGAATACATTAGAACAAATATTGCATAAGGCCACTATTGTGAAACTAAGAGGACAATTGAGCAAAGTATGTATTAATGTTCAAAAGAAAGAGAAACTGTAGAAGGGTGGCAGCAAATGAGGAAGGAGGAAAATCACTAAAATAACAGATTAGTGGGTGGAGGAGGGATGAAAGAATGGAAAATATTCAATGGCGAGTTCAGAACATGGGGTGAAATAAGCATAAAACAAGGATATTTAAATATATAAAATATAACATATGTTAATGATTGTATAAAATACCAACTACATGAATTAAACACAAAACACATGAATGTGTAAGACAAAAAATAAATGTTATATATGAATAATAATGCAAAACAATAGAAAGTTAAAACAAATGATTGAATTATTCACAGTATGTCCGCTATTCAGTAATTGACATTGTTGGAATCCAAAGACCAGGTCCTTATGTTAAAGTCTCTGTTATGTGAAATGGAGGATGATGACATCAGATCAAAAAATGAAGGGCGATTTCATCATTAGTAACCACAAAATTTTACCATTTCATGACTTTCAAAGCACTGTGAATCCAGGATAAGACTCACCTTTTCCATCATAATGACTGACCCCTTGATGTCTATAACTGCAAAAAGTATGTTGTTAATATCCAAGATAATCTTCTAATAGAATTTTCACTATTGTTATAAATCAAGCATATCAGATAATGAGGTATTCCATATATGAGAAGTAAATTTGTTATGAATGCACATTTTTACTTATATTCTAACTATTTTTTGAATGGCACAAGTACATTACTATATCATATTAGTTTTTTGAAACGGATATCTTATATGGAATTTAAATTTTATGTACATAAATTGAGTTAGACTATATTAATAATAGTGTCAACCTGTAAATGTTTATGTAGCTAGTTTTAAAATACTTTAATTTGTAGTCTCCTTTTGGACAATTTACAACCTCTGAAAACCCACTGGTGGGTCAGTCCTAGTCAGTTCTGTGTCAATGACAATGAGTTGATTTGAGTTATTATAACATTTCTAATGTCTATTTCTTGATGATAAAATGATAATTTGGCTGAATTCTATATTGTCTTAAATATGTAGAAGACCTTCATTCTTCCATATTCTAAGGACATTTTCTTCATTTTCAAAGCAAGACTTTTAATGTAGAATATCTTAGACCACAGATCTACCCTGTCACATAGGTAACTTCAAAAGGAAGAGTCTACTTAAGAGGAGCATAATGAAATGCGAGTCATGGAAAGAGAAATCTTGAGTATTTCAATATAACTGAACTTCATATTCTTTCATTTGTGAAATGAAAATTTATCAAGTATTAACAAAGGCCTCTTTCAAATCTAAACTTTGATTTTGTCAATTCTGAATCATGGCAGCTCCACATCAAGGTTTTTTTGTTTCTTGGGTTTTTTTTTTTTTAATACATGTTTTATTAGAAATCTGTGGAAGGCCTAGTGGTAAGAAGTTATGCTGCAAACTCAAAGGCACATGGTTTGATTTCTTCAGTATTCTGGGAAAGAAGAATGGACAATATCCTCTTGTGCATTTACTGCCTCTGAAAATGCACTGGAGAGTTAGGTATAGGTTAGTTCTGACTTGATGATAATCAACAACAAAAATATATTAGGAAGCTTTGATGATTTCATGGAAAGGAGTTGTGCTGTCAACCGAAAGGCACACAGTTCGAATCCACTAGCTGCACTGCAGAAGAACAATGTGAAATCTTCACTTATGCAATTACCTGCCTCTGAAAACCCACAGAAGGGTCAGCTATGAGTCAGTTCTTACTCAACAATACATAAAACACATTTTCTTAGTCTGTATTATATAAAACAGTGAATTACTAAGTTTTTTCTTTGTGATGCAGAGGTTTAGGCTCAACCTATGAAATGTTCAGTTAGAAGATAAGTGCTAAATCATTGCAACAATATTAGAGTAGAAAATTGAGTAAACCTAGATATTCTTTTAAGTATATAGATTTCATACGTAATGACATAGAGACCAAAAGAGTTGTGGGATTAACTTCTTCATATATGATCAATGACATTATACATAAAGAAAGCAAAAGACTATTAAAAAGAGAGGAAAGACAGAAAAGGTCAAAATAGATAGGAGAAGAGACCATAATTGTAAAATATTACAAGTGACATGCAGAAATGATGAGGTAAAATGATATGTACAGAAGAGTTTAAAAGGTGCTATGATAATATAAAATGAAGTATGCAAAACCCTGGAATTGAGAATCAAACAAGCAAGAATGCATTTAGCCCTTCCCAGGCTGAAAGAATTGGAAAAAGAAATCCTCAATGCTATAGTTGCACTACTGAAATATTCTAAAGGTAATATATTAAACAACACAAGAAAACATCAGCTGAAGATAGGAAAACACTAAGAGTTACTGTAGCAACAGTAATTTACAAACATTCAATCATTTCATGACGTATGATAAAGAACTGATTTCACTGAAGGAATAAGTTCAAACTGCCCTGAAGGCAGTGAAGAGAATGAAGTTTCCAAGAATTGATTGGCTACCAACCGAGATATTATTTCAATGAATGGATAAGATGTTAGAATATTCTCTTTCTAGAAGTTAAGACATTTGAAAGACAGCTACATAGCCAACTGACAATGAATCTTGTAGATCAAAGAAGAAGTGATGTCTTTAAATTATGGCATTGGTCAAGAACTGGTGGAGTATGGTATGGAGGGAGCTCTGGCAGTGAGAAACTGTGCTGTAATCCCAAAGACACACGGTTTGAGGCCATCAGCCACTCTGGGGGAGAAGGATGAGCAATCTCCGCTCTTGCAAATAACTGCCCCTGAAAACTCATCAGAGGGTCAGCTTTGGGTCAGTTCTGACTTGAAAATACACAATAACAACAACATAAACTACTAGGGAAAAAAGAATTCCTTTTTGGAAAAGTACAACTAGAATATTTCTTAGAATTGAGAGATGCTTTTTTTACATGCAATCACAAAGGACCAGTCTCCAGAGAAGGATATCACACTCAGTAAACCAGTGGTTATTTTAGTGTTTGTTGGGTGCCATCAAGTTGAGCACAACTCATAGCGACCCTATGAACGACCCATCTGAGCCCTCTCCCATCCTGTGCCATCATCAAAATCTCTGACAAACAAACACAGTGCTACAGGGACTATGCCAGTCCACCTCGTTGGTGTACAGATTTTCGTAGAGTTCACAGATTCAGACAGACAAGAAAGAAGGATTTGCTTTCCACTTCTGAAATAACCATCCTCTAAAACCTTGTGAGAAAATAGAGTAAAACAGAGGGTTAGTGAAAATGAGAAATAGTAAAGAAATTAATTGACTTCTTGACTGCAATAATGGGCTCCAACAAAACAGTGATTGTGAGGATGGCTTGGGCAGTGTTTTGTTTGTAAGTTCTTTAAGAGCAAGACTTGGCTCAATGACATTTAATAGCAAACTGTCATTCTATTGTTCCTATAAAACCAAAACCAACTCTGTTATTATTGAGTCTCTTCTGCTAGATAGCCATATTATAGGACACAACAGACCTACCTCACCAGGTTTTCAAGGCTATATGTCTTTATGGAAATAGACTATTATTGCATGCGTCAAATGTGATAATGGTTATCCATAGTGGATAGCGTTTGGTGGAGCTTCCCAATTGAAACAAGCTTGGAAGCAGGAGTGGCATCCACTTCCGAAATGACTTGCCTCTGGCGCTCTATGAACAGTGCTCAGGTCTTTCATTCATAAGGTCCCCGTGAGTCTTCTACAACTCAATGTCACTTTAACAACAACAACAACCAATCACCCTTTCAGTTAGCTGCTGAACACTCAAACACTAGACCAGGAAGGCTCTTTGTTACTAGTATTTTTTTTCCTCTCTCTCTCATGTTATAAGTTGGGTCTCGTTCAGGGCTGATCCTCCAGTGGATTCCCAAGGATATAAATGGAGAAGGCTGCAATAGGTGAGAATTTCCCATCTTTCTCCTGAGAAGTGGCAAGTGGACTTGAACTGCCAGAGAAGTGCAATCTTTTAGTTAGCAGCACAACTTTCTATTAACATCTTCACTAGAGTCAACTAGGTTTCTTAGTTATCTTTTAAAGAATTCTATTTGAAAAATAATAGTGATAAAAGAAGAATGAGACCTTTTGTTACATTATTTTATTTGTTTGTTTATGAAGTGTCTATACATCGTGTTTCACACTATTTTAAATTCACACTGTGTTTCATACAATCATTCTTCTGCATTATGTTTTATAAATTTAATCACCATTGGACTTTGCCCATCATTACTCTATCTTTTTACCCATATCCTTCCCATTTGCTTCCCCCTCTTCCTCCACCAGTCAAACTGTGCAGGCCTGTAGTTTCATTCCAACCTATCCTCACCCCTCTGCTCCTCCGCTTCCCCAACTTGAGTGCCTGTACATGGTTTACTAGTTATCTTTCTATGTGTACAATAATGATCTTAGGCAGTATTTGTCCTTATGAGACTATGCTAGTTTATTCAACATGCTGCCCTTCAATCTCTCCTAAGAAACATAGAATTTTTCAAAATCATTGATCCTGAGTGCTGCATAAGATTTCATTGTGTGAATGAATGTACCACAATTTCTCAATCCTTTTGGTTGTGGTTGGACATTTGAGGTGTTTCCCTGTTCTTGCGATAGTGAATAACACTTATTAACACTCATGTACAAATATCCATTAGAATGAGATATTTTATGTGTGGGATGACATAAAAATATAAGAATTTTACACTAAAATTAAAAATCTCATTTTATTTTACAAAATTTTTGTTTGCATTGAACACACAATGAATGCATACTTAAAATGATCCATTGAAATGATAGCTTCTTAATTTCATATACCTGAAGAATAAAGAGTTGTGACAGTTTCTTAAATCTTAGTGTTTCTTCTTCTTTTAAATCTTGAATGCAAGATAATACC
>NW_006399773.1:13669605-13676294 GCF_000299155.1 Elephantulus edwardii
TATCCAAAGCCCTAATATAAAAAAGTAGGTGTGTATAAATATAGATGCAAATATACATTATTATTACTACCCAAAAGTAATTTCTTTAATGTTTTTTGTGCAAGATTTTCAGTATTAATAACTGCACAAAAACAGCTTTTAGCAGATGGATCGTCTGCAGTATTGAGAATTGCATAAATTATTCAAGAATTTTTAGTTCTAGTTACAGGATCAAAAATTTCATTAATCATTAATACTGCTTGTTTAAAATGCATTAGAATAAATGTTTACCTTTCTTGAGAGAAACACCAAATGTATAGATTACCCTTGTTTAAAATTTGCTTTCTCATTTCATCCACTTAAAAGTCACTTCATGCTTAGTCCTCAAAGCTATATCAGGAGAATAGTTACTTTATTCTTTCCTAAATGAATCAACATCAGTGGGTATTTAAATGATTTTTTTATGTACCTTTAGTGTCCAAAGACAGTCCTTTAAAAGAAAAAAAAATATTCTGGAAATCTTAGTATTCTATACCTTTTAACAGTTTTATAAGAAAAAGGTCAGGAATTTTAAATTATATTTAAACCTGCTGTGATTGAGTCAATTATGACTCAAAATAACTATAGAATAGAAGGGTCTCATAGGATTTCTTTATTAACTCATACTGTCACACCTTTCTCTTGCAAAATGTCGGGTTGATTTGAACCATTGACCTTTATAGCAGCTGAATTTTTAACCATTGTATCATCAGGGCTCTTTAATTTATGCTTAAAAGGTAAAATGAAAAGGCAAACAGACAAATTGTTAGACAAAACAAACACTGGACTCATTTGGATCAAGTCTCTCACTTAATAGATGAAGAAACTTAGAAAAATGGTAAAGTGACTAGTTGAAGTTTATGCATGTCATTAGGATAAGAGCTGCTGTATATTTTTGAGGAACAATCTTCTAAGAGGATAGCACTTTTCTGTCAGTATGCTGTACTGAGGTGACATAGGGTTGCTGTGCTGCTGAACTTTGTGCCATTGAGATGTCAATGGTCTTAATAGTTACCCATGGTGGACAGTGTTTTGTGAAGCTTCCAGCAGGAGTGGCATCCACTTCCTAAACAGCATGCCTCTGGAAACGATATGATATGAACTTTGATAAATGATCATAGTTAAAGAAAAGTTTCAGGGCTTTTGTTCATAGGGTCACTATAAGTTGTGCTGTACTTGATGGCTATTAATAACAAAAAGATATAATAACTTGAACCTTTTGGAAGCGCTCAGTTTAAACAAATGCACTAAGATACTATGTACATTATGTGGCTTCCAACACTCTAGGCTTGAATTGTATAATTATCTAAAATACTTATTCTCTCATAAAAACATAGCAATAGGATACATTATATTGTACTTTTCTAAGTATAATAATTATACTATTAGTGATAGAACCCAGATTGGAAGTCAATAAAAATGAGAAAAAAAATAGCAGCAAACATCCTTCAATAGTGGAAACATGGAATTTATGAAGTGTGAATGTTGAAAAGCTAGAAGTCGTGAAAAATTAAATGGAACACATGAGCATTGACATTCTAGGCATTAGTGAGATGAGATGGACTGACTAGTTTTGGCCACTTTGAATGAATTAATCCTATGATATACTATACTGTAATGAAAAGAGAAGAATAATGATGCTATGTTGATAGTAACAAAGACAATTTCATGTTCTGTCCTGAAGTACAGTACTGTGAGTGATAGGATATTATCCATGCAAGATAGGCATGTTAACATGACTACTATTCAAGTGTGTGATCTTTCAACTAAACTGAAAGAGAAGAAAATGGATTTTTTTAACAATTCTTGCAGTTGGAAATTGACCAAGCATGCAACCAAGATATGTTAATGAAAATTGATGATTGGAATCAAAAATTTGAAAACAATGAAGAAGTAATAATAGTAAGAAAATATGAACTTGGTTATAGAAATAAGATTGGTAATTGAATTATCTAATTTTGCCTGTTCAATGATTTGTTCACTGAAAAATCTTTTAAAATAAATGTGTATGGTCCATGGACTTTACTATGAACCTCGCCTGATGCAATGCACTGAAATTAGATTGACTACATATGTAAAAGGAATAAATGAAGAAGCTTTTATCAGCAATCAGAACTAGGCTAGGGGCAGACTGTGGAATAGACCATCAATTGCCCATGTGCAAGTTCAAACTGAGGCTGAAAAACAATGAAAACAACCAACTTCCACCTTAAGAATAAATTTGAAACACCGAACACCAGTGTTTGAAAAGCAGATAAGTTGTGGGATGATATAAGGATATCATTCATGAAGAGAAGAAGGTCATTATTAAGACAGAGGAGACAGAATAAAAACAACAACAAAAACCCTGAAACGAACATCAAGAGACTCTGAAAATTGCACTAGAGTCTTGATAAGACAAAACAAAGGGGAAAAGATACTGAAGGAAAAGATCTGAACAGAAGATTTCAAAGGCAGCTCAAGAAGGCAAAGCCAAGTATTATAATGAAAAGTTCAGAGAATCTGGAATTCAAGAATAAAAGGGGAAGAACACACTTGGCATTTCTCAAACTGAGAAAATGAAAAATTTAAGCACAACTTGCAATGTTGAAGTATGTTATGGGCTGTATGTTGAATGATCCAAGAAGGATCAATAAAAGACAGTAGAGCCACTACACACAGAGCCACTGTACCAAAAAACAAAAAAAACAAAGGACGTGACTGAAAACTTTCAGAAAGTAGCATAATGAACAAGGGCCAATGGTAATAAAGGAAGAAGTTGAAGCTGCACTGAGGGCACTGGCAAAAAATAAGGCCCCAAGAATCAATGGTATACAAATTGACATGTTTCAATTGTCAAATAAAGCCCTAGATGTGCTCACCAGTCTATGCAAGGAAATTTAGAGGACAGCTATCTGGCAAACTGACTGGAAGAAGACCATGGTTCTTCTCATTCCCAAGAAAGGTGATTCAATAGAATGTGGAGGAAGAGGAAGACTTCTAATCAGAAACTACTGATTAGAACATGGAATGTGAGAATCATAATTGCAGAAAGATTACACATTGTTAAGAAAGAAATAGTTCACATAAATATTGACATATTAGGTACTGGTAACATGGAACCTTTTAAATCAGACAATCATATGATTTACTATGCTGGAGATGAAAAGGTGAGGAAAAAAATGGGATTTCTTTCATAGTTACAAAAGTCATTTCTAGATCCATCTTGAAATACAGTGTTGTTAGTGACAGGATAATATCTATACACATACAAGAAAGACCAGTTGAATAGCACTATCTCTCAAATATATGCACCAACAACTAAAGCCAAAAGGAAGGACATAGAAGATTTCTACCAAATTTTACAGTCAGAAATCATTCAAATATGCAATCAAGATGCATTAATAATAATGGGTGACTGAAATGCAAAAGTTGGGAACAGGGAATAATGACAAGTAATCAGAAAACATTGACTTGGTGACAGAAATGAGGCTGGAGATTGAATGATAGAATTCTGAACAATCAACGATTTACTGATTATATATTCTTTTTATAAGAAAGATAAACACAGACTATACACCTGGATTTTACCCGATGGGATACATAGGAATTAGATCAATTACATCTGTGAAAAGGATCCTTGGAGAAGCTCAATGTCAGCTGTAAAAATTGGTCCAGGTGCTGATTGTGGAACAGACTATCAACTATTCATATGCAAATTCAAGCTGAAGCTAAAGAAGACTAAATCAAACCCACAGGAACCAAAATTTGACTTTGAGTCTATCCACTTGAATTTCGAACCCATCTCAGGAACAGGTATAAAGCCTTGAAGAAGAACAGATGATCTGTGGGAGGATATCAAGAATATTATCTATGAAGAATTCAAAATGTTAATACAAAGTTAGAGGAGGAAGAAAAGACCAAGATGAATACTGAATACTGAGTGAATTCACTGAGTGACTATTGCACTGAATATTACACTAGAGTGCCGAGAAGCCAAAACAAAGGGAAGAAATCAAGAAATTAAGGAGCTTAACAGAAAATTTCAAAGGGCAACGAAGGAAGATAAAATGTGAAAAGACCTGGAGTCAGAAATATCAAAAAGGTCGAGCTCACTTGGCATTTCTTAAACTGAAGGAACTGAAAAATTCATATATCCAGTTTCAATACTTAAGGATGTTTTGGTAAAATATTAAATGATCCAGAAAGCAGTAAAAGAAGATGAAAGGAGTATACAGAGTCACTGTACCAAAAGGAATTGGCCAACACAGAAGAATTCTGTGAAACAATGCTTAAACAAGGGCCTGTGGTGATGAAGAAAGAAGGTCAAGCTTCTCTGAAGGAATTGGAAAAAAAACCCAAACAAACAAAAAACACAAAACAACCTCCCCCCTTTCCACAAAACCCCACCAAAAAGCAAAACCAATACACAACAAGACCCCAGGAATTGGTGGAATACCTATTGACATATTTCAACAAACAGATGCTCTCTTGAATGTGCTCATCAACTTGTGCCAAGAATTCAGGAGGACAACCACCGAGCCATCTGACTTGAAGAGATCCATATTTGTTCCCATTCCAAAGAAAAGTGGCCTGAAAGACTGTGGAAATTTTCAAACAATGCCATTAATATTGCATACAAGCAAGATTCTGCTGAAAATTATCAAAAAACAGAGAACTGGCTGATGTACAGACTGGATTTAGAAGAGCTGGTAGTACTAGGGATATTATAGTTAATGGTAGTTGGATCTTAGTTGAAAGCAGAGCGTACCTGAGGAATGTCCATCTGTGTTTCATTGACTATGCAAAGACATTTGACTGTGTGGATCACAACAAATTGTTGCTGGATCTAAGAAGAATGGGAATCCCAAAACACTTGATTGTGGTTATGTGAAACCTACACTTGAACCAGGAGGCAGTCGTCAGAACAGAGCAAAGAAATATTGCATGCTTCAAAATTGGGAAGTTTGTATGCCAGGGATGTGTCCTATCATTATACCTTTTCAATTTATATGCAAAACAGATAATTTGGGAGGCTAGACTCTATGAGGATGAATGTAAAATCAAGATGAGATGTATTGACTCAGTGACTGGGATAGTGAGGGTAGGAGTGTCAGAGACAATAAGGTTGGGTTAAGAGAAAGTAGGGTTCAGAGCCGTTGTATATAGGGTCACTATGAGTCGCAAACAACTTGATGACACATAACAAAAACCATCATTAATATCACATGCAAGCAAAACACTACTAAAGATCATTAAAAACCAATAGAGAAAAATACAGATATGGAACTTGCCAGATGTTCAATTAGGATTTAGAAGAGGCCTTGGCACCAAAAATATCCTTGCTGATATCAGATGGATCCTGGCTGAAAGTAAAGAATACCAGAAAACTGTCTATTTATGCTGTAGGCTATGAAAAGGCATGACTGGATGGATAATGAAAAATCATGGCTATCATTGAGAAGAATGAGAATCTTCAAGGTTTAATTGTGCTCATGTGAAACTTTTACCTACACCAAGAGGCTGTTGTACAAATGGAGCAAAAAGAGCATTGTTGTTATGTGTCATTGTGTTGCCTGCAACTCATAGTGACCCTATGTACAACAGCCCTAAACCTTACTCTAACATGTGCCAATTTATTGTCTCTGACACACCTACTACCATTACTCCAGTCACTCCTGAATCAATCCATCTCATGAAGGGTCTTCCTTTCTTGCACTGTCCCTTCACCCTCCCAAGCATGACATCCCTTAACAAGGACTGGTTCTGCCTTGCAACATGTCCAAAATAGATCAGAAAAAGCTTCAGAATCCTTGCCTCCAAAAAGCAGCCTGGTCTCACCCTCTCTAGGATAAACCTGTTTGTTCTCCTTGCAGTCCATGCTGTACTCAATACTTTTCTCCAGCACCACATCTCAAAGGCATCAATTCTCCTTCTATCATCTTTAGTCATTGTCCAGATTTCTGATGTATAGAAAATAATTGCAAAGACTATGGCCTGGATCAGATGTACCTTAGTCTCCAGACCAACATTGTTGCTCTTCAGTACTTTGGAGCAGTTTCTGACACAAGACTTTCCCAATACAATTCGTCTTTTCATTATTTTGCTGCTGGTACCAAGAGTGTTGATTGTGGAGCCAAGCAAACTAACGCTGTCAACTATCTCAATCCCTTCACTATCTACCATGATGCTGCCAATTGGCCCAGTAGTGAGAATTTTTGCTTTCTTGATGTTGAACTTCAGTCTATATTAAAGGCTGCAGTCCTTGATCTTCTGCAACAAGCACCTCAAATCATTAGATAGTTTAAAATTAAGAAAGGTGCTAATCAGAGTTGAATCTTCTCTCCTCATCTATTCAAAGATTATGCTGAACAAATTATTCTGAATTCTCTGTGGAAGAATGTAGCATCAGGGTCAGAGGTATACTCATCAATAACCTGTGTTATATAGATGACACTATTCTTGTTTGCTGAAAATAAGGAGGTCTTTAAGTACTTGTTGCATAAGATCAGAGAATAAGACCTTCAATATGAATTGCATGTCAACATCAAGAAAATAAAAATCCTTACCACTGGACTGATAGACAGCATCATGGTAGATGGAGAAATGATTGAAATTATCAATGATTTTATTTTACTTGGATCCACAATCCCTTGGTACCAGCAGTCTGGAGATTAGGGGGACGTATTGAG
>NW_006399773.1:13676949-13678143 GCF_000299155.1 Elephantulus edwardii
AATGAAGTAATTTAGAAGATATTTGTTACACTACATTTTTAATAAATTATCTTGTTAATAGGCGATTTATAAGAATGACTAAATCTATGTGATTAAAGTTCTTTGGCCCAATTGATTCCCTAGAAAGTCATAGGAATAAATATAATTCTGCAAAAACAGTAGTCAGTAAATATGGTTCTTTTCTCCAACGTCTTTGTTCTAAACTTTCTTACTTGTGGTGATGTTGTTGGACTTCTTGTCATTACTAAACTCACTTACTCCCTGCTGTAATATTCACAGAATATTGAAGAACAGGAGATCATACTTAGGTGTCAACAGATTTGCGTTAAGAAGAGCCAGTAAATTAAAGAAAATAAATGAAGAAAGCATGTTTATGAAATAAAATTACTGAAGTTACTAAATAAGAATAAATAAACACAAGTAGGTTAGCCCTACAACAAAAAGAGAGAGAAAATGGTATAATAGTTACTATACATTTTAGTTCAACTCATGCTAATCCCATGTGTATCATAGTACAAATAGGTATCATAATGCTTCAAATGGCTGAATTCTCAGATGTAGATCATATCTTTCTTCTAAAGTCCCTTTGGGTAGATTCAAAACTCTAACCCTTTAGTTGACAGTTAGGAGTTGAACATGTTAATACTTTGCACTATCCAGAGACCCCTAAACAAATATGTAATTAGAATTATCAATCAATCCCTTGTATATAATATATTCAGGCAAATAGAAATATGTATATTAGAAATTATATGATGAAAGAAGGTGCATTTGACAGAATACTAGTAGTACACAAGCCAGGTTTTAGAAATATTTTTCTAAAGATATTTTTAGAGAGAAATTTGATTTAGAATAAGAGTTTGGAAGAAACTTGGGAAAGTTGAAGGTATTTCAGTATTTCTGGATGCATATAAATATGCAGGTTATTGCAGAATATGGTTTAACTATTGAAAATACTTCAAAGTGGGAAGAATGAACTCTTCAATTCTGTTTGTAAGATACCAATTAGCAAAACACAATGTTTTTCAGTTAAATGCTATCCTATCTTTCATCCTCATAGAAACCCTATGAATAAAAGATTAGCAACATGCTCTCTCCTGCACCATCTTCATTGTCCCTTATATGCTGAAGCCCATTGTCTTCCTCTCTTTCTCCAAAGAATTACCTTTTCTGGATAACACTATTGTTGTTGTT
>NW_006399773.1:13679218-13693446 GCF_000299155.1 Elephantulus edwardii
TCTGCATAGTCAATAAAACATAAATATACAGTCTTCTGGTGGTTTTGTTTTTTGTTGTTTTTTTTTTTGGGTTTTGGTTTGTTTTTTTTTTTACTTTCAGCCAGGATTCATCTGACATCGACGATGATATCCCTAAAGCTGTTCCCTATCTATTTATTGTTCTAGCAATTTTTGAATGATATTTAGCAGTATTCTGCTTATTTGTGATATTAATATTATTGTTCGTTAGTTTCTGTTGGAACACATTTCTTGGGAATGGAAAAATATGCGGCGCCTCCAATCCATGTGCCAGAGAGCTACCCTCCAAATTTCCTGCAGTAGACTGGTGACTGTGTCCAGGCCAACATCTATTAGCTGAAACAAGGCAACTGATGTCCCATCAAAAGTGCTGAGAGCAGGAATTGGAGAATAAAAAAGGAAGAACTTGTTCTGCGTTTCTTAAACTGAAACAAATCTAAGACTTTAGTTGCAATATTGAAAAATGCTATGGACAATATATTGAATGACCCAGAAAGCATCAAAAGAAGATGGAGTGAATATACCAAAACGTAGTTGTACCAAGAAAGACCTGACTGATACTGAAAAATTACAGGAAGTGCCATATGAATAGGGCCAATAATAATGAAGGAAGAAGTTAAATCTTCATTGAAGTCATTATAATACTATTAAACATAGACAAGTGTTAAATAATATTTTTAAATTAATTGGGCATAAAACATTATAAAATTTTAAGATACTTAAATATTTGACAGAGTTTTTATATAATAACTTATCACTATTCACTTAATATGTTTAATTATTTTATACCTATTGCCGTGTTGTTGTTGTTGTTGTTATGTGTCATCGAGTCACCTGTGACTCATAGTGACCCTATGTACGACAGTCATAAACTCTGTCCTATCCTGTATCAATTTCACCATCTCTGACATCACCTCCATTACCCCAGTCACTGAATCAATCCATCTCATTTAGGGTCTTCCTCTCCTGCGCTGTCCCTCCACCCTCCCAAGCATGATGTCCCTCTCCAAAGACTGATCCCTCCTTGCAACATGTCCAAACTATGTCAGATGAAACTTCAAAATCCTAGCCTCAAAGGAGCAGCCCAGCTTCACGATCTCCAGGACAAACCTGTTCATTTTCTTAGCAGTCCATGGTATATTCAATACTCTTCTCCAGCACCACGGCTCAAAGGCATCAATTCTCTTTCTATCATCCCTAGTCATTGTCAAGCTCTCAAATGCATAGCAAATGATTGCAAAGACCATGACATGTATCACATATACCTTAATCTCCAGATGGACATTGTTACACTTCAGTACTTTAGAGAGGTCTCTAACTGCAGACTTTCCCATCACAATACATCTTTTAATTTCCTGGATGCTGGTGCCAAGTGTGTCAACTATGGAGCCAAGCAAATCAAAACTGTGAGCAATCTCAATCTCTTCATCACCCATCATGATGCTGCCAATTGGTCCAGTGGTGAGAATCTTTGTCTTTTTGACATTGAGCCTTAATCCATACTGGAAACTGCAGTCCCAGACCTTCCACAGCAAATGCTTCAAGTCCTCTTCAGTTTCAGCAAGCAGGGTTGTGTCATCTGCATAATGCAGATTATTGATGAGTCTTCCTCCATTACTGATGCCACATTCCTCCTCATAGAATTCAGCTTCCCAGATAATCTGTTCTGCATAAAAATTGAAAATGTGTGGAGATAGGCTACATCCCCTGGCATACACCCTTCCCAATTTTGAACCATGCAGTGTTTGCTTGCTCTGTTCTGATGACTACTTCCTGGCCCAAGTATAAGTTTTGTATTAGCACAATCAAGTTTTCGTTTCTTCTCAGTTCTCTGGAGAGATCCCTGACAGTAGATTTTCCTGATTTTCTGACTATTGGTGCCTAGAGTGTTGATTGTGGAGCGGACTAAGCAGAAATTGTTAACAACCTCAATCTCTTCTCAATCTATCATGGTGCTGTCAATTGTCCCAGAGGTGAGAATCTTTTGTTGTTTTGTTTTGTTGTGGGTTTGTTTTGTTTGTTTGTTTGTTTGTTTGTTTTTGCTTTTGTTTTTATGTTGAACTTCAATTCAGATTGAAGACCACAGTCCTTGACTTTTTGCGGCAAACGCTTCAGGTCCTCCTCTGTTTCAGAATGTAAGGTTGTGTTTTCTGTATATTGTAGGTTGTTCATGAGTCTTCCTCCAATCTTGATGCCACATTTCTCCTTGTTGTTATATGCCATCGAGTTATTTGTGACTCATAGAGACCCTGTGTAAAATAACTCTGAACCTGGCTCTATCTTGAGGCAACCTTATTGTCTTTGACACACCTGCCCCCTTTACCCCAGTTACTTTGTCAATTCATCTCATTCTGGGTCTTTCTCTCCTGTGCTGTCCTTCGATACTTCCAAGTATGACGTCCCTCCCCAAGGACTGGTCCCTCCTGGCCATGTGCCCAAAGTATGTGAGACAGCCTCAACATCCTTGTCTCCAGGGAGCAGCTTGGATTGACCAGGACAGACCTGTTTGTTCTCCTGGCAGTCCTTAATATATTTAATTCTCCAGCACCATGGCTAAAAGGCATCAATTATCCTTTTATTATCCCTATAATTTCTTTTATATTTCAATGCTGAATGATTATTTAATGGTTTGAGTTGTGACATTAAGTTTTTAAGGTATTATTTGCAAACTATTCAAATAAGTATATTTCAAGATATATATTTAATTTTAATGTAATTGTTTTAATATGTTGTTGTTGTTGTTGTTGTTGTTACGTGCCGTCAAGTATCTTGTGACTCATAGACCCTATATACAATAGGCCTGAAAATTTCTCTATCCTTTGCCAACTTTACTGTCTCTGACACTCTTACCCTTATTACCCCAGTCACTTCATCAATCTATCTCATTGATGGTCTTCCTCTCTTTCTCTGTCCCTCCAGCCTTCCCAGAATGATGTCCCTCTCCAAGAGCTGGTCCCTCTTTGCAACATGCCCCAAGGATGAGGACTCAGAATCCTTGCCTCCAATGAGTAGCCTGGTTTCACCCTCTCTAGGATGAACCTGTTTGTTTTCCTGGCAGTCCATGGTATATTCAACAATTTCTATTCTCCAGCACCACAGATCAAAGGCAGCAATTCTCTTTCTATAATCTCTAGTCATTGTCAGCTCTCTGACACATAGCAATCAATTGTGAAGACTATGGCCTGGATAAGGCAACGTTAGTCTCCAGATTGACATCATTGATCTCCAGTACTCTTGATTTCCTTGCTGCTGATATCAAGACTTTTGATTGTGAAGCCAAGCAAACTGAAGCTGTTAAAAATCTCAATCACATCTATCATAATGCTGCCAAATAGCCCAGTGGTGAAAATCTTTGTTTTCTTGATTTGAGCTATAATCCATGTTGAAAGATGCAGTCCTTGACTTTCTGCAGCAAGTGCTTCAGTTCCTCTTAAATTCCAGCAAGCAGTGTTGTGTCACCTGCATAATGCAGGTGTTTCTGAGTCTTCCTCAAATCCTGATGCCACATTCCTCCTCATACAGCCAAGCATTCTAGGTGATCTGTTATGCATTTTGTCTCTACTTTCAAAAAAGATTTGTCTGACAGTCCTTTTTCTGTATATATTACAGCCCTAGAAAGCATATGAGGCATTTCTACCCTGTCCTATATGGTTGCTATGATTCTAAATCTACTAAAAGACAATGAGCATACTCATTTTTATTAGAAGTTGGTAATGTACAGATTCCACCAAAAGGATCAGTATTTAATGACTCTACAAAACTCTACAAAATTAAGCCAGTTAATGGACACTGAGGCTGGGGAATTGGCACTGTTGGTTACCTTTAGAATTATTATGTCAATTCATAGGTCTCAAGATAGTAGGCAACAATATTCATTAAGAATGCTTACTATCAAAGTAGCAAATATAATCTATCAGTCCAGGGAGTATTTTGAAATGAAAACACAGTAATAGTGAAAGGAAATTAGATACTGTGGTTTTTCTCCAATTATTTTGAATTGGAAAGGAAGGTAAGATTTGCTTAACCAACACAAACCTCCAAAAACTTCCCTTCTATGCACTTCAGTGAGTTAAGGACACACTTATATTCAGGGAAGAGGGATGCTAGTCAAACTTTGAAAACCTCTCTATCTGGTTTTCCTTTAAGAAGATAATGGACCTACGCTTGATTTTATAATCAATATTCTTGTTAAAAGACATTGTGGCTTCATAGAACTTAGTTGAAAGAGCCCCACAGAAAAGGAACTGAACAAGAACTGATATCTGACTCTTCTACTTCCCTTAATTTAAGACAGGAAGATCAAAAGGTACAAACTCTTAAGAAGTAGCAAAAGTCAAGTGCAACCATTAGAATACAAAGCATTCTTTGTAAATTATTAACTTTACAACTCTCACATTAAACTAGCTTTTGTGAAACATGGCAAATATTAATCAGTAAAATAGTTATTTTAGATTATACAGAATAGATTTAAAATATTATTTTAGTCATAAGGCAAGTAGGGATGAGCATTGATTGTGCAGTGGTTGAAAGTATGCTATTCATAATCAAATGATTAGCAGACTCATCAGCCACTTTCTGCAAGAAAGGAGAGATCTTCTGCTTCTATGAAGATTTTTAGCATTGAAAACTCTATGGGGAGGTCTATTTTGTATGAGAGGGTTGCTCTGAGTCATAGTCAATGAGTCATACTTTGTTGGTTTGTTTGGTATTCTGAGCTTTTCTAATTTAAAGTTATTTTCCATTAGAAACAACACTCTGCAATTAAATGCAGCATGTATACAATCAGTAGAGTGATTTAGAGATTAAGGTCAGTTTTACTCATTGTTTGAATAACAAAAAAGAAAGCATTCACATTCAGGATATCTAGAGTCTCCATCCTCAAGAGATTTCTTCCTTCCAAATAACAGACTCATCAACAACCTACAATAATCATATGAAATAAACTTGCTTGCTGAAACTGAAGAAGACCTAAAGTGCTTGCTGAAGAAGGTCAAGGACTGTAGTCTTCAATGTGGATTGAACACAACATCAAGAAAACAAAGATTCTCACCCCTGGAGCCAATTGACAGCACCATGATAAATGGAGAAAAGATTGAGGTTGTTAGCAATTACAGCTTGCCCAGCTCCGTTACCAACACTCAACACCAGCAGTCAGGAAATCAAAAGACTAATTGCAGTGGGAAAATCTGCCACCAGGGGCCTCTCCAGAGTGCTGAAAAGCAACCATGTCAGTTTAGAGACAAAGGTATGCCTAATTTAGGCATGGTCTTCACAATTACTTATTATGTTTCAGAGAGCTCAACAATTACTAAGGATGATAGAAGAAAAATTGATGCCTTCAAGTTGTGGTGCTGGAGAAGGGCCTTGAACATACCATGGACTGCTAAGAAAACAAATAGGTCTGTCTTGGAGAGGGTGAAACCAAGTTTCTCCTTGGAGACTAGAATTTAGAAGCTCTATCCCATTTATTTTGGGCACATTGTCAGGAGAAATTAGTCCTTGGAGAAGGATATCATCCTCAGAAGTGGGAGGGACAGCACAGTAGAGGAAGACCTCAGATGAGATGGATTGATACAGTAACTTGGGCAATGGGGGTTGGTGTGTCAGAATTAGTGGGACTTGCTCAGAACAGGGAAGGGTTCAGAGCTGCTGTACATAGAGTTGCTACAGGCTGCAGGTAGACTTGATGGCACATAACAACAACAACAACAACATATTATTATATTGGTTGTTTTTAATTTAAGCCTCTTTTTTAGAATCAACAGGACCACAAGGATGGCCTTCTTACTTAAAAGCCGGTTGTTGTTTTACTTGGGAAGAACATTCTTGTAAGTTGTGTGGCACTGTTTTGTCAATATGCTGTACAGAGGTAAGCTTGGGTTGCTGTGATACTGAACTTTGTGCCATTGGGCTGTCAAATGCTATAATGGTTACTGATGGTGGATAGAGTTTGGTGGAGCTCCCAGTTTAAGATAGGTTTAGAAGCAGGAGTGGCAACCACTTCCTAAACAACATGCCTCTGGAAACTCAGTGAACTTTGAGAAATGACGATAGTTATGGAAAGGCTTCAGGTCTTTTGTCCATAGGGTCGCTATGAGTCGTGCTCAAGTCAATGACGATCAACAACTACTAAAAGACACAGGTGAACTATATGGTAATATATGTCATTTGGTTGCAGAAGATCAAGGACTATAATCTTCAATATGGATTGAAGCTAAACATCAAGGAGACAAAGATTCTCACCAATGGGTCAATTGTAGCATCATCATGGGGAAAAAAAAATTGAGATTGCTAGCAATTTCAGCTTGCTTGACTCCACAATCAACACTCTTGACACCAGCCATCAGGAAATCAAAAGACAAATTTCACTGGGGAATTATGTTGTCAGGAACCTCTCCAGAGTGCTGAGGAGCAATAATATCACTCTAGAGACTAAGGTGTGCATTATCCAGGCCATGGTATTTATGATTACATGCTGTGCATCAGAGATTGGAACAATGACTGGGAATGAAAGAAGAATAATTGGTGCCTTTGAGTTGTGCTGCTGGAGAAGAGTACTGAACACACACACACTGAACAGCCAAGTCTGTCTTGGAGATGGTGAAACCAGGTTTCTCCTTGGAGGCAAGGATTTTGAAGCTCTATCTCGCATACTTTGGGAATATGGCCAAAGAGAGACCAGTTTTTGGAGATAGTTTGAAATGGTGGAGAGACAGAGCAAGAGAGGAAGATCTTGGATGAAATCGATTGCCTCAATAACTGGGGTGATGGTATTATATGTACCAGTATCAGTGAGACTGGCTCAGGATAGGGCAGGCTTCTGAGTTGTTGTACATAAGGTTGAAATGAGTTTCAGGCAACTCGATACAGCAATAGAAGGTTGATCCTTATTCTAGGCCTAGAATGTGAAGCACAAACAAGTTACCATATCATTGCTTATTACTCATGAAGACCTCATGTGTGTAGAGTAGACTTGTTTCTCTTTTTTTTCCCTTTTTTAAATTTTTTTACTTTTTTTTTTTACAGAGGTTTTGGATTTCCATTCATTCATTGCCGCAATTTTCTCCCTGCCCACCCCTCCCCACCAACTCGCTTCCCACTCTGAAGAGAGAGAAAAAAAGAAAAAAAGAAAAAAGAAAAAAAATTCCTTCATTAGTATACAATTCCCACGTCCCTTCCCCCACCCCCACCCCGAGTACACGTCTCTATACAACCTTAATTCTGAATTCCTGTGCTTGTTTCTCTTAATGCTTACAGGGCTCTGGCTTTTCCTGAGGATATTGCTAGGCCTGCCTGTCTTTCAAGGCAAGCTTCTTGTTTGGGTCAAGTTATCTACAGCTTTTGGCAATTAGTCAAGTGTTTAAGCTTTTGTAACAACCAGAATATCCTGCTGAAGTGTAGCTATTTAGACTTATAGAGGAAAAGGTAAATAGTGATAGATGACAGATGACAGAGAGATAGAGAACGATAGATAGATGATAGATAGATAGATAGATAGATAGATAGATAGATAGATAGATCCATTCACTGTCTTCAAATGATTATATATAACGGATCATATATATAAACATCATGGGGTTTCAAAGACTATAAATCTTTACAGAAGTAAGTAGTCTCCTTAATTTTTCTCGTGAGGATCTTCTAATGTGTATTAGAATGACAAACCTTTGGTTTCACAGCCCAGTGCTGAACCCACAATACCAAATGGACACTGTAGATGAGAGAAAGTGTGATTTGACAGAATACTAAACTGTGATGCCATCTCAAAGGCACCCAGTTTAAATCCAGCAGATATTTGGTGGGTGAAAGGTGTGCGATCTCCTTCTGTGTGATTTACCGAATCTGTAAGACAACTTTAGGATAAGCTTTGGATCAGTTCCGACTAGACGATACACAATAATGTAAATAGATTGTGATGGAGCCCTGGTGGCCTAATGGTAAGAAATTGAACTGTAATCCCAAAGGCACTGTGCTTGGAACCCACCAGCTGTTCTATGGGAGAAAAATGGGTAGTCTCCTCCTGTGCAATTTACTGCTTCCGAAAATCTTCTGGAGGACGAGTTATAAGCTGATTCCGATATAACAACAACAACGAAAGACTATATAACCCCAGAGCTCCCCTCATCAATGGATAAGCAGTATAAAACCACTTGTCTATCCTTTCTGTTATGAAGAATAATTCCCTTTCCATTTTTCTTTCTTTTTATAATATGTTCAAGTCTTAAATATGTTCTGTAAAGTAGAAACAGAGATGATGAGTTAAAAAAATGCATTAGACTTAGTTTGTATTTCTTTGGGAGTAAGAAAATATTTCCCCCACATTTCAGGGTATTAAAAGAGTTCACCATAGTAACATATCTTTTGCTTTGACTGTGAAATGATATATTTTTAGATATTATTTGACAAACTATTAATATAAAAGTGCTATTAATATTTTATATGTAGTTTTACCTACATGCTTTATTGTAACATAAAAGGACAAAGTGGCTGCATTTTAATACTCTGTGTGGAATTTGGGAATAGCCAACTGCAGGGATGGTGAATAGCTGAAGATAATGTTTGCCAGATAAGAAGATCCTCTGAGCTTTCACTAAGTGTGCTCAGTATGCAATGGCTCAGCTTGCTACGTTTCCACCAGCTCACTTCACTGGACACTGGGGCTCGATAATTGGCACTGTTGGTTAACTTTAGGATGATTATCTGTCAATTCCTCAGTCTCAGGATAGATAACAGGTGATAGTATTCATTGAGCATACTTGTTATCAAGCCAGCAAAATCTAGAGGGTTTTTCCTTTGGAGACTTTCTTCTAAATAAACATACATATACTCACAGTCAGAGGAAATTAGATGCCATGGTATTTCTTTATTTCTTTTTAATTGGAGAGGAAGATTTACTTACTAGAAAGTTCTTCTATAAACTTCCTTTCTCTGTGCCTCAGTGAGTTAACAGCACAGCTATATTCAGGGAAAGAGTGTTGCTATTTAAACTTTGAAAACACCTCTGTGTTTCCTCAAAGGAGATAATGGAACTAGGTTTTATTTTGCAATCAATATTCTTATTAAAAGACATTATGGCTTCATAGAACTCAGTTTAAAGAACCCCTCAAAAAAGTAACTTAACGGAACTGATACCTGATTCTTTCACTTCTCTTAATTTAAAACAGAAACATCAAAGTTACAAGCCCTAAAGCAGTAGCAAAAGTCAAGTGCATCCATTAGAGATTACAAAGCAGTTTTTGTAAATTATTAACTTTCCAACTATTGTGTCAAACTGTCTTCTATGAAAAACACTAAACACTAATCACTAAAGGAATTATGAAATGTATACAAAATACTTTCCAAGTATTATTTTTAGATATAGTAGTGTGTCCTAATGCCTAGCCATTCTCTCTTTACTTTAAATAATTGCTAGCCTCTCCCTTCCTAATCTGGCCAAGAAAAGCCTATCTACACACCAGTTCTACAGGATGCATCACCTTTGCTCGGGAAACATTATGACTAAACTTCAGAGACATTGGTCCCAACCTAAGGCACTACCAGCAGCTGATGTGTTTGGAATCACAGAAGCCAAGGAAGCTTCCTATATAAGTTATTAGATGGAGGGTTGGTCAAAGGGAGATAGATGTGAAGGGAGGGGGTAGAAGTGGATGAGTACCCTGGTGGATGGTGTAGCAGTGAAATAAGTGGGTAAAGACGCGTGTGAGAAAGGCAGTGACAACACTGACACCAAAGTTAACTCCACAATAAGGGATATACCTTTAACCTGCTGGTCTGTCTGATACTTCTCTAAATCTGAACATTCACAATAAGACAGACTTGGAAGAAGGATTGGCCATCCACTTCTGAAATAGGAGGCCTCTAAAAACCCTATGTACATTGGCAGCATCAGGATGGATGGTGAAGAGATTGAGATTGTACACAGCTTTAGTTTGCTTGGCTCCACAGTCAATAGTCTTGGCACCAGCAGCCAGGAAATTAAAAGGCGCATTGCCATGGGAAAGTCTGCTGTTAGGGACCTCTCCAAAGTACTGAAGAGCAATGGTGTCTCTCCGGAGAGTAAGGTGCATCTGATACAGGCCATGGTCTTTGCAATCACTTGTTATGCATCAGAGAGTTGGACAATGACCAAGGAGGATAGAAGGAGAATTGATTGATGCCTTTGAGCTGTGGTGCTGGTTAAGAGTATTGAGAATACAATGGAGTGCTAGGAAAACAAACAGATTTGTCCTGGAAAGGGTTAAAGCGGGTGGCTCCTTGGAGGCAAGGATTCTGAGGCTCCGTCTAACATACTTTGGACATGTTGTGAGGAGATACCGGTCCTTGGAGAAGGACATCATGCTTGGGAGGGTGGAGGGACAGCGCAGGAGGGGAAAGACCTCAATGAGGTGGATTGATTCAGTGACTGGGATAATCGGGATGGGAGTGTCAGAGACAGTGCGATTGGTACAGGACAGAGCAGAGTTTAGGGCTGTTGTACATAGGGTTGCTATGAGTTGCAAGCGACTCTATGGCACATAACAACAACAACAAAGTGTATGATGTAAGTTTTTCTAATTAAAAAATTTTAACATTAAAATCATCTTATAGCTAAGTGCTAAAAATGCGAAGACGTCATTTTTAAAACTACTGTGAGTCTGACCCACAGCATAGTGTTTCCATTTGCTTCCTATGCATGTGAGAGTAGGATACCAAATAAAGAAGACCAAAAGGTAATGAAGCCTTTTAGTTATGGTGTTGGTGAAGAATATGGACTATAACATGAATTATCAAAAGAACAAGCTGATTTATCTTGCAGGAAGTACAACCACAATGGTCTTTAGAAGCAGGGAAACGATGAGAGTCAGAAAAGGAGAGGAAGACCATCAGCAGGATGAATTGACACAATGACTGTAGTAATGGGCTCAAGTGTAGAAGAGACTCTGAGGATCGTCCAGCATCAGGAGGTGTTTGATTCTGTCGCACAGACGTGTCACTATGAGGTAGAGCTTAATCAGTGCCATTTAATAATAATGGATAGTTGTGGCTTCTGTAGCATCACTGAAATAATATGGAAGGCACAGTCAGTTTTATTCATCACCGAAAGGCAAAATTAAGAATGCATTCATACCCAGAAGAGGTCAAGTTTCCACCTTCAAGATATTTCCTCGGACCAGATCAGAAGCATATGTGATTTTATAAAACATCCACTTAGGTAGTAACGTGTGGTATGAGTGTTGATACAGTTGTTTGTTTGTTTTCAATTCTAGGGAGCCCTGATACCTTTGTGAGTACAGAATTACACTGTTAACCCAAAGGTTATGTCTCTCTGATGGTTTAATCTACTAAAATCTCCAAGGTGAAAAATGGGCAATCACCCTCCCTGCAATGAATCGTCTCTGCAAACCTACTACTGTATCAGCTACAAGGAAGCTTCAATTGACAAGCAATGAGTTTTCTGAGAGAGGGAATCATAAACAGATTGCCACTGTGTAGACTCTGTCCCACGCAGACTTCATGTGTGACAGAGTAGAACTGGACTCCAGAGTAGTTTTGATGGCTGATATTTCTAGGCCCTTCTTCTGAAGTGACTCTAGGTTTAGCACGACCTCCACATCTATGATTAATAGCAGAGAGTTCCTTAACTATGTTCACCAATGACAGAGTCATAATGCTGTTTCTGTTATTTTAAGGATTTTGTTAATCAGGACAATTTGTAGCGGTTGGCTTATTCTTATTTCAGCCTTCCTTTGAAATTGTTAGAATGACTCAATTCAAAGAGCAGTCAGGGGCTCTAGTGGCCTAGTGATAAGAAACTATGCTGCAATTCCCAAAGGCATGTAGTTTGAATCCATCAGCTGTTCCAAGGGAGGATGGCCAGCATCCTCCTATGTAATTGACAGCCTCTGAAAACCTGCTGGAGGGTCACCTATGAGCTGCTTCCTACTTCACAGCACACAGCAATTGGAAATAGCAAAGTTCTTTACTAAATGAAACAATCAATTCACCTTCCCTCAGACTCACTCCTCTTTTTACATTGACAACATTGATTTATAGGATGGCGGTTGTTGTTTTTGTGTGCCATCGAGTCATTTGTGACTGACTCATTGTGACCCTATGAATGGCAGCTCTGAAGCCTGCCAATACTGAGCCGGTCTCACTGACTCCAACACACCTACTCCCACTGATCCAGTTACTGCATCAATCCATTTCATCCGGGGTCTGCCTCTCCTGAGTTGTCCCTCAACCCTTCTGAGCATGATGTCTTTCTCCAAGGACGAACCCTCTTGACCATGTGCCCAAAGTATGTGAGACAGAATTCAGTTTCAGCCTCCAAGGAGAAACTTGGTTTCACCCGCTCCAGGTCTATTTGTTTTCTTGGTAGCCCATGGTATAGTATAATTACTTTTTCTGCGAGGATGTTGTACTATTGTGTGTGCAGCTCCTCATAAATTTCTAGACAACGTAAATGTAAGCATGATTGAACAACCGCTTCTTAAGTGAGTTTCTTGTCTATTTTTCTTTTCTCATGACACATCTTTGAGAAATTCAGGAGAGTACTAAAAGGTTACCTTCTTACATATTATTTCTCCTGGTGTTTCTTGCTCTTCTCTGGATTTGAAAAGGAATTTTGACCTCGTAAGTTCAATACTACTTGCCTTTGACTGATAGGTAAGGTGATTTGCCCAGGATTATGCGAGTGAAGGTTATAAATAAAAGTTAAAATCCCTTTTGTAAACTTTAACATTTTTTGTACAATATAACTAGATACTTCTAATAATGGGATTGCCAATTTTATCTTGCATTCCATTTATAAAAATTTGGGTGCTTACAGTTCTATAAAATTTTATATGTGTGTGTGTGTGTGTGTGTGTATATATATATTACTTAAAGTTTGAACTACTGAGTAAAATTTTAGTATTTAATTTGTCATTTTGAATATATGATATTGTGTTTGGGAGTTGTATGAAGATCTGGAAAACATTAGAGAAATGAGAAGAGACTGCTTTCTGTTTTTTGTAGCATTTACTTCTCAATTGTGTAACCTTTGTAATTCTATAACCACTTATCCTCAGACGCTCACTATGCTTACCTATAATTTTAGCCATGAATTCTCATAAGTTTTCTCCCAGAGATAAGCAGACCACAAAGCATAATTTAATAGGAATAAAACAATGTAAATACTTGTAAAATTGTTCTGAGGTAGAGAAAAAGTGTTACATAAGAAATGTGCAAAGTGTAGAACTATCTTGCAGAGAGGATGTTGGCCTTCTTCCTTTAGAAGAGGCCATGGCACCGAGGATATATTATTGTTGTCAAATAGATTCTGTCTGAAAGTAAAGCCTAGCAGAAGAGTATTTTTTTATGCTTTATCACCTATGTAAAAACATTTTATTAAGTGGGTCATAATAAATGGTGTTTAACTTTGAGAAGAATGGGAATCCCAGAACATTTAATTGTGCCATGAGAAACCTATACCTGGACCAGAGGCAGTTGTATTCAGAGTGAAAGATAATACTAAATGGTTTAAAATTAAGAAGGGAATGTGTCAGGATTATATCCTGTCTCCATAACTATTGAATGTGTATGCTGAGAAAATTATTCAAGAGTAGACTCTATGAAGAATAAAGTGGCATCAAGATCTGAGGATAACTCACTAATAACCTGTGTTTTGCAGATGACACAACCTTGCTTTCTGAAAGTGAGGAGAAATTGAAGCAGTTGTTGCAGAAGATCAAAGAATGTAGCCTTTAACATGGATTGCATCTCAACTAAAAGAAAAAAGAATTTATTATTTCTTACCACAGGATTAATAGGATACATTATGATAGGTCTGGAAAAGACTGAAGTTTTCAATTATTTCATCTTACTTGGATATACAATCAACATCTTTGGTACCCGCAGTCAGAAAATCAGGATATATATTGCACAAGGCAAGTCTTCAGTTACGGATATCTCCCAATTATTCAGGATAAATAGTGTCAATTTGAGTACTAATGTCCATCTGATTCAGACCATCATCATTTAAGTCACTTGTTATGTGTCTGAGAGCTGGACATGAATAAGGATGACAGAAGAAGAATCATTGCCTTTGATATACGGTGTTGGAGAAAAGTACTGAATAGCTTATTGACTGCCAACACAACAAATATATCTTGTGGAAAGTGCCGCTGGAGTGTTTCTTGGAGAATAAGATGATAAAGCTTTGTATTACATACTTTGGTCATGTTGCT
>NW_006399773.1:13693546-13696426 GCF_000299155.1 Elephantulus edwardii
CATCAAACAAGAGGACGATGATCAACAGGATGGATTGACACTGTGACTGTGACAATGAGCTCTAGTGTGTCAGGAAGTGGGAGGATGGCACACGGTAGAAGTTCAGACCTGTTGTTCACACAGTTGGTATACGTCTTACTAAATTTGATGAAATCTAACAACAACAACAACAACTAAATAAGAACTATGAGACAACAAGTACATGTACCTCTATTTTTATTTTAGTATTACTCATAATGATGAAAACAACCCAGGAGCCAATAGATGACAAAAAGATAGAAAAATGATGGTACATTCACACAATGGAGTATTATGCAGAACTGAAAAATAATGAAGAAGTTGGGAAACACTTCACATACCACATGAATGAGTCTAGAGGACAATATACTGAATGAAATAAGTCAGTCATAAATGAAAAGGACACCAAAAAGCACTGTATAAGATCATTGTTATGAAGTTTCAAAAATGAAAAACCAACTCCACCAAAACAACTACAGTAGAACGATTTAAATATAGAGAGAAACAGTCTACTGTGGTTTGTGGTAGGACTGCAAGAGTAGAAAAACAATCATTAGACAATGAATAAATACTCTATTGTAATGGGCAAAGGGAAATGCAAAGTAGAACTAACGGATGAGTGGGTAATTGTAATTAATGACGTGGAATGAAGTATGCATGATAAAGTAAAGCTTTTAAATTCAACCAAAAATTAAAGGACACTGTTTTAATTAGACTGATTAGAGCTAATGGAGCTGCTAAACCCGAGAGTGCATGCCTCTGGTAGTTTGAATCTGTCAGTGGTTCACATTCATCAGTTACTCTTTGAGAAAGAAGTGAAGTTTGCTCCCGTAGCAATAGATAGATTTGTAAACCAGATATTGTTAATGTTGCTTTGAGTTGCGGTGCTGGAGAAGAGTACTGAATATACCATGAACTTCTAAGAGAACAAATAGATCTGCCTTGAAGACAGTGAAACCGTATTGCTCCCTGGAGACAAGGATCTTAAAGTTCTGTCTCACATAATTTAGGCACGTTGCCATGAGGGATCAGTCCTAGGAGAAGGACTTCATGCTTGGAAGGGTGAAGGGACAATGCAGGAGAGGAAGAACCCGCATGAGATGGATTGACATATTAACTGTGATAATGGGGGTAAGTGTGTAGAAGACAGTGAGATTTGCTCAGGATAGGCCGAGGTTCAGAGGGTTGCTATGAGTCACAAGAGTGTTAATGTAATATAACAACAACTACAACAGCAAACCAGATAGCTATTCAATAAGAATGCTGAGCAAATAATTTGAGAAGTTAGACTCTGAAGAAGAACGTGACATCATAACCTTCCTTACAGAGATGACAGGACCTTGCTTGCTGAAAGCGAGGATGATTTAAAACACATGTTGTGGAAGATGAACTGCAGCCTTCAATAGGAATTTCATCTCAACATCAAATAAACAAAACTCATCTCTGGACCAATAGATGGCATCATGAGAGATGGAGAAAAGATTGACACTATCAATGACTTCATCATATTTGAATCCACTGTCAGCCTCCTTTGACCAAGAGTCAGGAGATCAGGAGATGTATTGCACTGTGAAAGTCTGTAGTGAGAAGACCCTTCGAAATATTAAGGAGCAATGATGTTAGTTGGATGACTAAGGTGTCAATGTCTTTAAATCACTTGCTAGGCTTCCAAGAGCTAGACAAAGAATAAGGATGAAAATAGCTGACATTGTGCATTGAACCATGGTGTTGGAAGAGAGCACTGAATATCCCATGGACTTCCAAAAGAACAAATAGATAGATCTTGGAGAAGGTGAAATCAGATTGCTCCTTGGCTTCAGGTGGCAAGGATGGGTGTCAAAGCTTCATTTTGCGTATTTTGGCCATGTTGCTAAGAAAGGCTATTTCTTGGAGAAGGACATCATGCTTGGAGAGGTGAGGAACAACGAAAGAGACGATGACCCTCAACCAGGTAGATTGAAAAAGTGACTGTCTCAGTGGGTTCTCATGTATCTGAAAGTGTGAGGATGGGACAGGATAGGATAGGATAGGTTTGAATTTTCTTGTTTATTGGGTCACTATGGATAGTACTCAATTCAATGGCACCTAACAACTACAAACCAGGGAAAGAGTTACTATGAGTCAGGACTGACTTAGAGTGAGCTAGAAATGCTTTGTGTCTTTGTTTTGAGCTTATAGTAACAGAAGACAAAGCATTGGTTTCCTCTCCTCAACTACATCACCTTGAGGAATTACTAATAAAGGAATATATTAGA
The DNA here is from genome assembly GCF_000299155.1 of Elephantulus edwardii. Classification (NCBI taxonomy): domain Eukaryota; kingdom Metazoa; phylum Chordata; class Mammalia; order Macroscelidea; family Macroscelididae; genus Elephantulus; species Elephantulus edwardii. Next base: position 13,695,820 of record NW_006399773.1, read on the forward strand.
TAAGCACATATTCACTATATAAACAAAAATAATGTATGTTGGTATCAAGATGAACACATGAAAGCTAAGACAAAATAAAAGAAAATCATGATTTTTCCTCTTTATACTTCATATATCATAATACAGAGTTCCATTAGCTTGCAAAATATTGGTTGAATGATTCCAAATAATTAAAAAATTAACACAAAAGCTGTGGAGTATTTGGGACTAAATTAATTTACCAGTACAAATATGAAAAGTAAATAAGGGAAGCTCTGGTGGCCTAGTGGCAAAAAGCTGCACTGTAATCCCAGACGTATGTTGTGTGAATCCACCAGATGCTCTGCTGGAGAAGGAGGGCAAATCTCCTCCTATACCAGTCAGATCCAATTTGACGGTACATACACAAAAAGTAAACCAAAACAGATAAAAAAAAGTAAATAAAGGAAACTTTAAAAAAAATATATTATTCCAACTCCTTGCTATTATGAACAAAGCCGCAATAAACATGGGTATGCATATATCTACTTGGATGTCGTTTATGGTCTCTTTAGGGTATATTCCCAGTAGTGAAATTGCTGGGTCAAATGGTATCTCTATTTGCAACTTTTTGAGAAAGTGCCACACC
>NW_006399773.1:13697101-13697971 GCF_000299155.1 Elephantulus edwardii
AAAAAAAATAAATAAAACAATTAATTAAAAAAACAAAGGTATGTGACCTTTCTCCATATGTATTCAATTTGTATGCTAAAGAAAAAAAATCATAGAAGAAGAACCTAGGGAGAGCTAAGAGATAAAAATAACAGAAAAAACGCTTTGTACTGATTATCTCTGAATATGGGTCCTATAAGAGGCAGGTTTATTCACAATGGCCAGTAGGAGTTAGAGATGTCTGTCCACAGAAGCCTCTGTCCTTAAAGCAGTAAGTGTTGCCTCCTTGCTCTACCTTCAGCATTATATGGGCCCCACTTAAGTCCCCTTTTTAAATAGATGCTGGAGACTTGACATTATTCAGAGGAGCAGCAGAGAGACGATGAAAGGGACAGTACCAATTGATCCATGGAGTGGAGGAAGAAAAACTGCCCTATAGTATGAATATTAATAATATGATATTTTATTATCAGTGTTGAAACTTCCTTTTTCTCATTGTTAATCATGAATTAATATCATTATAGATAATACATTGCTCCCATGAGTGTTGATAGTGGATCCAAATAAACTGAAATAGCTGACAAAAAAAATTATTATTCATTTCACTGAAAATTTACAGAGACCTTGGATTTCCATTCATTCATTGTTGCACTTTTCTCCCCTCCCAACACTCCCCTCCTCCCCTCAGGACACAACTGCCCTCTTGGAAAATTCATCCATTGTTCTACAATCCCTCCCCTGCCCTCCGCCCCCTGGCTCCACTCCACTATGCAGCCTTTGCTCTGGACTCCCGTCATGACAAAAATACCTAATCACATATCCCTTTTAAACAGTTTTTTTCCTCATCTGTTTCAATGCAGTATACATTATTTAATCCATAAAAGAATATTT
>NW_006399773.1:13698071-13702021 GCF_000299155.1 Elephantulus edwardii
TTATAGAGTGCTAGACAAATTCTCTAAGTCCACCAGAAGGATTTAGTTGCTCTCCTCAAATCTGACATGAATATGGGGCACATCATAGTGGGACTAGGTGTGTGTGTGTGTGTGTTAGTCAGGAATTAACATCCAGAATTAATAATAGGATCCAAACAATTAGAATTTTACTTTATTTTGGAATAAGTTTACAGTTGAAAAATGCTATTTACTAAAGCCACAACATTATTCATATGGACAAAACTTTTATAGTAAACCTCAGTACATGAGCATGAGTTATTTGAGTAATATATAGAAGGTATTTTAAAAAACGGAAACAGTATATTCCAAAGGCTATAATAGGCACAATATATATGCTTGAATTGGGTCTGCAAGCATTATTCATGATAATGATCGAAAGTGATCCAAGAAGTTGCCAGAGTTTTTTGCACTATGGACTGAAAAGACGCAATTGAGCCACATTTGAATGTGTTTTTATTTTTCAGACTTTTATGTTATTATTACTTAACAGATTTTTGTTTAATCTAGAAACTTTAAAGTATGAGACCTACATCCCACTAGTTTTGAGGTGATTCTAACCCTTGGCAACCATCTACTGTATTTCTGGGGCTACAAATCTGACTCTTCATCTTTCACTCACTAAACAATTAGTGGATCCAAATGGCCAAGCTTTCAGTTAGCCATCTAACACAGCCAGGAGAAGACTCTACATCCTTCAAATACCTTCTTCTGAGAAAACACATAGAAGAATCAGTTATAGGAGCATTCTTTTGGGAACTCAACTTTTCATGCTTTTGGCTGCTCAACTCCTTACCACTAAGGCACCAGAGCTCCCTAAGCATACACTTGCTGAGAGCATAGATGTCCTCATCCTTATTCTTAACTATTCTTGACATTTTGTCTTTTAAATTATGAGATTTCTTAGAGGATTGAAGTAAGCAACTGGAACTGTTGACTACCTAATCATCTATATTTTACAAAAAGTGGTCTTGTACATGAAACAACAATTATGAAAATATATTATAAATAATTATAGTGGAAATATGTTTTAGAAATACATTTAAGCCATAAATTTAGACATGTTTGTTATCATTTCTTCTCTCTCTTCTATAAAACAGTAAAAGACTCATTTGCAACCCAAATACACACACACACACACACACACACACACACACACACACACGATCAGCTGAGGCAAGTTGAAACATATGACGTTGTTGTTGCTTTATACCTTCAGGTAAGAACTGACTCATAGTTGACTCTCCAGTGGGTTTGCAGAAGAAATTAGTCACAAGAGAAAACCAAACAACCAACACTATAATTCCAGGTAAATTTAGTGAATCAATAAAAGTTCAAAATTTGCTACTAGAAAATAGAATTAAGTAAAATAAATGCTGAGACTAGGGAGTGTCTCTTGCTCACAATAGGCTTTGAGCTGATCGGATTTGGCCTTGCCTTTAAAAAGGCTTTTGGCTGCCAGTCTGGGACGATTTCCAGGATGGGAAGATGAGCAGAATGGCCAGATTCTGCATAGCTGTGTTTTCTGGTTGGGGTTGAGACTAGGGAGTGGCTCTTGCTCACAATAGGTCCTGAGCTGATCAGATTTGACTTTCCTTCAAAAAGGCTTGTGGGCCCTCGGGCTTATGGCCCTCAGGCCTAGTTTTTGTAAATTTTTCAAATAAACGGGTTTTGAAGCAGAAGTGGCATCCACGTCCAAAAAAAGCTTGCCTCCAGAAACTCTATGAACTTAGATAAAAGATAAAAGTTTTTGTTCAAGATTTTCATTCATAGGGTCACTATGGGTTGTCCATGACTCTATGGCACTTAACAACAGCAACAACAAAATAAATGCCAGTATATATTATTATTTTTTCAAAAAAAGGAAGATATTGCACATCTTTCTCCTGCAGAGTAACTGATGGATATGAGCACTTAACCTTTGGGTTATCAGAATTGGTCATATTGTCCAGTCACCACAACTCCCTCATATGGAACTTTTTTATACAATATAAAACTAATATTTTTAGAGAACAATTACATTTCACCTCTCTACCTGAGGAAACAATTGTCATAATTATTTAGATTATATTCACACAGAAAAGGAAAGGTTGATACTAAAAACATTACTGCATTTATAACTTTTTCTGTGTTCTTAACTAAACTTTTGGACAATGCTGTTCTTTAGATTTCAGTGTGGCTTGCTTCACAAATTATTTGCATTGGAATGTTACCAAAATATCTTCAGGCAAACTTTAATTCATGAAAAGAATTAATTTATCTGTAATACTATATATGAAATTAGTGCTTCTACCTCATACACTAACAACTATTTGAAATTTAAGTTTTCCTTGGGTACATTTTCAATATTTTATAAAGTTCCATTTAGCAAATTTCTCCTCAAGCCACAGTTCTTTTTCAATTAAGAGATTAAGTTATTGAATGCAATGATGTGCTCAGTGTTTTAAGAAATTTATATGTGAAGGAAAGAATAAATTTTATTGATTGAGAAATCTATACGAACTGAATATATATAGATACGTTGTTGTTGTTGTTATGTGCCATCAATTTTCCTGTGACACGTAGTAACTCTATGAGCATAGCTGTTAACCCTGCCCTATACTTAGGCCAATCTCATCATCTCCAATAGACCTAATTCTGTTTCTCTAGTGACTGAGTCAATGCGTCTTATCTAGGTTATTCCTTTTCTGTGCTTTCCCCTCACCCTTCCAGGCATGATATCCTTCTACAAGGACTGGTACCTCATGGCAATGTGCCCAAAACATATGACTTAGACCTTCACAATCCTTGTCTCCAGGGAACAGCTTGTTTTCAACCTCTTGAGTACAGACCTGTTTGTTCTGGCAGTCCATGGTATGTTTAACACTCTTCTCCAGTACTACAACTTAAAGGCATCTATTGTTCTCCTATCATCCTTAGTCATTGTCCAGTTCTCTGATGCATAGAAAGCAATAATTAAAACCATGGCCCAGATGAAGTGCACCTTAGTCTCCAGACTGAAATCATTGTTCTTCAGTATTCTAGAGAGCTCCATACCAGTAGACTTTCCCAATGCAACTGTTGGTTTTCTGACTGTTGGTACCAAGACTGTTGATTGTGAAACCAAGAAGCTGAAGTTAACATCTCAATCTCTTCTCTATCATGAAGTTGCCAACAGACCTAAAGATGAAAATATTTGCTTTTTTGACATTGAGTTTTAATCCACGTTGAAGACTACAGTACTTGACCTTCTGTAGCCAACACCTCATGTTCTCTTCAGTTTCAGCAAGTAAGGTTGTGTCATCTGCATAATGCAGGTTGTTGATGAGCCTTCTTCTAAACCTGATGCCACATTCATCCTCATAAAGTCAGCCTCTCAGTTGATCTGTTTTGTATATAGATTGAAAATGTATGGAGACAAGATGCATCCTTGATGCACACCTTTCCTGATTCTGAATCATGCAATATTTACGTGCTCTGTTCTGTATTGCTTCTTGGTCTAAGTATAGATTTTGCAAAAGTACAATTAAGTGTGTTCTGGGATTCCCATTCTTCTTAACGTTAGTCACAATTTGTTGTATATATGCAATATAATATTATATATATAGTTGTTGTTGTTGTTGTTATGTGCCATTGAGTCATTTGAGACTCATAATGACCCAATGTACAGCAGCCCTAAACCCTGCTCTATCCTGTGCCAATCGCACTGCCTCTGACACACCCATCCCGATTATCCCAGTCATTGAATCAATCCATCTCATAGAGGATCTTCCCCTCTTGCGCTGTCCCTCCACCCTCCCAAGCATGATGTCCATCTCCAAGGACCTGTCCCTCCTTGCAACATGCCCAAAGTATGTTAGACAAAGCCCCAGAATCCTTGCCTCCAAGGAGTAGCCTGGTTTAACCCTCTCCAGGATGAATCTGTTTGTTTTCTTGGCAGTCCATGGTACATT
>NW_006399773.1:13708181-13721336 GCF_000299155.1 Elephantulus edwardii
ATGGATAGACATTCTTCCGGCACTCTCTGCTGCCAACAAAGATTCATCTGACATTGGCTATCATGTTCCTAGTGCCACAGACTCTTCTAAACCAAGTTTGTATTTATGGTGGGTCTCTGCCAATGTACTGTTTTCAATAACCAAATAATTCTCCCTATACAACAACTGATGGATTAGAGTATCTCTAACAGAAAATCATTGAGACAATCTGATACACAAATACAATAGCACAGGACAGCCTTCTCTACCCTCAGGTGAGGCCAGTGATGGTGTGGCAGCATGGGGTCCCATATGAAAGTTTTGGTACACAAGTGGATGAGTTGGATCCTTAGTTCTCTTATTTACCACAAAGCCAAAGGACTCAAAATGGAAAGGGTGGAAATGCAACAGTGTACCTCATGATTTCAGGATTTCTCAGATGTTAGCTTGTCACTTCAGGGTGTCAGAAACATCTATTTCAAGATTTTAAAAATCATCTTCAAAATTTATTTGAGGCATTTGAACACTAATAATTGAAAACCAGATGAGTTATAAAAGATATCATGCTTGAAGAGAGCAAACGGACATTCAATGGAAAAAAAACAAAATCCCTAAAATATATTTCAGAAGAAGCTCTAAATATTGCATTAGAGAGTTGAGAAGTAAAAAGATAAAAAATGAAATATTGAAGTAAAGGAAGTGAACAAAATATTTCAAATTGCAACTCAAGAAGACAAAGGAAAGTATTAGAATGTGCAAAGATCTGGGTCTGGAGAATAGAAAGATAAGAACTCCCTCAGAATTTCTAAGGCTAAGATGCTCCTGATTCAGGCTATAGTCTTTTCAAGCACTTGCTATGCACTTGAGAGCTAGACAATGAATAAGGATGACAGAAGAATTGATGCCTTTTAACTGTGGTGTTGGAGATGAGTGCTGATTGTCACATGTATTGCCAAAAGAACAAACAGATGTTTTGGAGAAAGTTGCAACCAGAGTGCTCCTAAGATGTTGAAGCTTTGTCTCATATACTTTGGGTATTTTATTGGAGAGGCTATTCCTTAGAAGTGAGATCCTAGGAAATATGGAGGACCAGTGAAGGAGAGGGAGGGTATCGATAAGATGGATTGACGTGGTAACAGCAGCTGTGGGCTCACGTATGCCAGATATAATGAGAATGGCAAATATAAACTGGGTTCAGATAGTATGTACATAGAGTTGCTGTTGTGTTGTACTTGACTTGACAGCACCTAACAGCAACAACATCCTCGTATACACCAGAGATTTATTCTGAGTAATTGTGAACTGTATGATTTGCAACAGATTCTGGCATTCCAAGTAATTATGATTTGAGTTGTAGATGGTCATACATTTCTGAGACAAACATGTTTTCAGTGCTCAGATAATGTGATTGATATCTATACAATTGAATTCACAGGGTATAAATCAATGTAATGCAATATGTTATTAAAGTTCATTTAGAATTTAGTGGCTACAGAAATCTGGAAAATATTTCAGTAGCAAAATATGACAGCAATGCAGCGGCTCTCATTAATAAAATTGTTTGGTGTCTTCAGTCTGTATTAGTAGGACATTAATCAACTCCATGGTTTGTTCTGCCTTATTTCAATTATGGTTCTTAATTATTAATATTTATGAGATATTACCAATGGGGTTTTTAATTGCTAAATCATTGTTGTTGTTATGTGCCATCAAGTCACTTGCAACTCATAGTGACTCTATGCACAATAACCCTGAAACCTGCTCTATCCTGTGCCAACTTTACTGTCTCTGACACTCTTGTCCTCATTACTTCAGTCACTGAATCAATCCATCACTTCGATGGGCTTCCTCTCTTTCTCTGTCCCTCCACCCTTCAAGCAATATGTCCCTCTCCAAGGACTGGTCCCTCCTTGCAACATGACCAAAGTATATCAGACGAAGCCTCAGAATCTTTGCCTCCAAGAAACATCCTGGTTTCACTCTCCCCTGCATGAACCTGCTTGTTCTTATAGCAATCCATGGTATATTCAATACTCTTCTCCAGCACCACAGCTCAAAGGCATCAATTCTCTTCCTATTATTCCTGGTCATTGTACAGCTCTCTGATGCATAACAAGCAATTGTGAAGACTGTGGCCTGGATCAGACACACCTTAGTTTCCAGACTGACTTGGTTGCTCTTCAGTACTTTGGAGGGGTCTCTGACAAAAGATTTTCCCAGTGCAATTTATCTTTTGATTTTTCTGGCTGCTGGTACCAACAGTTCGATTGTGGAGCCAAGCAAACTGAAGCTGTTAACAATCTCAATCTTTTCACCATCTATCATGATGCTGCCAATGGGCCTAGTGGTGAAAATCTTTGTTTTCTTGATGTTGATCTTAAATCAATATTGAAATCTGTAGTCCTTGATCTTCGACATCAAGTACTTGAGATCCTCCTCAGTTACAGCAAGAAGGGTTGTGTCATTGGCATGATGCAGGTTGTTGATGAGTCTTTCTTCAGTCCTGATGCCACATTCTTCCTCACACAGCCAGGACTTCCAGATGGTCCGTTTGACATATAGATTGAAAAGGTATGGAGACAGGATACATCTGTGGCATACACGCTTCCCAATGTTGAACTATGTAGTGTCTCCTTGCTCTGTTCCGAATACTGCCTCCTGGACCAAGTATAGGTTTCGCATACACACAATCAAGTGTTCTGTGATTCCATTCTTTTCAGAGTCAGCCACAGTTTGTTGTGATCCATACTTAACAACACCTTTGCATAGTCAATGAAACACAGATAAACATGCTCTGGTACTCTCTGATTTCAGCCAAGATCCATCTAACATTGGTTATAATGTTCCTAGTACCACATCCTCTTCTAAACCCAGCCTGCACATCTGGTGGTTCTCTGTTGATGTATTGCTCCAGTCATTTTTGGATAATTTTCAGCAGAATCTTGCTTGCATGTAACATTAATGATACTGTTTGACAATTTCTGCACTATCTTAGGTCATTTTTCTTTGGAATGAGAACAAATATCGATCTCTTCCAGTAAGTTGGCCAGGTGGTTGTCCTCCAGATTTAGTGGCTCAACTTAGTGAGTGCATCCAGGACAGTATCCGTTTGTTGAAATTGGTCAATTGGTATGCTGTCAATTCCTGGAGGCTTGTTTTTTGCCAATTATTTTAGAGCAGCTTGAACTTCCTTCATCACACAGACTTGCTCATTATAAATAACACCTAAAGTCTTGTAGTGCATTATTTGTCTTGTAGTGCATTATTTAAGAGATACGTACATGCCTTCATCTCTAGTTGTGTCTCCTTTATTCATTTCCATTGAGTCAGAACAGACTCCTAATTGACCCTCCTATGGGTTTCTGAGGCTGAAAACTGCATAGAAGAAGATTACCCATAGTTGCGCTTTTGGTAGTCACTGGATTTGAACTTCCAGAGAGGTACAACTTTTAGGTTAGCATTCAAATTTCTTAAAGCCTACATCACAAAATTTTATATATATTAAAGTAAATGCATTATAATTGGTGGTAGGTGTTTGAAGTAGTCAAAGTTAAAACACAAGTAATAAAAGTAGAACTAAAATGGAAGTATACCATGTTACTAGGTGTCCCTAATCCATGAAAAAGACTTGCTTGGAAGAAACATGGGTAACTCGTTTTTTCTCTCATATTGGTTTAATGACATTTTCTTTCTTCATGTATAATATTATCAATGTTACTCAGCACCTGACTGATCTTGATTAGTATTCTAGGCATCAATACTATTTTTGCAACAGCCCTCAATTGCAATTCAGATATACTCAAGTTCTTGTATCATAGATTTATTTTCACTTTCTTCAGCTTCAATTTAAACTTGCGTGTTGTGTTATTATCAAATTGGCTATGACTCATAGTTACCGTAGGATCTGAAATGTACTCTCTCTTGCACCACGTCAAGATCTCTGATATGTTCAGGCCCATTGTTATAATAATCAAATCAATTTATCTTTATTAAAGCCTTCCTCTCTTTTTTATGACCCTCCATTTTTTCCCAACATGCTCTCATTTTCCAAGGAACAGGCCCTCGTGAAATTAGGTCCAGTGTATGCGAGATGAAGTTTTACCATTCTTGCCTCTAAGGAGCATTCCCTTTGCACTTGCTTAGTTCTCTTCTCCAACATAACCACTCAAAGGCATCAAATTGATTCTTTTTCTGTAATCCTGATTTACTGTCCAATTTCCATATGCATATGACATATTTGTAAAGACCATGGCTTTTATCAGGAGCACCTTAGTCTTCAAACTGACATCTCTTTAACAGTGTGAAGAGGTTCTTGACAGCAGATTTTTCCAATGCAACATATCTTTGAATTTTTAAAACTATAATATTGGAGTAACTGAAATGTACATACATTAATAAAACTGAAAACAAATTCTTGAACATTATAATTATGTTTCATATAGACATGCAAAAATAAAAAAAGGTTTTTGTAAAGAAAATAAAACTTCAGTAAACTTAATCAAAATGATACTTGAAAATAGGAGAATAATAGCTACTTATATTCAAAGGGTGAAACTAAAATTTCAATTTTATTTTTCTTTTAGTTTTCATTATTTTTTTAGTTTTTATTATTTTTACAGAATAAATACACATTTTTTAAGAAGCAAAAGTGGATGCATTAATTTGAAGAAATAGTAAGACTAGCAGGGTTGGTAAATTGGAAAATGTAGTAAAGAACTAAGTAAATATACACAGAGCCATACCAACATAATTAAGGGAATCTCATTCTATCAAATGAACATAATGCCTTAATAAATACACTACTGTAAGGTGGAAAGAATAAAAACAGTTGAAGCTTTCTGATGAGGAAACATTTATGTTTGCAGTCAATGGGAAGGAGATTATTTTTAGGTTCTTTTTTACTTATATAAAAATGTTTTTTAAGCTTCCTATCAGTCATATGGTAGAATGCTTTTTGTTTATATTCAATAAAGGCTGGCACAGAAGTCAGGATGCCTGACTTTATTCAGATACTATCATTTGTTTAATGTGTGATCTCTCTTTGTTCACTTTCCTTATCTTAAAATAAGAATAATAATTGTACCTACCTCATAGGACTGCTGTGAGGATTAAATGGGATAAATAATAGATGGAAAGCTATTAGCACTGTGCACACAACTAGATAAGTCTTCAGTAAATGTCTGTTATTGTTGCTCTTGTGGTTGCTACAAGGCATGCACTGTAGAATTAAAAGAAGTCTTTGCATGGTTTAATTCATCTTAATGCCTAATTGATGAAAAATTAATTCCTTCATTTAAAAAGCATTGTCATAAGCAGAGTGTGCATTAAGTGTGGTACTGAAAAGGACTGGAATGAATACTATCCTGCTTCTTCTGAAGAAGTCCTTTGTCTAGTGAGAGAAGCAGGCACGGAGAATGTTATTATAGTGGGATAAATTTTGTCATAACATTATGAGCTGGACTCTCTCTCTATAATAATAGAAGAGAGTTCCTATGGATACAAGGGACTGGCCTTGATGTGTAAGATCAAAATTTTGTCTTAATTTGGGTCTTATAATAAAATTACGAAACTAGAAAGGAAGAAGTTAGGAGGAGGATATGCTTGGTAAGAATATGCTATGAGCAAAAGCAAAAGGGTCTGAAAGCAATAAATAACAATAGCCCTGTTTCGAGTAGACAGGATTAACAAAGGAGTTGGAAGCATAGTTTTGAATTCTATCATGAAGGGCAGAGGTGTGAAATTTATCATGTTGCCTCATTTATTGTTGTCAACACAATGAACACTGATCTCTTTCCATATACAATGACTGCACAGAATGATCATGTATAATTAATGAAACTTGCCTAATATATGTGATTCCAGAATTCTTTTTCATGAACAGCAAAGTAGATATTGATATAAAAGGATATGAAAATCTTGTTACAGTTGACAGGCTTCTACTGTGCTTCTAAAACAGATTGATTTTTGGCATAATCATATTTGATAATTTTAATAATCAATTAAAGAAAAATTAGCATATTGCTAAAAACTTGAGGTTTTCACCAGTATTTTCTTCAAATCCATTATTTCCTAGATAATTAGGCAAGTACTCACTGTGGTTTTAAAAACACTTATTTATGACAGAAAAGGTTTGTTCAATTTATGTTTTTTATTCTTCCCCAACCCCACCTCCCAGGTGATTCTGTATAGGATAGAATCTCAGATAGAAGTATTATCTTGCTCATTTCAGCATCAAGACATTATAAACCAACACCTCTAATGAATTAAGTGGTGGAGATAGTTTCCATGGAAATTATTGCTATACTTTATCTTATGTATTTCTGAATACTGGACATATGTGATTTGCTCAAAATAGTAATACTACAACTGATCAACTGTATTTAAATAAACCTTGGATTTTACATTTTTCACAAGCTCTTATGCTGCTGACACTATTGTTCTTGAGACTAAATAACCAAAAGTTGAAAGGATAAAGGATCCCAGATAGGGTAATGGAGTAAGTGTTGGACTGCTAACTAGAAGGTCAGGGGTTGGAGACCACCAGGCTTCCAGTAATAGAAAGATGAGGCAGTCAGCTCCTCATAAGTTTTATGATGAGGCATTGCTACTCTATAAAAGATCACAGTAGTGGCTTTGATTTCTGAATGAAGATACAATAGTGTCATTGGAAATTTATTTCAGAAACCAGAGTAATATGCCTGCTTAAGGTGAGGATATTTAAATATATAACATTCCATGTTCAGTCATGTTGTTGTTTTGTGCCATTGAGTCACCTAGAACTCATAGCAATCATACATACAATAGCTCTGACTCCTATCCTATCTTGAGCTGAACACATCTACTCCCTTTACCCTAGTTACTGTGTTAATCCATCTCATCTGAGCTCTTCTGTCCTGTGTTTTCTCTCCATTGTTCCAAGCATGATGTCCTTCTCCAAGGATGGGTCTCTCCTCTCCACATGCCCAAAGTATGGTGAGAGAGAGCTTCAAAATCCTTGCTTTCAAGGAGAATCCTGGTTTTAACCTCTTCAAGACAAACCTGTCTGTTCTCTTGATAGTCTATGATAGGTTTAATATTCTTCTCTAGCACTACACTCAAAGATAACAATTGTTCTTGTTATCATTGTCCAGCTGTCTGATACATAGCAAGTAACTTTCAATCTCTTCTCCATCCATCATGGTGCTGCCAGTTGGCCCAATGCTGAATCTTTATCTTCTTGATGTTCAGCTTCAAGCCATTTGAAAACTACAGTCCTTGGCTTCACGAAGCAAATGTTTCAGGTCCTTCTCAGTTTCAGCAAGCAAGGTTGTGTCATCTGCATAGCACAAGTTGTTGATGAGTATTCCTCTAATCCTGATGCTACATTCATCCTTATAAAGCCCAACCTCCCAAATGGTCAGTTTCACAAACAGATGGAAAAGGTGTGGAGTTAGGACACATTCTTGATACAGTATGTTCCTGATTTTGAACCATGTAGTGTTTCCTTGCTCTGTTCTGACAATTGCCTCTTGGTCCAGGTATAGGTTTTGCATGAACATAACCAAGTGTTCTGGGTTTCACATTCTTCTCAAGGTTAGCTGTAATTTGTTGTGATCCACCTAATCAAATGTCTTTGTATAGTCAATGAAACACAGATAGACACTCCTCTGGTACTTTTTGCTCTCAGCTAAGATCTATCTAACATTGGCAATAATGTTTCTAGTGCCACTACTTCTTCTAAACTCAGCTTGTATTTCTGATAGTGCTCTGTCAATTCACTGTTCCAAACATTTTGGATAATCTATGGTAGAATATTGCTTGTGTGTGATATTAGTGACTTTGTTTTGTAACTTCCACACTCAACAGTGTGGAAATAAATATTAATCACTTCCAGAAAAGTGGCCACTTGGTTGTCCTCCAGATTTCTTGGCAGAGACTGGTGAGTCCAAAGTAATATCTGTTTGCTGAAATATGTCATTTGGCACTCCACAAATCCCTGGACTCTTTTTTTTTTTTGCCAGTTCTTTCAGAGCAGTTTGAACTTCCTCCTTCATCATCACTGTCTGTCGATTATATGTTGTTTCATGAAATTCTTCTGTACATGAAAATGATTTTTGGGAAAGTGACTCTGGGTACTCCTTCATCTTCTTTTCTTCCATTTTTTTTTCTGCATCTTTCAATATTGTGCCCATAGCATCTTTAAGTATTGCAACATGAGGCTTGAATTTGTTCTTCAGTTTCTTCAGCTTGAGAAATGCTCAGCAAGTTCATCCATTTTTTATTTTCTGAGTCCTTCTCTTTGGACATTTAATTATAATACCTTGGTTTGTTTTTGTGTTTTTGTTTGTTTGTTTTTTCCTGTGCCACCCTTAGAAATCTTCTGTTCAGTTCCTTCACATCTTGATTTCTTCCCTTTGCTTTTTTGTGCTGATATCCATCTTGGTCTTTTGTTTTTCCTCTTTCTAAAGAAGATATTAAAAAATCTTCATGGATATTCTTGATATCCTCCCACAGATCATTTGTTCTTTGTTCATAAGTGTTCAAGGTCTCAAATCTATTCTTGAGATGGTCTTTAAATTCAGATAGGATAGACTCAAAATCAAATTTTGGTTCCTGAGGATTTGGTTTCATTTTCTTTAGCTTTATTTTGAACTTGCATATGAGTAGTTGATGGTCTTTTCCATTATTTATATTTGGCCTAGTTTTCACTGCTTACATTGAGCTTCTTCGATGATTCTTCCCACAGATATAATCAATCTGATTCCTGTGCATACCATCAGGTGAAATCCATGTTTATGGTTACCATTTAAAAGGTATTTTTAATGAATAAATCATTGACTGTATAAAATTCTATTATTCTATCTTCAGCCTCACTTCTGTAACAAAGCCCATGCTTTCTGACTACTGATACTTTTCTCCTTTTCACAACTTTTACATTCCAGCCACCTATTATTATTACTGCATCTTGACTGCATGCTTGATTGATTTCTTAATGCAAAAGTTGGTAGAAATAATTTCTTTCTTTCTCTTTGGCTCTGATTGTTAGTGTACATATTTGAATGATAGTGATATTCACTGGGCTTCATGTTTGAGTGCCCTAGCATACCATGGAAAACTAAGTTCTTGCATTGATTTCAGAGTCATAAGAATATTAAATAGACATCAAAGGACCAAATAAATAAAAATATTTCTATTTTTGTTTACCTTTAAAATATTATGTACCACAAACAATGCTTTAACTTAAATTTTCTAAGACTATCCAGCGTTGTTTGTTTATCACAGGCTTTTCCTCCTGTTGTTCTTATTTTTATCACGTCAGTTATCTTAGTAATCTTATATGACAGGGTAGACTTATCCGATACAAATGTCTAGGCTGTGTTATATGTGAGGCTCGATCCTAAGTGCTTTTCCCATGGAATAAATGGGGAATCTGAACTACCTACCAACCTTTCATTTAGCAGCTGATAAACCACAAGTTAAATATCTAATGAATTATTCTTTTTAAATACCAACGTAGATATGTGGTAAAGGACTTAACATTTAAAGAGAACACTATATATAGTTGTTGTTGTTGTTGTTGTTGTTGTTATGTGCCGTCGAGTCATTTGAGACTCATAGCGACCCTATGTACAACAACCCTAAACCATGTTCTATCCTGTGCCAGTCGCATTGCTTCTGACACACCCATCGTGATTACCCCAGTCACTGAATCAATCCACCTCATAGAGGGTCTTCTCCTCCTGCGCTGTCCCCCCACTCTACCCAGCATGTATATAAAATAATCAATTGTACTCTCAATGCTACAAAAATACACTTTAGATATTCATAAAAAGGATAGAAAAATATAAAAAAGATAAGGATTATAATTTTTATACTCACTTTCATATTATAATCAAGTTATAGCTGCCTTTTCATTCTTTTCCCAAGGTCATAAATCACATGATAGCAGATTGTCTATATTTTCCCCCTGTAGCCAATGGTGGATGCAAACTGACTGAGAGGCTCACCCTTTGTGCTAATAATGCAACTTGCTGTTATTTTTACATACTTTCTGGTCAAGTAGGTACAACTCATAGTGACCCTATGGATTTGAACTCTATCCGATTCTGTAAAATGCATTGTAATTCAGATATCAGATCCATGTAGTTGTTCTTGATTAGTTAGTAACAGATATTTTGTTAGAAGTAGGAGGATTGTTCTACAAATAATGTAGTTTTCAGATCTTAGAAACATTCTATTCAAAGAATATACAAATATATTAAGGAATCTCTAGCCAGTTAAATCTTGTGATTTTTCAAGTGTGACCATAGGCGTTCAAGGGATCTTCTGACAAAATAGTTAAGGGCAAATGTTTAATTGCTAACTGAAAGGTCAATGGTTTAAATCCACCAACAAGTCAATGGGAGAAAAGTCCTAGAGGTCTGTTCCCATAAAGATTACGGCCTGAGAAACCTGAAGCAGTTATTCTATTTTTTCCTATAGAGTCAGCATGAGTTGTAATCCAGCAACTGCACTCAACAACCACAAACAATTATAAAGGCCATACACAGTCAATGCACTGCATGCCCACACACCTCTGTACAGCCAGCCATGCTCCTCAGCCTCTACCCTTAGTCAACGATCTTCCTTGGGAACTTAGACTGAAGCTTCGCTATCAGAAAAAAGGAGATGAGTCCCTGAAAATTTTGCCCCCACTTTGACACAATACTCACTACTTTTTCACTACTAGCACTTTCCTTTCTATTTTATATCAGCTCTCCAAAGAAATCAAACCAAACCAAACCGGTTGCTAATCCTGATAAGGTAGAATTGCCATTTGGATTTTCAAGGTCATGCACATGTGGGGTAAGGAGTTTTGCTGCTAACCCAAAGGCAAGACATTTGAATCCACAAGCTGCTCCATGGAAAAAAAGTGGGTAATCTACCCGTATGAGGTTTACAGCCTCTGAAAATTCACTGGAAGGTCAGCAATGAGTCAGTTCTGAATACATAACAATGTGTCGATGTGTGTGTGTGTGAGAGAGAGAGAGAAAGAGAAAGAGAGAGGCAGAGAGAGAGAGAGAGAGAGATAATTTTAGTAGAAGTTGAATTTACAGAGGTATAAAGAATCACATATTTATTCTGAAAAGTGTCTGGTGGGTACCAAATACTGACCTTTTTATTATCAGCTCAGGACTGAACACTCAGCCGTCAGGGTTATATCCCCTAAATCAATGAACCAATAACAATTGCTAGTGCCTTTTATTTGTGTCTCTCTGGCTAAAGAAATGATCGTCTTGTCTGTGCTGATCTACTTGGCCCTTGCCAGTGGCTGAAATATGGGATTTAGGTCCTTTATATGTGTTATATACCTCTTTAAAAAGAAGACATGAATGGTACCTGAGATGTAAGTTCATACATCTATTTTAATTTAATGGCAAGAAGCTAGCCACTGAATTTATTCTGTATACAAGAAAGAGAAGGAGAAACCAATGGGTCATGTTTTCTTAGTAGATACTAATCTGTGTCAGAAAAGCACCAACTACTTTCATAACTATGTTAAGATATTGATGCATCAGTTGAGTTTTCTCCTATTTTACTTTATTATATGCTTTAAAGTAAGACAATCTTCTTTTAAAGCAGGGAAAGATGTATAGGTCATTTAGCAGTACATGTGCATTAAATTTAAGAAAAGTTCAAACTGCTCTTGAGATGTCATTTTACAATTTTAAGAAGTTTGATCTATCTTTTCTTGTTAGCACAACATGGGCCAATTAGTTGTACTTCAAGTTATCTTGCCTCCTAGAAATGACTTGGCACTTATTGATGCCCATGTTGTTACTGAAAACTTTCTCTTGTTCCTGCAGTCAATATATATTAATTAAAACAACTCTATGGATGGCAGGAGCTCTCAGGATGTCGCTGATAGGGGATTGTAGTACTAACATAAAGGCCACTGTGGCAATTGAAATCCACTGTGAGCTCTGAGGGAGAAGATGGACAATCACCTCTAATGGGCCTGAAAATCTCAGAAATGTAGTGGAGTGGTCAGCTATGAGAAGGTTCCAAATTGATGAAAATGAGTGAGTAAGTACATGGACATCTACAAATATCTGTAATAGGTGGCACTTTCCATCAGCAAAACAAACAGTCAATATGTGTCATATTTCATGTTTAATAATTTGAGATATGTTTTTTATTTAGTTACTTCTTCAACAGAAGTGACTTAAGTGGTAATGAAGTTTTATAAAACTATTTTGATATCATGTCAGTTTTCCAGGTAAAATAAATGTATACATGTTAAATGCGCATTCGACCTTGGTGGTACTTAACATAAATCCAACAATGGGAATCTGTTTTAACTTTTCATATCACAATTACTTAAAGCTCTGTACATTTGGCATTTACTACATGAACGCATGCCCTTAACCATGTAAGAATTTCCTGTGAGTGGTGTATAAGTACTTGTTGATAAAGCTTTGGCGGCACTTAAGCACCTAATAGAGGTTTGGGATACAGTGACTATGAAGTGTTCTAATGAATCATGAGATTTTTAAAAGTAACACTGATGCCAGGTTTTATTTCTATAAAGTGATTTGCATTCTCATTTTCAGATAAGAGAACTTGAACCCTAGAGTGGTCATATGAACCATGAATGACTACTTCAGAGAGTGAATAGAGAGTAGAGTAGATTTCCCAGCACACCATTTATAGAGCGATGTTTCTAAAGTAAGCAGATTGGATGGTATAATGAACACCTAAGTGCTTACATGTTCCGTGTAATTTTATTAAAAAAATATATCACATAATTCTGCATTAAAACAAATGTCTTCTCAAAAGTGGACACTGGCAGTTGGCATCTATTTCAGCCAGAATTGTATCTTACTCTCTTGACTAGGTGAGTAACATATATGTAGCTTTTCTTTTTCAATTTGTTGTATCACTGAACTCTACATTGAGTTCATTGAAGGAAGGAGCAATTTTTTTTATCAAGTAAGTATTTGATAATTGTTTATTAAAAATGCATCCATCATTTATTTGATGAAATTTGACAACTCTGGAAGGGATGTAATTATGATTTCAATGGATTCGAGACTAAATTAAATTCTTTTGGATTATTCCTAAAATGAATTTTGAAACATTTAGAGTTATTTCACCCTCTATCTCAGTCACAAAAGACAAATATGGCATAATGCCACTGTTATAAAAGAGGACTGA
>NW_006399773.1:13721436-13728325 GCF_000299155.1 Elephantulus edwardii
ATGGAGACAGGACACATCCCTGGTGTACACCCTTCCCAATTTTGAACCAATTGGTTTGGCTTCTCTAGAGAACCCAGCCTAAGTCTGTAATGTTAATCTAAAATCTAGAGATTAAAGAGCAGTAGACTGAAACAAGGCAGTTTAAAGGGAGAAATATTGCCAGTTATCTATCTTCCCTCTTCCATTAGCAACTTAGAGTCTCGAATACAGATGGAGTATTGTTATGTGTCTAATCTATTCAAGATCAATGGTTTAAAGTTCAATTTTTATATGCACAACTACTGTTGTTTTTAGTTATAGTCAAGTACTGTGTCAACAACAGTACTGTGAACAACAGATCTGCAACCTATTCTACCACGTGCCATCCTCATCACCTCTGACACACTTGAACATATTGCTGCAGACACCATGTCAATCCACCTAATTAGGGTGGTGGTGGTGGTGGTGGTCTTCCTCTACTTTGCTGATCCTCCATCTATCCAAGAATTTTGTCTCTTTATAAAAGAACAATCTTTCCTAACTCTTGTGGCCTTGTGATAAGAAGGTACACTGCATTTCCAAAGGCACATATTTCCAATCCATTAGCTGCTCTGTAGAGAAGCCATCTCCTACTGTGTGATTTGCTGCCTCTGGAAACACACTACAAGGTTAGCTATGGGTCACTTCTGACTTGACGGCAAATGACAACAACAGCAAAATTCCCAAAATTTGGAAGAAGAAGGTGAATCGTCTTTGCCTCCAAGGAACACTCTGGCTGCATTTCTGCCAAGTCTAAACTCTTTCCTCTTTTGGCAGTCCAAAGGGTTGTCAACATTATTCTCCAATATCATAAGTCAAAGGCATCAATTTTTCCAATCTTTAATCACTTTCCAGCTCACAGATGCATAGCAAGTGATTGAGAAGACCATGATCTGAAACAGGCACATTGTAGTTTTCAAACTGACATCATTGCTCTTCAGTATTTTGTAGAGATATTTGACAGCAGATTTGTCTAATGCAATGTCTCCTTATCGCCTAACTGCTATTACCAAGGATACTGGTTGCTGATCTAAGCAAGATGAAATCATGGATAACTTCTATCCTTTCTCCATCTATCATGATATTACAGACTGGCCCAGAGATGAGGACCTTTCTTTTCTTGACACTGAGATGTAATCTACATTGAAGGATGTAGCCTTTGACCTTCTGCAGCAACTATTCCAAGCTCTCTTTATCTCCAGAAAGCAAAGTTGTATCATCTGTTGACTTTAAAAGTTTGGTATTCAAAGCAGCTTCCTGAGCCAACGACTTTGACCTTGCTATGCAGAAGGGTTGGAATATATGTTTGACTACTTGCAAGGATATTGACTATTCTAGCGGCAAAACTGTGTGGATCCAGTGACTGATATTGGGAATCTCACTATCACCAAAGAACAAATAAGAAAATGAAGTATACGTCATAGACTTTTTAGAAAAGCAGCATCAATGACAGCAGGAACCCAGACCTAGGACCTTAGTGTTGCTTCCCATGGAATCAGAGCTAGAAGTGTTCACGCATGTTTGTCGGATGTCTGGGGCAAGGGAGCTATGATTGACAAGGCTAAGAGATTTGTCACACTGGTCTTAAGTCATGAGTCTGATGGCTGAAGGGCCTGCAACCATGCTTGCCTGTGACCTGCAGGAGAATCTGTCTTGACTGAGGAATTGTATCTTATCCTGCCACCAATCTTTGACTTCTCTAATAAGCGTCATAATTGTGAATATGGGTCTGTGTGCTCTATGAGCTAGTGTAAATGAATTCTGGACCCAGTAAAGCAGTAAAATTGGTGCTGAAAATAGTAAAGAGACATGCAGGAGCATAAGGACACATCTGGCCTCATGGTAACTTGCTTTCTGTTGTGGATTCTTCTGACTGGGCTAGTTAGTACTTATTACAGCGAGTTACAGCTGCCCTTGCTCTTTTTACACTTCTGCATAATGTAGGTTGATGATAAACCTTACTCTGATCCTGATGCCACATAATTCTTCATAGAGTCCAACTTCATGAATGATTTTCTCAGCATATAGATTGAATAGGTATGGAGAAAGGACACAACCCTGGCACACACCTTTCCT
Source organism: Elephantulus edwardii (assembly GCF_000299155.1). Lineage (NCBI taxonomy): Eukaryota > Metazoa > Chordata > Mammalia > Macroscelidea > Macroscelididae > Elephantulus > Elephantulus edwardii. The sequence goes on from NW_006399773.1 coordinate 13,723,531, forward strand.
GATTTTAAAACATGCAGTGTTCTCTTACTGTGTTCAGAAACAGCTCATTGGTATAATTATTGATTTTGTATGAGCAAAATTAAGTATTCTATGATTTATATTCTCAATGTTAGCCATAGTTTGCTATGAGCTACACAGTCAGCCTATGCATAGTCAATAAAACACAAATAGACATTCTTCTGGTATTCTCAGGTTTTGACCAGGATCCATTTGACATCAGCAATGATATCCCTGTGGCCATGGCCTCTTCAAAACCTCACATGAATTCTGGCAGTTTCCTGTCAATGGTCTGTTTTAGCAGGGTTGGGTTTTGTTGTTGTTGTTGTTCTTATAATCTTCAGCAATATTTTGCTTGCATGTGATAATAACGGTACTGTTCTATAATTTTCTCATTCTATTGAATCACCTTTTTGGGGAATAGGAACAAATACTGATATTTTCCAGCCAGTCAGGCAGGCAGTTGTCCTCTAAATTTCCTGGCATAGACTTGTAAGCATGTTCAGCATTGTATCTTTTAGTTGAAACATGTCAATTGATATTCCATAAATTCCTGGGGCCTTATTTTTTTGCCAATGTTTCTGTGCAGCTTGAACTTCTTTCTTATTACCATTGGCTTTTGATCATATGTTACTTTCTGTAATTTTTCAATTAGCTCTATATATGTCATAACACACACATAAATAGATAGAGAGATATAGAGATAGAGACATAGATATATGAGAGAGATATGAGAGAGAGATATGAGAGAGATATATGAGAGAGAGATATATGAGAGAGATAGATATATGAGAGAGATAGATATATGAGAGATATATATGAGAGAGAGATATATGAAAAAGAGAGACATATGAGAAAGAGAGATGAGAGAGAGAGAGTGAGAGAGAGAGAGAGAGAGAAATCTTTTTATATAGAGAGAAAAAGGAGTTTGTAGAAGCTGGTAAGTCTCAGATAATTACTTCTTGCCTCCATGAGAGTCCCCTAGGGAGGATAGTAAATCCAAGTAATCAGCAGACAGGCAGGGTCTCAAGTTACTAGTTTTGGAGCCTGATGAGTGAGTCCAAGATCAGCAAAAGAAGTAAGCCACTATTTCAAATGTGGAGATGATGAACCTGATAGCCAGCAGCCTATTGGATCAAAACAATCAAAGCCCAATGCAGACCACACACCTGGATGAATCTTTGTTTAATTAGATAAGAGTAAACGTAACTTTACAAAAATAAATCTTATCCTGCCTCATTAACATCACAGGAACTAAAATTTATAACATGTGAGATTGTTACTTTATTCTGAGGATTATAGTTACTTTGATACATAGTATTCATTGTCAGAGTTAGCATCTCAACTAGCTGGTTACTGCTAACTTGGAGTGTTAAATACTGTGTCAATGATTAGTCAGAGAATTAGCTAAATTCAATATGCATGTGTAGAACAATTCTATGCAATGAAAACTTGCCATCTTAAATTTTGCCATACCGGGATCACATAGGCAGCAGAGTATAAATGAAGACTGATGTCTGTTCCTGAGTTTTAAGAACTTGTAAGTAAGTTTGAACAGGCGGGTAAATTCTTAGTTAGCCAAGTTGCACTGCTATCCCAAAGTTGGTGCCTCTCTGGAGGTTCAGTTCACCAGTAATCCACGGGAGAAAGATGAGCAATCTCCTTTCCTGCAATTTACAGCCTTTGGAAGCACACTAGAGGGTTAATTATGACTCCATTCCAATAATTGGGAATCTTCATTAACTAAAGAAAAAAAAAGCTTTATGGCACTGAAACATTGATAACACTGATAAAAATGTTGATAATTTATAAAAGAGCATTTATGTGATTCATAGCACGCTAATGTCTGTATGTACTATGATTTACCTCAAATTGTTATTAGCTTACTCACAGTGGTATGTAATAAAAGAAAATAAAGTAATAACATTATGCTTGAAGATTTGCTGATTTATAAAAATAAATATCTATTAACTGATATGTGATCATCAGCACACTCAGGATTGTCAGGAGAGCTTAGTTAACGTTTTATCAGGACATTGATTTGCTTCAGGTTGAAAAAAAATGAAACGGATTTTTAATTTTTTTATTTTTTGAATTCTTCTTGTATCTTTTTTTAATTCTCATAAATTCAGTTTTGGTTTAATTGTTCCAGTTTATATCAGTGAAAGTTCAATAGAAAAAAATGTGTGTGTGTGTGTGTGTGTGCGTGCGTGTGTGTGTGTGTGTGTGTGTGTGGTTATGTGTCATTGAGTTGCCCATAACACATAGCAACTTTATGTACAATAGCTCCATACTGAGACAGTTTCATTGTCTCTGACACATGTAACTCCATTATGTCATTTACTGTATCAATCCGTTTCATCCAGCGTCTTCCCCTCTTGTGCTCCCCTCCACAATTCCAAGCATGGTATCTTTCTCTAAGGTCTGATCCCACCTGGAAACATACCCGAAGTATGTGAGATGGAGCTTCAAAATCCTCACCTCTAAGGAACAACTTGGTTTCACCTCTCCAGGAGAAATCTGTTTATTCTCTTTGTAGTCCATGGTATGTTCAACACTCTTCTCTAGCACCATAACACAAAGGCATTAATCTTTCTGTTATCATTAGTAATTTTCCAGCTGATACATAGAATGTGACTTCAGAAATGGGACATACCAACAACAACAATCACTTCATATGGAGTTCTGGTGGTCTTGTGGCATATCTGTTCTATAAATAGATTGAAAAGGTATGGTGACAAGACACATCCCTGACTTACTCCTTTCCCAAATTTAACAATGTTTCCTTGCTCTGTTCTGATGACAGCTTCCTGGTTCAAGTATAGGTTTTACACGAGCACAAAGAGATGTTCTGGAATTCCCATTCTTCTCAAAATTAGGTACAGTTTATTGTGATGCACACAGTAAAATGTTTGGGGTTTTTTTTTTGCATAGTCAATGGAATATGGATAGACATTCTTCCGGCACTCTCTGCTGCCAACAAAGATTCATCTGACATTGGCTATCATGTTCCTAGTGCCACAGACTCTTCTAAACCAAGTTTGTATTTATGGTGGGTCTCTGCCAATGTACTGTTTTCAATAACCAAATAATTCTCCCTATACAACAACTGATGGATTAGAGTATCTCTAACAGAAAATCATTGAGACAATCTGATACACAAATACAATAGCACAGGACAGCCTTCTCTACCCTCAGGTGAGGCCAGTGATGGTGTGGCAGCATGGGGTCCCATATGAAAGTTTTGGTACACAAGTGGATGAGTTGGATCCTTAGTTCTCTTATTTACCACAAAGCCAAAGGACTCAAAATGGAAAGGGTGGAAATGCAACAGTGTACCTCATGATTTCAGGATTTCTCAGATGTTAGCTTGTCACTTCAGGGTGTCAGAAACATCTATTTCAAGATTTTAAAAATCATCTTCAAAATTTATTTGAGGCATTTGAACACTAATAATTGAAAACCAGATGAGTTATAAAAGATATCATGCTTGAAGAGAGCAAACGGACATTCAATGGAAAAAAAACAAAATCCCTAAAATATATTTCAGAAGAAGCTCTAAATATTGCATTAGAGAGTTGAGAAGTAAAAAGATAAAAAATGAAATATTGAAGTAAAGGAAGTGAACAAAATATTTCAAATTGCAACTCAAGAAGACAAAGGAAAGTATTAGAATGTGCAAAGATCTGGGTCTGGAGAATAGAAAGATAAGAACTCCCTCAGAATTTCTAAGGCTAAGATGCTCCTGATTCAGGCTATAGTCTTTTCAAGCACTTGCTATGCACTTGAGAGCTAGACAATGAATAAGGATGACAGAAGAATTGATGCCTTTTAACTGTGGTGTTGGAGATGAGTGCTGATTGTCACATGTATTGCCAAAAGAACAAACAGATGTTTTGGAGAAAGTTGCAACCAGAGTGCTCCTAAGATGTTGAAGCTTTGTCTCATATACTTTGGGTATTTTATTGGAGAGGCTATTCCTTAGAAGTGAGATCCTAGGAAATATGGAGGACCAGTGAAGGAGAGGGAGGGTATCGATAAGATGGATTGACGTGGTAACAGCAGCTGTGGGCTCACGTATGCCAGATATAATGAGAATGGCAAATATAAACTGGGTTCAGATAGTATGTACATAGAGTTGCTGTTGTGTTGTACTTGACTTGACAGCACCTAACAGCAACAACATCCTCGTATACACCAGAGATTTATTCTGAGTAATTGTGAACTGTATGATTTGCAACAGATTCTGGCATTCCAAGTAATTATGATTTGAGTTGTAGATGGTCATACATTTCTGAGACAAACATGTTTTCAGTGCTCAGATAATGTGATTGATATCTATACAATTGAATTCACAGGGTATAAATCAATGTAATGCAATATGTTATTAAAGTTCATTTAGAATTTAGTGGCTACAGAAATCTGGAAAATATTTCAGTAGCAAAATATGACAGCAATGCAGCGGCTCTCATTAATAAAATTGTTTGGTGTCTTCAGTCTGTATTAGTAGGACATTAATCAACTCCATGGTTTGTTCTGCCTTATTTCAATTATGGTTCTTAATTATTAATATTTATGAGATATTACCAATGGGGTTTTTAATTGCTAAATCATTGTTGTTGTTATGTGCCATCAAGTCACTTGCAACTCATAGTGACTCTATGCACAATAACCCTGAAACCTGCTCTATCCTGTGCCAACTTTACTGTCTCTGACACTCTTGTCCTCATTACTTCAGTCACTGAATCAATCCATCACTTCGATGGGCTTCCTCTCTTTCTCTGTCCCTCCACCCTTC
>NW_006399773.1:13731366-13738848 GCF_000299155.1 Elephantulus edwardii
TGTGTGTGTGTATGTGTATTTTAAATTGATTTTCATGAAAGTTTACAAAGACTTTGGAAATATATAGAGAGACACACACACACACAAATATAAAAAAAAAGAATTATTTCACTCCTCTGTGAATGGACTCCTTTGTATGCTTTGAGGATGAGGGTGTATTATAGCTGGTTAGAGGCTTTATGAAATAAATGTCCACATATTCAATATAAAGTAGGCTCTTAAATGACAACCTCAAATACAGCTCATAAAAGGTCATTTCTGTCATCTTATTTGGTTGAGAGAATGTTGTTGTTATGTGCTGTTGAGTGGCTTGCAACTCATAGCAACACCATGTACAACAGCTCTGAATCCTGCTCTACCCTGGGCCAACCTATTGTCTCTGAAACGCCTATTCTCTTTACCTTAGTCACTGAATCAATCCATCTCACTGAGGGTAATACTGCATAATCTCACTTCGATGTAGGTAAACACCAGTTTATATTTTTGGTCAGCAAACCAAAGCCAACTCTAGATTGTTATTGTTGTTATGTGTCATTAAGCTGAGTACAATTCATAGCAACCCTATGAATAACAGATCTGAACCCTGTCCAATCCTGCACCATCCTCATCATCTCTGAGGAACAATGATGTCAATTTGAAGACTAAGATGTGCCTAATTCAAGTCACGGTCTTTTACTTATTTGCTATGTAACTGAGAGCTGGACAATGAATAGGGATGACAGAAGAATTAATGCCTTTGAGTTGTGGTATTAGAGAACAGTGCTGAATATCCAAAGATCTGTCAACGTAACTATAGGTAACTATTATTCAATTAGGCCTTCTTGATGAATAGAAGCTACTTGCAAGAACTTTAAAGAGAATAAAAATCCATAAAAATTAAACTTTGATCTTAAAGTACTAATAAAATGTACTGACTATATGCTTATTCAATGAAGTAAATGTATAAACTGATGTTCTTAAAATTGTTTATATAACACATATATTTTTTTCTTAATTTCTTTTTAAAAGTCAAAAAGTCAGTGTGTGCCAAAGTGTTTATGTGTGTGTGTGTGTGTGTGTGTGTGTGTGTGTGTGACACAGAGAGAGAAGTACAGTAGAGTCAGGCAAGAGAGGGAGAAGGTATAGATGTGGTCCTAAATGACAGGTCTATGATCTAAATTATTTATTAAATGGCTTCCAAAAAATGTGTGTGATGGAATGGCAAAAGAGCAAGAAACCTTTCTCTCATACATTATGATGACATCCAGGAAGATTGGAATGTCTTTGCTGGAATCATTCATGCAGATGTGAGAACCCCTCCATCCTCCCTGATTGCAGTAGAGAAGGTTGGTGTGGGCGCTCTGTGTCCTTGAAGAGCATGCCGGTGCACGGCAGAGTATGGCTTTAAGAATAAAGCTGCCTGCAAGTCTAGCTTATTTCTGGATTCCCAGGGCTTGAGTATTAACTGAAATAAAAGAAACATATATATGGAAATTGTTACAAAAAAGAAGTGGGTAATGTACGTTTTCCAGAGTGATACTAAAGTTCTTGTTTTGAACTGCCTTCATTTATGTAGGATTTTATCAAATAATTATTTTCAAATTAAAGCTGAATAAAATGAAGACAAGTTCCCAAGAAACAAACAACGACCGTTAGTTTATCCCACCTGAATTTAAAATCAGGTCAAGAACAGGTCTGAGACACTTAACATCAATGATCTAAGACCAAAGAAACTCTGGGATGACATCAAAGATACTATTCCTAAAGAAAACAAAATGTCACAGCAAAGATGGAGGAGAAAGAAAAAGCCAAAATGGGTGTCAGAAGAGAGTGTAAAAATTGCATTAGAGCATTGAGAAGCCAAAACAAAGGGAATAGATACCAATGTAAAAGAGCTGAACACAAAATTTCAAAGGGAAGCTTGAAAAGACAAAGCAAGATATTATAAAAAATGTGAATAAAGCTAGAGTTAGAGAATAAAAAGGGAAGAACTCATTTGGCATTTCTTATACAGAAAGAACTGAAAAACAAACACAATTCTTGCAACACTGAGAGATTATAGGGACAAAATCTTGAATGATGCAAAAGCATCAAAAGAAGATGGCAGGCCTACACACAGTCACTGCACCAGAAAGAATTGTCTGACACTGAAACAGTTCAGAAAGTATCAGAAAAACAAGAGTGAACAATAAAAAAGGAAGCTGTTCGAGCTGCACTAAAAAAAAAAATAATAATAATACCCCATAAATTGATGAGATACAAATTGACATACTTCACCTAACAGAAGCACTGGTGGATGTACTCTCAAGCCCATGACAGAAAGTTTGGAGGACAGTTGCCTGCCAACTGACTGGAAGTGATCCATTCCCCCAACCTCAATTTCCAGACAGGTGATCCAAAAGAATGTAGATATTATTTAAAAATATCATTAATATCACATGCAAGCAAAATATGGCTAAAATCATCTAAAAGTTGTAAGAGCAGCACATTGACAAAGAACTACCAGAAATTCAAGCGGGATTTAGAAGGAGTCATGACACCAGGGATTTCATTGCTGATGACAAGTAGATCCTGACTGAAAGTAGATAATATAAGGAAAATGACTATTTGTGTTTTTTTGACTATGCAAAGGCCATTTAACTGTGTGAATCATAACAAGCTACAGATAAAATAGAGAAGAAAGGATATTCCAGAACATTTGATTGTGCTCATGCAAAACCTACCCATAGGCCAATAAGCTGATCTTGATGGAACAAGGGGATAGTTCATGATTTAAAATCAAGAAAGTTATGTGTCAGAAATATATCCTTTCTTCTTACCCATTTAATCTGTATGCTAAATAAATAATTCATGACATTAGATTCTATGAAGAGCAGTGTGGCAGCATGTATGGACCAAGACCCATTAGCAATCGGCCTTATGCAGATGATACAACCTTGCTTGCTGAAAGTAAGAAAGACTTAAACATTTGCTGCATAAGGTCAAGAACTGCAGCCTTTGGTATTGGTTACATCTCAACATCAAGAAAAAAAATGTGATAGATTGGAACCCTCGTTCATTCACTGCTGGTTGCTGGTGGGAATGTAAATGGTACATCTACCATGGAAGGCATTCAAAAGCTTTCTTAAAAAGTTGCAAATAGAAATACTGTCTGATCCAGCTATCCTAGTACTGGGAATATACCTTAAGGAAAGGAGAACTGTTGTGACTGTACGCACACTCATGTATATTGCTGCATCATTCACAATAGTGAAGAGAGAGATGGAAGCATCTCAACTGGCTATCAACAAATGAAAGGATAGAAAAACCATGATACAGTCACACAATAGATTAATATGCTGCATTGAAAAACAATGGGCTTGTAAAACACTACACAGTGTAAGTCTAGAAGACAATATGCGGAGTGAAATACCTCACTCACCAAAGGACAAATACTGCATAACACTGTAATATAAAACAGAATTAACATAGGGTGGGAAAAACAGGCAAAGAGTAGATAGATAATAAACACTGCACTAGAACAGATGAAGAAAAGCACTGTCTGAAAGGAATTTATAATTGGACATTATATGTATGTTAATGAACAATTTGGAACAAGAAATCAATTACTTCTTTGTAGTAAAAGGAGAGACGTGAAGGAGGAGGAAAATGTGCATCAATGAAGACTCAACTTTTCTATTTTTTTAAAAATAACAGTAAAAACTAAAAATAAATTAAAAAAATAACACACATGGGGAAAAAAAGAAAACAAAGACTGCATTATAGGGACAATAGATAACATCGTGTTTGATGGAGAAAAGATTGAAGATATCAATGATTTAATCTTGCTTGGATCAAAAACACCCTTGATACCAGCAGTGAGAATATCAGATGTATTTCATTAGATGAATCTGCTGTCAATGAGATCGTAAAAATTTTGAAAAACAGTGAAGTCCGATTGAAGACTAAAGTGCGCCTAATTCAGACAACAGTCTTTTAAATCACTCTTATTTATCTGATAGCTGGACAATGAATTAGAATGACAGAATGATTATCTGGTGTTGGAGAAGAGTGCTCATTATCCTATGGGATGCTAAAAGAAGAAACGTATATTTCTTAGAAAAAGTGCAGCCAAAGTGCTCCTTGCCGGACAGGATGGTGATGCAGTTTCTCATAATTTGAACATGTTGACCATATTGCTAGAAGCAGCTGTTGCTCGGAAAGGGACATAATGCTTGGAAAGATGGGGGTCAGCGAATGAAAAGAAGATCTTTCCAAGTGACTGCAGCAATGGACTCGTGTGTCAGAGGTCATGAAATGACACAGTTTTGGAACAAAGTTCATGTCTGTTTTTAGAGGTTCACAATGAATCATTCCAGATGACACCTAACAACAGCAAAAATAGACCTCAGAAAGTAACACAGCATCTTAAGGTTTAATCATTCGACTGGTGTTCAAACCCATTCACTGGGTCATTGGGAGATAAACCTGGTCATCAATTTTCAAAGACTATAGACAGGAACACTCTCTGGAGAAGTACTAATTAGTCACGTGTGTTCACTAGGAGTTAAAATGATACTTGATGATACTCAACAACACAATAGACCAAAGAAACATCTTTGAATGAAGACACACATTAAATCCTCATTATTTTAACAAAATTAACTCTTTCCTAAGATAATTTCCTCTCTTCGAAGTACTTGGAAAAAATAACCATATGATTTTGCTGTTAATTATGAACCCTTAGATTAATGAAACAGATCTTTTGAAGAATCCTTTCCTGGTGAACATTTTTGTGTGTGTCAAGGGGTGAATTTCAACAACTTTTAATCTATTTTGAAATGAATCTTTACATATTAAGGTATTAAAAGATATTGCATATGTCTTTTGGTATGGATAATCTTGAATTAATAAGGATGGTATTATACCAGTTTCTTTTCATTTTGTCCAATTGAATATAACAGAGTAACTTTGATTATACTTTCATAGTTTATAGTTTGTTTCTACTTTACTTCATAAAGTTTCTATTTTATTTGAATATCCATGTTAACCCTTAATTATATAGAGGTTGAATTCCAACTTCTAATGCCACCTGAAGAGTCTTTTTAAGATCGGAAATAATTGTATCCAAGGGCATTGGATTCCAGCATAGGCATAGAAATCCCACTGTATTGTGTTCTATTTGCCTGAATGTCTTTACATGTTTCATCTTCAGATCCATTTTATTTTTGATATTTTTAAACCTAGCCCATTTATTAATGTTCTGACATAAATATTCCTAGAGTGATTTATATGAATGGTATATATGATTAATTATCCAAGTCTACTCTTATCAACTTAAAGATAGATTTCTAAAGTAAACTTTTATCTGATACACGTTTTACATGATATGACCATTGTGTATACCTATATACATGCATTAATTCTAAATCAGGGTTAATTTCCTTAAAATTTGATTGTTTATGTGGTCTAAGGAAATTAACTATTAGTCATTTATATTAAATCATAATGCATGATACAAAGATGAGTATTCATTATTAGTATTATAAGTGGTGAAACATGAATAAAAAATAATATTTCATATTTAATTAATGTTTCATATGATGAAATATCCCATACAGAAGATAACTGGTTTGTCAGAGCCATTGAAAACTGGCTTTTCTAGCCATTTTGTTAGCCTGAATTGAGGAGGTATGATCTCTAGCTACCTAAACTGTAGACACATGCTCTTGTAAATCATCAAGAACTGTGGGACCAATATAAAAGAGTGATTCCAACACTGTAAAACAAAACAAAACAAAACAAAAAACAGTAGGGAAATTGAGAAGAGATTGTGACACTTCTGAGAAGAGACTGTGACAAAGTGTAACCAGAGGAAGCCTTGAGAGAAAGTCCACAGTTAAAAGTTTTGCTTTCCAGATGATTGAAGAAAAAACTGACTTACAACTGCTCTGAGATAAAGTTTCCTGAAGATACCAGAGGCTTCTTGCATTTGTGTTGCTAAACTAAACCAGGAATTTTACTAATTGAGGAATTGTGCCTTGTTAATCTGGTTTGGGATTGCTGGACTAAATGTGCACTTGCATTGTGTGACATTCTTTGCCTCTCCCACTATCTAAATTGTTTCTCTAATGATAAAATCAACTATGAGTAAAGTCTGTGAGTCTTGAAATAAACATTAGACCCAATAATTGATAGAAAAACAATCAGGATCATGGGAGATGGCATATCTAACTTTGTAGCTATTTTGGTACTGTGGGAGATGGCATATCTGACTTTGTAGCTGTTTTGGTACTGTGGATATATTATTATGTGGGGACACTTCCCCTTTAGAAAGTGAATAGAAGTCAGACTCAGCTACCCTCACTTTGCGTCTGCTTCTTTTACAGTAACTTAGAAAAAATATTAACTGGAAAAACTAAAATTCATATGTGTACATGTCCACATAAACATACATAATTGGGGCATATGTGTTTCCCCACACATATACACACTCAGTTGTAATGCGTGTGTTTAAAAAAATTGGAAGAGAATAGGTCAATATATAAAACAGCTGCCATCTATGGTTGTTGAGATTATAAAACTGACATTCTGTGTATGGCACATGATCTGCTGCCAAGATCCTAAATATTTAGTGAATTCATATTCAGGAAGAAGAATTATCTTTATATTGTCTCACTGTCCCCATCTGCTCCACTTTTCTCTACAGAGTAAAGCAAAAACAGATGTATAAGCAGGAACCCACTCTAGAAACATTAAATATTTAACAAAATTAGATGCCAAGTAATTTATATAGAAATTTTCAGTTTACATGGCTTAACCACTCTTTATTTCTCAACTTCATTCCCGTCCCTCTCTATTTAGATAGACCTTTATTGATACCCATATGCACAAATTTTTATTATTTGAACTTTTTCGTTAAGTAAAAAATGGCTTTAATTTTTATGATACCATAGGTTTCTGTTTATTATGTTGTTATTGTTGTTAAGTGACTAGAGTTGCCTCTGACTCACAGTGACCCTATGTACAAAATCCCTAAACCCTACTCCATCTGTGCTAATCTTATTGACTGTGACACACCTACCCTCATTACCCCAATCACTGAATCCATCTCATCAAGGATCTTCCTCTCTTGTGCTGTTCCCCTACCCTCCCAAGCATGACATCCCTCTCCAAGGACCAGTCTCCTCCTTGCAATATATCCAAAGTGTGTCAGATGTAGCTTTAGAATCCTTGCCTCCAAGGATTCACCCTCTCTAGTAAAAACCTGTTTGTTCTCCTAGCAGTCCATGGTATATTCAATTCTCCTCCAGCACCACAGCTCAAAGGCATCAATTCTTCTTCTATCATCTCTCATTGTTCACCTTTCTGATGCATAGCAAATAATTGTAAAGACTATTGACTGGATCAGGTGCACTTTAGTCTCCAGACTGAAATAATTGCTCTTCAGTACTTTAGGAAGATCTCTGTCAGCTGACTTTTCCAATGCAATTTATCTTTTAATTTCCTGGCTTCTGGTTTAAT
>NW_006399773.1:13740157-13746860 GCF_000299155.1 Elephantulus edwardii
ATGCCATGTATGGTCTCTTTAGGGTATATTCCCAGTAGTGGAATTGCTGGGTCAAATGGTATCTCTATTTGCAACTTTTTGAGAAAGCGCCACATCGCTTTCCACAGTGGTTGCACCATTTTACACTCAACAATTCTTTCATTATCCCTAACTTCCTCTTAAAGTTAACAGGAACATATTTTTATAGACTTAAAGAAATATTTCTTTTTTGGCAAATATATATGCATATTGGGATTTTTTTCTAGCTAAATTAAGTACTTAGGGCTTTTTCCATATGTGTATTTTGTTAAAGTTTGTTCTTTTATCAATTTAATAGTATTCTCTTGTATTAGTGTACCAAGCCTAAGAATGTGTTTCCTGTTGCTTGCTTTTCGAAAATTCCAAAATGAACATACTTTGAAATGTCTTTGTATGTGTGGTAACTGTAAGTTCTATCTATAGAAGACTGTAAATTCTATCTATAGAAGTTAAATTTGGAAGACATAATTTAACTTAAATTACATATTTTTCCAATATTTTTTCTTAATCTGTTTTGCTATCGTTCTTTGTTGTTATTGTTATGTGTCATAGAGTTGAGAACAACTCATAGAAACCCTATGAACAACAGATCTGAACACACCTATTCTGGGCCATCCACACTATCTCCAACACATGTTTGTCCATTGCTGCAGTCACTATGTCAATCCACCTTGTGAATATTGTACACTCTTTCAATGACCCTTTGCCTATCCAAGTATTATATTTCCCTTCCTAACAGCATACCTGAAATATGTGAGATGTAGTTTTACCATCTTTGCTCTAAGGAATACTCCATTTGTTCTTTTGGCTGCCTTTGAGATTTTAAGTATTCTTCTCCTACACCACAACTCAAAGGCATCAATTCTTCTGTCCACTTTATTCATTGTCCAGCTCTCAGGATGTACAGCAGGTGATCGGAAAGGAAGCTGGCTAGTTTTACCATCCCATTAGCTTGAAATGGAAAGAAGTCAGCATTGGTCTGTGAACAGGCTCCACACGAATGCACTTTAGTTCTGAAATTCCCTTTCCTCACAATGTTATTCATAATTTGATAAAATTCAAGTAATCTAATGCTTTCCTGTAGTCAATAAAACACAGATAAATATCTTCCTAGTAGTCTCTTCTTCTGGACAATATTCATTTAACATTAACATTGATGTCCCTCATACCATGGCCTCATATTAATTCTGCTTAAACTTTTGATCTTCCTTATCCATGTATCACTGCAGTAATTTGTAATCCTTTTTTAGCAGAAGTTTGGGTTTTGTGAGTTATGACTCATAGCAACCTTCTAAGGTGGAGAAAAGCTACCCCATATTGTGTTTGAGGCTGTAAGTCTTCATACCAGCAGATTTATCTCCCAGGAAGCAGCTGATGGGTTCAAACCACCGTTTTGCTAGCCATTGGTTGTCTTGATTACTGTGCCATCAGCACTTCAAAAATTTTGGTAGTATGTGATAGAAATGATATTGTTTGATAATTTCTGTATTCGGATTAATTTTCTTTCTTCGGAATACACGTAAAATTGACTGTGTTAGAGTTAGTTGTCTAGGTACTCATTTACCAAATTATTCATACAGCCAAGTAATTGCTTTCAGACTTACCATCTATTGCTTCTCGTTTATTACACACCGTCAAGTTGGAAGTGACTCATAGCTGATGCTCCAGTGGGGTTTCAGACGCTGTCAAATCATACAGAAAAAGGTTGCCCATCTTTCTCCCTCAGGGCAGCTGGTGGATTTGAATTGCCTTTAGCTTGGCAGCATAATTCTTTACTCACTAGACCACTGATCAGATATTCCATCAATTCCTAAAGCTTTGGTTTTTACAAATGCTTCTCACGCAATTTATACTTCTTCCTTCAATATGAGACATTCTTGTTCATGTAGTACCCTACAAAACAGTTAAATATTGACAAGTTAGGGTTTTTTTAAATGCAGTTAATCTGAGTATATCTTATTTTCATGTTTCTTTGCCTCATTCAATATTTTGACCATAGAATTTTTCACTATTGCATGTTGAGGCTTGAAATTTCTCTTCAGTTTTTCAGCTTGAGAAATGTCTATTATGTTCTTTCCTTTTGATTTTCTAACTCAAGTTTTTTTGTACCTTTGACTATAATATTTAATATTTAATATGTAATATATAATATTTTATGCCCTAAAAATCACTGTCTCCAACACACCTACTCCCATTACTCCAATCACTGAATTGATCCATCTTATTGAGGGTTTTCCTTTCCTGTTCCACCCCTCAACTCTCCCAAACATGATGGCCCTCTCCAAGGATTGGTCCTTCCTTGCAACATGTCCAAAGTATGTCAGACGAAGCTTCAGAATCCTTGACTCCAAGGAGTACCCTGCCTTCACCCTCTCCAGGAGAAACCTGTTTGTTCTAGCAGTCCATGGTATATTTAACATTCTTTTCCAGCACCCCAGCTCAAACGCATTAATTATCTTTCTATCATTTCTAGTCACTGTCCAGCTCTCCAATACATAGCACACAATTGCAGAGACTATTGATCAGATTGGGCACAACTTAGTCTCCAGCCTGATGTCATTGCTCTTCAGTACTCTGGGGAGATCCCTAACAGGTGTGTAATTCATCTCTTGATTTCCTGGCTGATGTTACCACGAGTGTTGACTGTGGGGCCAAGTAAACTAAAACTTTTAGCTATCTCAGTCTCTTCACCATCCAAACTGATGCTGCCAATTGGCCCAGTGGTGAGAATCTTTGTTTTCTTGATGTTGAGCTTCAATCCATATTGAAGGCTGCAGTCTTTGACTTTCTGCAGCACGCGCTGCAGGTCCTCCTCAGTTTCAGCAAGCAAGGTTGGGTTATCTGCATGGCATAGGTATTTCATGAGTTTTCTTCCAATCCTGATGCCACATTCCTCCTCATAAAACCCAGCCTCCTGAATGATCTGTTCTGCATATAGATTGAAGAGTTATGGAGACAGGATGTATCCCTGACACACTTTCTTCTTGACTTTTAATCATGCAATGTTTTCCTGCTTTGTGCTGGTCCAAGTATAAGTTTGAGGTATGCACAACCAAGTATTCTGGGATTCCCATTCTCCATAAAGTTAAGCACTATTTGTTGTGATCCACACAGTCAAATGCCTTTGCATAGTTAATGAAACACACATAGACATCTCTTTGGTACTCTTTGCTTTCAGCTAAGATCCATGTGATATTAGCAATAATGCCTCCTCTAAACTCCTCTTCTATTTCTGGTAGTTTTCTGTCAATATAGTGTTCCAGTCATTTCTGAGTAATCTTCAGCAGTATTTTGCTTGCATGTGAGATGTGTGATATTAAATGTTAATTTCTGCACCCTGTCAGGTCATCTTTTTTTGAAATAGGTATAAATATGGATCTCTTCCAGTAAGTTGGCCAGGTAATTTTCCTCCAGTTTTCTTGGCACACCTGGTGAGCACATCCAGGGCAACATCCGTTTATTGAAATATGTCGATTTGTATTCCATCAATTTCTGGGGCTTTATTTTTTGCCAAGTCCTTCAGAGCAGCTGAACTTCTTTCTTCATCATCATTGCCTCTTGATCACATGTTGTTTTTTTAAATTCTTTTGTGTCATCCAAGTCTTTTTGGTACAGTTATTATACATACTCCTTCCATCTTCTTTTATACTTCCTGAGGAGTTCTGTAGAAATTGCACTGAGAACCTGAAGGTACACAATTCGAATCCACCAGTTGTTCTGTGTGAGAAGAATGAGCAATCTCCTCCCACGTGGTTAATTTCCTTTTAAAACCCTCTGGAGGGTCATCTATGGGTCAATTCTCTTTGACAGAAAAGAACAACAACAAAATTTCACATATATTGACTGTTGTTTTTGTTGAGAGCCAACCCATAGTAGATCCCCTGCTGGGTTTTTGAGCCAAATAATGGCACAATTAATACTCTTTTGGAACAACTGATGGCCTCAAACTTTGTGCCTTTGGGACTGCTGCCCACCTTCTTGTCATTTCATCTCCAGATCTAAATACTGACCACTGTATTTAAAATATTAATAACAATATCATTTGTTGCAATAAAAAGCTATATGAGTGAGCCAAATTTCAAGGCAATAAGAAACTAAGAATCACTACATTTTAAATTTGTGGTTATTCTCGTTATTTTTGTAATCCCAAACATTCAGTACCTATAACACATTTGTTAGGGAGAAAGAAGGTATTATTTTGTATGTGGTTACTCCAACTGTCTAACATCGCACAATACAGTTCCTGACTGCTAAGCTCACCTGATTTTAGATGGCCTTTTTTTTTCTCTATTGATTTTATTTACTTTCAAAGTGACATTTCAACAGAGGTATCCACTCTCATTTCCACTCTCCTTTGACATTTCTGTGACTTAGAGTGCAAGAAGCTTCTTGCCAAAGACTTGCTAGATTGATGTTGAGGGGGAGGAGGGGAAACCAACCCTGCAGATAGCAGATGTTTCTTTTCTTCTTGTTGTGCTTATTACTTTGAAAAACTGACATTGCTTAAAAACAGATTTCAGATGTTCTGTCTTTTTGGCAGGGAGATTGGATGTGTTGCCCAACTAGGAGAAGTATAATTATTGTCTACACAGGCAAATTGAAGAAGGAGGACAGAGGAATAAATAAATTCTCAGTAATGGTTTGCTTCTTCCTCTCTCCATGAACAGATTAATAAAATGAATCTCTAAATTGACTGCTGAGTGCTTTACTTATACATTTTTCTTTGGTCTTTTCTAGGTATCACTAATACTTTATACACTACTTCAAGCAGTATATCTTAATTCAATTTTATTTAATATTATATATGGTAAATATCCCAAACTTCAGATAAAACTGCTTGGAGATTTTTTTAGCAAGCTAGCTTAAATTCTAGAATCCTACATGAATAATCTAAAAATATATCATTCCCCATTTGTCTATCAGTTTGTCTATTGTGGTGACTTGTATGTTGCTGTGAAGCTGGAAGCTATGCCACCAGTATTTCAAATATTATCAAGGTCAACCATGACAGACAATTTTCAGGGGAACTTTCAGTTAAAATAGAGGAAGAAATTTTGTGATCTATCACTCAAGATATATTACGAGTGGAAAAACTTTATAAACAACAGCAAAACATTTTCTGCCGTAGAGCCTTCAGAAGAGATGATTAGGACAGAGAATCAACTGAGGAAGAGATGCCTCCTCAAAGTAGAATCAACTTTAACAAGATAAATGAACTAAAACTTCCAAGACTTTCATGTGCTTGTGTTGCATGACATAAAAGAAAAAGAAAAAGCTACACACAGGGAATCTACAATACGTATGCATAAGTAAATTGCAAGTTTTTTCATATTAAAGAAAACACTTAAAAATGGATATTCTAAGCATTTTTAGGCTGAAATAGACTGGCATAGGATATTTTGATTCAGCTAATCACCTGACAGATCAGAAATGAACAATGGAAGGGGTATTTTCCAAAGATGATAGAAATAATACTTGAATAATATTGTTGAATTTTATAAGATCAATTATGGATGTATTGGTCTTTTGTGTAAGACCAATTATGTATGTATTGCAAACATAGTTTATCAACAGCATAAGTGATCACTAATACATATGGGCTTTGCCATACAGAATATACAAAAAATCAAGTTAATGACACCTATGGAAAGAGACATTGGAGAAGATAAAGATAATCACTTGGAATAAGACTATGGCTAACTGTACACAAACAGCATCAAATTTCAGCTAATATGTCAGTTCAAGGTAAAAGAATAAAATTGAACAAAGTTTATGAGAGCCAAAAGATGGTTTTGAGTATATTGCCTCTACATTTAGAAGTCAATTCAGAATATATGAGATGCATTAAACAATGATGGTCAAAGATAAGGCAACATCAAGTACATCATACACGAAGAATTGAAAGAAGTCATTAAACAGGTAAGAAAGAAAGAAAACAGAAAAATGACTATCAGAAGAAGCTCTGGAACTTGCCCTTGAGTTGAGTAGCTCAAATGAATGGCAGTAATGATTAGGTGAAGAACTGAACAGATTTCAAAGGTAGACTCAATAGTGTACAGTATTGTAATGAAACGTATAAAGATCTAGAATTAGAAAACTGAAAGGTAAGAATATAATGACATATCTTAAACAAAAAAGATTTAAAAAAGGAAGTCTGTTGCAATCTAGAAAATTCACAGATAAATTCTAGGATAAGTTAAGTGTATTGCTCTAGTTCATACATATATGGACTTATTTAATGGTGTCTCTGCAGTTATTTTATGCCAAACAAATTATCTTAGCAATACTCTTGTTTGGCCTCCTTAGAGTTTCTTGAAAAACAGAAGACAAAGATACTTCCTAAGGAAAGGAATTGGGTGGGGGAAGCGTCAGGGAAAGGTTGGGGGAGTATTGTGTAAAGACCAACAGGATCAAAGAAGATGATGAAAGAAGAGTGTTAAGTTTATGAACACAATCCAGAAATCAAGGTCTAATCAAAACAATGGCTTTAGAGGGAATCCAATGACTAATTAAAACTCAAAGCAAATAAATTGTTTGGGTAAGGGATACTTATTGAGGTTTTGATTGACATCTATCTAACAGCTAATGATCTTGAGCATGATTTTATCATGTGTTCATCATGATTTTATCATGTGTTCATAGGCCATTTGATTTCTTCTTTGGTCAAGTGTCTATTCACATTCCC
>NW_006399773.1:13748340-13751130 GCF_000299155.1 Elephantulus edwardii
AAAAACAATTATTAATTTCAATGGAAGTTTGCAAAGACTTTGGATTTCTATTCATTCATTCTTGCACTTTTCTCCCTGTCCAACCTCCCCACCCCTAGTTCATTCTTCTCTTTGAAAAGGAAAAGAAAATGCTTTCATTGTTATACAATCCCTCCCCCCCAAGTCTACTGCACTATGCAGTCTTCGTTCTGGAGTCCTTAATGTTATTGTTGTTACTTGCCATTAAATCAACTAGGATTCATAGTGACCAGATGAACAATAGCTCTGAACTCTGCCAAATCTTGAACAAATCCCACTTGTTCATTAGAGACAAGGATTGTGAAGCTCCATCTCATGTATTATGGGCATGTTGCCAAGAGACACCTATCCATGGAGATAGACGTCATTCTCAGAAGGGTCTAGGGTCAGAAGAGGAGAGGAAGGCCCTTGATGAGATGGCCTGACGACTTGACTATGGCAGTGGGGTCTACTGTGCCAGAGACAGTGAGATTGAGTCAAGATTTGGCAAGATGAAGATTTTAACAACCTTAATATACTTTCCATCTACCATGATGCTACCAATTGGCCCAGTTGTGAGACTCTTAGTTTTCTTAAGATTGAGTTGTAATCCATATTGAAGACTGTGGTCCTTGACTTTGTTCAGTAAACACTTCAAGCCATTCTCAGTTTCGGAATGCAATGAGTGTCATCTGAATAACACAGGAAGTTGATGATTCTTCTTCAAATCTGGAACCACAGTCTACTTCATAAAGTTCAATCTCCCGAAAGATCCTGATGCACTTCTTTCTTGATTTTGAGCCATATAATTTTTCTTCATTCTGTTTGTATGACTGCTACCTGGTATAAGTATAGGTTTCCTATGAGCACATATGTTCTGGAATTCTCAGTCTTCTCAATGTTAGGCACAATTTGTTGTGATCCATATTGTCAAATGCCTTGGCATAGTCAATGAAATACAAATAGACATTCTTCTGGTACTCTGCTTTTAGCAAAGATCCATCTGACACAGGCAATGATATCCCTGGTGCCACGACCTCTTCTAAATCCAGCTCATATCTCTGGAAGTTCTTTATCATTGAATTCTTCCAGTTGTTTTTTATAATCTTGAGCAAGATTTTGCTTGCTTGTGATATTAGTGATGTTGTCTGATATTTTCCACTGTCTATTGGATCAGTCTTTTTGGGAGTGGTAATAAATATGCATTTCTTCCAGTCAGTTGACCAGATAGTTGTCCCCCAGATTTCTTGGCACAACCTGGTGAGCATGTACTATAATGTATCTTTTGGTTGAAATATGTCTATTGGTTTCATAAATGTCTGGTGCCTTATTTATTTGCCACCTCCTTCAGAGCATCTTTAATCATTGTTTCTTGAAATTATTTGGTATCAAACTTTTTTTTTTTATGATGACTCTGTACTCCTTCCATCTTCTTTGATGTTTTCTGGCTATGAGCAAAATAATTGATCTTAATAAATTATGTCAAAGGATAGAGGATAATCACAAGGACTTAGTCTGAAAATTTTTTACGAAAATTAAAAGCTGTATTGTTAAGAACATAAAGCCAAAAATTGTTGTACCTACGATTTTTTTATTAAACGTGACAATGCACCTGCCAATCCTTTAAGAGTGGTAAGGTTTATCTATGATAATTTCAACCCTTAACATGCCTCTTCAGGATTCTTTTGTTGTTCTTAAAATACATAAACAGCAAAAGTAAGATGACTTGTGCCTGTCAAAGATTCCCCTAGTTGCTGTCTTTATATGTGATAAATTATAGGATGTATAATTCTTGGTGATTATTGGGAGAAAAAAAGACCATCTTTGGGAGTAAATAACCCTGAATGAAAACTGTGCTTAGAAAAAAAAATAGCATTACATTATCATATTTTTGTTGAATAAAAGTTTCTATAATTTCACAGCAATACCTTTTTCTGTCTGACCCTTATATTGAACCAGATATGAAACATAAATATAGAAAAAGAACACTGAGTCACTGTACTAAAATGAATTGATCAACAGTGAAACATTTCAAGAGGTAGCTATAGTCAAGAGCTAATGGTACTTAAAAAGGAGTCTAAGATACACTGAAAGCATGAGCCTGGGTTAAAAAGGCAAGTAAAAAATGCTTATCTGTGTTTCAATTATTGTGCAAAAACATTCAACTGTTTGGATAATGATAAATTAAAAGTAACATGGAGAAGAATGAGACTTCCAGAGCACTAAACTGTACTTATGCAGAACCTGCATGTAGACTGAGAGGCAGTTGTTCAAAGAGAACGAGGTAATAATGAGGAATTTAAAATAGTGAAAAGTGTATGTCAGGTTTCCTTTAACTAGACAAATTTATTAGAATGTTTACTGAACAAATAGTCAAAAAACATTGAATTTATGGAGAATGACACAGCATCCAGTTTGTTGGAATATTTATTAACAAGCCGTCATATACAGATGATTCAGCTATGTCTGGAAAGCTAAGAGTACTTGAAACACCTATTAGTGAAGCGTAACGAAAGTCTGTTTAGGGACCTCTCTAAAGTACTGAAGAGCAACGGTGTGTCTCTAGAGACTCAGGGACCTCTCCAAAGTACTGAAGAGCAATGGTGTCTCTTTGGAGACTAAGATGCATCTGGCTATGGTCTTTGCACTCACTTGTTATGCATCAGAGAGCTGGACAATGACCAGGGAGGACAGAAGGAGAATTGATGTTTTTGAGCTTTGGTGTTGGAGAAGAGTGCTGAGGGTGCCATGGACTGCTAAGAAAACAGATTCATCCTGAAGAGGGTTATACCA
>NW_006399773.1:13752020-13760832 GCF_000299155.1 Elephantulus edwardii
TTTACAGGAGAATAAACTAATGTATCTTACATTTGGAATGTTCCTTAGGATGGGGCACATTTAGAATATTCTTTACAAAGGAGGATGGTGAGAGTTTGTCTCACGTACTTTGAGGAAGTTTGTCTCATGTACTATTAGGAAGGAGCAGTCCTTGAAGAAGGACATCAAGCTTGATAAAGTGGAGGTCAAAGTAAATAGGAAAGCTTTAAGAGATGAATGACATAGGAGCTACAACCATCAACTCAAACATAGAAACCATTGTGTGGTTGGTCTAGGAACAGTAGTGGAGTTACTAAGCATCAAATTAGACTGTAAAGTGTACAACTCACGGATTGTGTTATTTATCCCCAAAATACACATATGTAATGATATAATGTGGAAGTTGTGTTAAGACTACCATGATTTCACAAGCAAAATAGTTATATAGTAGTCAAGGGATCAATGTAGCAACACTCCTCAGCCCCATCACAGTAAGGGAAGTTTCCAGCCCCTCCACAGAAGATTGGCAAACTCTTCCTATACACTTTGTTGTTAATGTATGTCATTAAGTTGGAACTGATGCATGACTGACCCTCCAGCAGTGTTTCAGAGGCAATGAATCACACTAGTGGAGATTTCCCATCCTTCTGCAGAGCAAATGGTGAACTGGAACCATATGCCTTTGGTATTGCAGTGCAGCTTCTTACCACTAGGCCTCCAGAGCTCCTTATGTAATTTACAACCCCAAAATCTAAGTGGAAGGTCTTCCATTAATTAATTGGATCTAACTCCAGGAAAATGAGTTTGAGGAAGATGAAGGGGGAGGAAAAAATATAGGATTTGAGAGAGCTATTAGTATCACCAAGAAATAATTATGAAGAGTGAAAAAGAAATCTTTTTGGGTCCAGAATTCTGTCCTAGGATATTCCAGAACACCACTGAAAGTTTAGGATACGTGACATCTCCAAGGAAACTCAAATCTCTAGATGTTGATGAAAGAAGCAAGAAATTTCATTTACAACTGTGAGAGAGAGAAGGCTAGACTTCATTTGAAATTGGCACCCTGAATGGGACGAGCCTCCTAAACTGTAAACAAACAAACCAACAAATACTTCCGTTGTTAAAATTGCCCACTTGATATGTCAGTTATAACAGCACTAGATAAATAAGAAAGTACCTAATTACAACAAAAGATAAAATGTCATAAGGCTACTATCATTGAGCGCAAAAAAAGAAACAGTGCAAGGCTGGTTCCAGTATGTAAAAGGTCTTACAACTCTTACAATGTGCTTTTCTAGATAGATTTTTTAAAGTAAATGACACATGTATATGTAAATTGTGTGTCATTTCTTCTTTGTATCATTTCTCCCTCTGAAAATACTAAATAGAAAATTACATCAGTATTAGTCTGTATTTACAAGTTAAATACACACTGTTCAAAGTGCATACCTTCCATGCACTCTGTCTACACTTGCTTGTAGACCAACAGCCCCACCTGGTACATATGAGCAATCTGTAGATTGCACATCAAAAATCGCCATAGTTTTGGAAATGACTAAATAATGTATTTTAGATTTTACAACATGCTTATACCTAATCTTTTCTTCTTGTAAATATGGACTCATGTTCTGTCTACTTTAAGATTTAAAAAAATGAGCTTAATAGTCTAGAGAATCAAGATCATCTCAAAAAATTTAAGTATGTTATAATCATTATCCTCTTCAGTTTCAGCAAGCAGGGTTGTGTCATATGGATAAAGCCGATTGTTGATGAATCTCCCACCAATCCTGATGCCACATTTCTTCGCATAGAGCCCAGCCTCTCGGATAATTTGTTTTGCATATAGGTTAAAGGTATAAAGACAGGACACATCCCTGTCATTCATCCTTCCCAATTTTAAATTATGCAGTGTTTCCTTGCTCTGTTCTGATGACTGCCTCCTGGTCCAAATATAGGTTTTGCATTAGCACGATCAAGTGTTCTGGAATTCCCATTCTTCTCAGAGTCATCCACAATTGGTTGTGATCCACACAGTGAAACACCTTCGCATAATCAATGAAACACAGATAGATATTCTTCTGCTACTTTAGTCAAGATTCGATCATATAACATTAGCTGTGATATCCCTAGTACCATGACCCCTTCTAAACCCAGCCTGCACTTCTGACAGTTCTCTGCTAATATGCTGTTTCAGTTGGTTTTGGATAATCTTCAGCAGAATCTTGTTTGCATGCGATATCAATGATATTGTTCGATAATTTCCACACACTGTTAGGTCACCTTTCTTTGGAATGGAATATAGATCTCTTCCAGTCAGTTGGCCAAGTGGTTGTCCTCCAGATTTCTTGGCACAGCTTGATGAGCACATCTAGGGCAGCATCTGTTAGTTGAAATATGTCAATTGGTATACCATCTATTCCTGGAGCCTTATTTTTATCCAATTCCTGCAAAGCAGCTTAAACTTCTTCCATCATCACCATGGGCTCTTGCTCATTTGTTGTTTCGTGAAATTCTTGTGTGTCTGCCAATTACTTTAGGTACAGTGACTCTGTATACTCTTTCTACCTTTTGTTAATACTTCCTGGACCATTTAATATTCTGCCCAAAGCATCCTCGATTATAGCAACTTGAAGTTTGAATTTGTTCTTCCATTCCTTGAGCTTAAGAATTGCTGAGCGAGTTCAGCCATTTTGATTTTCTGACTCCAGCTCCTTGCATATTTCATTGTCATATTTTATTTTGTCTTCCCATGCTGCCCTTTGCAATCTTGTGTTCAGGTCTTGCTGAAACTGAAGAGGACCTGAATTGCTTGCTGCAGAAGGTCAAGGACTGCAGCCTTCAATATGGATTGAGGCTCAATATCTAGAAGACAAAGATTCTCACTATTGGGCCAATTGACAGCATCAGGATGGATGGTGAAGGATTGAGATTGTTAACAGCTTTAGTTTGCTTGGCTCCACAGTCAACAATCTTTGTACCAGCAGCCAGTAAAGTAAAAGATATATTGAGATGGGAAAGTGTGCTGTTAAGGACCTCTCCAGAGTACTGAAGAGAAATGGTGTCACTCTGGAGACTAAGGTGTGCCTGATACAGGCCATGATCTTTGCAATCACTTGCTATGCTTAAGAGAGCTGGACAATAACCAGGGAGGATAGAAGGAGAATTGATGCCTTTGAGCTGTG
Organism: Elephantulus edwardii; assembly: GCF_000299155.1. Lineage (NCBI taxonomy): Eukaryota > Metazoa > Chordata > Mammalia > Macroscelidea > Macroscelididae > Elephantulus > Elephantulus edwardii. Next base: position 13,755,182 of record NW_006399773.1, read on the forward strand.
GTGCTGGAGAAGAGAATTGAATATATCATGGACTGCTAAGAAAACAAACAGCTTCAACCTGAAGAGGGTAAAACCATGCTGCTCCTTGGAGGCAAGGATTCTGAGGCTTCGTCTGACATACTTTGGACATGTTGCAAGGAGGGACCAGTCCTTGGATAGGGACATCATGCTTCTGAAGGTAGAAGGGACAGAAAGGGAGAGGAAGACCCTCTATGAGGTAGATTGATTCAGTGACTGGGGTAATCAGGGCTGGTGTATTGGAGACAAAGAGATTGGCACAGGACAGAGCAGGGTTTATGGCTGTTGTATATTGGTTAGCTATGAGTCACAGGCGACTCGGTGGCACATAACAATAACAACAATAATCATTATACTTTCATCATGCATCCTGCTTTAGATTTCCAGCTCTACTCAATCTTCTTAGATGAGAAATTTTTTATATTTAGTCTATCAAGTTAAGTAATTAATATTGTTGTTGTTTGTTAAATGCAGTCTAGTTGTAGATGACTCATAGCAACCCTATGAACAAAATGAAAGACCTGGACACATATATAACTTTCATCCTTTATCTAGGTTCATAGAGTGTCCAGAGGCAAGCTATTATGGAAGTGGATGCTACTCCTGCTTCAAAGCTTGTTTTAATCGGCGAGCTCCACCAAACACTGTCCACCATGGGTAACCATTCTCACATTTGACTCATCAGTGTCACAGTGTTTGAATTCATAGCAACTGAGAGTTACCTCTGTACAGCAAGTGGACACACCAGGGTTGAGGGCCGTGGAGTAGAGACACCCACCTTTGGCTTGGCAGCATGACTTTCTATCCACTAGGCCGACTGATCTCTCTCTGTGCTTTTGTTGTTGTTGTTAAGTGCTGTCAAGTCTTAGGGGACTCAATATTATATGGCTATAACATCTTGTTTTGAAAAAAATCTAGCTCTTATTTGCTCTTTTTCATTTACAATATAAATCACAAAAGTATATATCAGTAGATGAACTTAGGCTATTGATATTACTGTTACTGTTTTCTTCTTCTTCACTGTTCTCTTTCTGTTTCTTTTCTACTTGTTTTCTTTACTTAGCAATCATCATAGGCTCTCTTGTCATTGGGCCGACACCTCTTATGTAGCCAGAATTTGAGTTGTTTAATATATTGTCAAATTTTTGCTTTACATTGTTACTTCTGGGAAAATGGAAGATTCATTTTCTTATATAGATTCTAGTATTTAATGGGAAATGAGAGCTAGCATTCTCAAACGTTTTTATATTCAAAGTTAGAAAAGAATGTCAAACTTTGGCAACCTCATTTTAAAAATCAGTGTCAAGAAAATATAGAGGTAACATAAAATGACATTGTATGCAAAGAAAGTGACTCTAGGTTAGTAATTCAAATTAAAAAATATTAAAAATAAATTTTATAATAATTTGTTTATCATGATATATTAGAACCCTCAATGTGACTAATTCTAGAAAAATCTTCACTCCTTTTCTGAACAATAAGCTAAAATGATTGAACATGTAAATAAAATATAAGAAAATTATAATTTTGCATAATGAGTATGGTTACCAATTGGTCTTCTGAGACAAAGAGGCTAGATATACTAGAAAACATTCATGATCATATGTCACTTCCAAAAATAAACACCCACAGAAATGGACTTCTCAGAGTATGTGTTCCTGTTTTGTTTCTAAAAAAGATAAACTCTAATTTTTGGTGAAAAATCTGAATAAAGATTTGTTAACAATTGGATTGGACTTCCTTAAGACAAAATTTCCACACATCCTACTAATAAAGCAAGAAATAGCAAGAATGACTATTTGGAATAACAAGGGAACGATATTTTATTTCACATTAATGAAGTACATCATCCTACATACATAAGATATATGAGTGTGTGTGTATATATATAATTATGTCTATAAATCACTATGACCTTTTATTTACCCTACAATTCTGTTAGATCACAGTATCTTTTCTGTCTGGTGAATGTACATTATATAAAATGCAAAGAATTTTACACCAATAATATTATTTTTATCTGTTAGTAGAAAATGATAATAAGATTCCACTCTGGCACAGAGCAGCATTTGTCTCTATCTTTCACTTTTTCCCCACTGTAACCCTTCCACCCCCAATCCTTATGTCTTTTTTCTCCAAAAATAGTTTTAAAAATAAAAAATAATTTAAAACTTTATTGGGTGTTAATTGTCAGAATTTCCCCCATAAAAGTTTTCTTAACAAAGTCAGTCACAGCAGAGAGGACTTATGTGAAATGATAAAAATGTGCTGTACTCTTCTTGCTACAGAGTGCTAATTAGTAGTTAAAGCAGTGTGTGATATTCAAATAAAATAACAAGTCATTTGTTTTATTATTTACCCTCAAATTTTAAAATTATGCATAACAGTCAGTAAAGCAATGGATGAATCTAACCATATGCTTTATTATTATGTTTGTATGTATATATTATATTAACTCTTAGTGACTCATGCACTGAATAATAATTATAAAGGGAATAAGCTACCAATATATCCCTGTTAACTATTAAACCCTTTTAACAATTTAACTCTATTAAATATTTTAATTACTTAACTCTATTAACCCTGTTAATTATTAGAAGGACACCTGTCTGACCAATGGATTGAAGATGTCTATATTTGTTCCCATTTCCAAGAAAAGTGATGCAACTACAGAATGTGGAAACAATCAAACAAATCATTAATACTACATCCATGGAAAATAAACTGCTGAAGATCATTAAAAAACAGCAAAAACATTACATAGATAGGGAACTGCCAGACATTCAAGCATGATAGGACAGGGTTTAGATTCATTGTTCATAGTGCCTTGTGGGTAATATTTGACTCAATGACAACAATGACAGTAACATTGACAACAATTGTATCTATATTTCACATATATAATCTCACTATCCATCATTTGACATTTAAATCCAGACAAATCTACTGGCTCTTTGGCACATTAGCTATGTACATCTGGCAGTAATAAACACAAGGTTATAAAGTAACACCAGTTGTCATTGTTATGTGTTTACTAAGCCTTAATCATCAGGGTTTGACAAGTATATATGATGTAATATTATTCTATTATATGATCTGATGTAACGATTCTTTATTTTTGCATAACTTAAGTTTTTGCTTAATTTCCTAGACTTTGCACACTAAATATGCTTTTTAATAAATGAAGAATGGTTTATAATATAGAATTGTCTTCATCTTGACTATAACCCAAACAACTAAAGTAGAGCAAAACTAATATTTTTAGATTGCCCCACATAGCCCCACCTCACCTTACCTCACCCCACCTGCATCTATCCTGCATCTATTAAAAATTCTCCATTTGTTTAAGCTCATTATTATGCCTAGTGTGACAATTCCTCTCATTAAAGGTTTCCTTTGCTGAACTGTTGTTGTTGTTGCTACGTGCCATTGAGTCGCTTGCGACTTATAGCGACCCTGTGTACAACATCCTTAAAATCTGCTCTGTCCTGTGCCAATCGCACCATCTCCGACACACCCATCCCGATTACCCCAGTCACTGAATCAATCCACCTCATAGGAGGCCTTCCCCTTCTGCGCTGTCCCTCCACTCTACCAAGCATGGTGTCACTCCCCAAGTACCTGTCCCTCCATGCAACATGTCCAAAGTATGTTATACAGAGCCTTAAAATCCTTGCCTCCAAGGAGCAGCCTGGTTTGACCCTTTCCAGGATGAATCTGTTTGTTTTCCTAGCAGTCCATGGTACTCTCAATACTGTTCTCCAGCACTACAGCTCAAAGGCATCAATTCTCCTTCTAGCCTCCTCAGTCATTGTTCAACTCTCTGATGCATAACAAATGATAGCAAAGACCATGGCCTGTAGCAGACGTATCTTAGTCTCCAAGGAGACACCATTGCTCTTCAGTACTTTGGAAAGGTCCCTAACAGCAGAACTTCCCATGGCAATACGCCTTCTAATTTCCTGGCTGCTGGTGCCAAGATGGAGCCAAGCAAACTGAAGCTATGAACAATCTCAGTCTCGTCACCATCCATCCTGATGCTGCCGGTTGGCCCAGTGGTGAGAATCTTTGTCTTCTTGACATTGAGCCTCAATCCATATTGGAGGCTGCAGTCCTTGACCCTCTGCAGCAGGTGCTTCAGGTCCTCCTCAGTTTCAGCAAGCAGGGTAGTGTCATCTGCATAATGCAGATTGTTGATAGATCTTCCACCAATCTTGACCCCACATTTCTCCTCCTAGAGCCCAGCCTCCTGGATAATCTGTTCTGCATACACATTGAGGGGGTATGGAGACAGGGCACATCCCTGGCATACGCCCTTCTCAATTTTGAACCGTGCAGTGATTCACAAAATTGATTGGTATTTACGGATGACATGACCAAACCAAAAAAGACAGACAGTCTCTTAATAACCTTGTTGTTGAAGGACTCTGTTATTCTTGAATGTGTCAATAAGTCCCCTGCAACTCATAGTTACCCTATATATAAAAGCTCTGAGACCTTCCCTATCCTAAGCCAGTCTCATTGACTCTGAACACCTATAACCATAACCGCAGTTATTGTGTTAATATATCTTATCGGAGTCTTCCTCTCCTGTGTTGTCCCTTCACCCTTCCAAGCATGATGTCCTTCTTCAAGAACCAGTCCTTCTTGGCCATAGCACAGAGTATGTGAGATGGAACTTTTAACGTACTACACCCTCTCCAAGACAGATCTATTTGTTCTCTTGGCAGTCTATGGTATGTTCAATACTCTTCTCCAACAACACAGCTCAAAGACATCCATTCTTCTTCTGCCATCCTTAGTCATTGATCAGCTATCTGACATGTAGCAAAAATTATAAAGACCATGGCCTGCATCAGGCATACCTTAATCTCCACACTGACATCATTGCTTCTTAGTACTTTGAAGATATCCCTGACCACAGATTTTCCCCAGTGCAATTCATCTTTCGATTTCCTGACTGCTGGTGCGAAGTATTGATAGTGATACCCAGCAAGATGAAACTGTAAACAGCTTCAATCCCTTCTTCATGTATTATGGTCCTGCTACTTGGTCCAGTGTGAGAATCTTTGTCTTCTTAACATTTAGCTCAATTCATATCGAAGACTACAATCCTTGACTTTCTGCAATAAGCACTTCTCAGCAAGCAAGGTTGTGCTATCTGCATAAGGTAGGTTGTTGCTGAGTCTTCCTCCAACCCTGATGCCATATTCCTCTTCATAAAGTCCAGCCTCCCAAATGATCTGTTTTGCATATAGATTGAAAATGTATGGAGACAGGACGCATCCCTGATAGACTCATTTCCTGATTTTGAATCACGCAGCATTTCCTTTGGCAGTCCAATATGCTCTGCTAACCTTATACTTTGAGTACATTGATTCAACTTTTGCTTTTTTTTTCATTACACAATTTTTATGCAAAGAGATAAATGAAAAGATCCTGGTTTATGTCAGTTTCACCTTATTCATGAAAGAATTCTTTTTACTTTTCAATCTTAAAAGAGATTTATCTTTTATTGTGAATGTGTCCAATGTATTTCTTGCACTCATTTCTTGATTGCTGATACACAGACAATCATTGCTGATTCAAGGTAGAGTAAAATGATTGACAACTTCAATTTTGTTCTTAATTCA
>NW_006399773.1:13761048-13767244 GCF_000299155.1 Elephantulus edwardii
TGAACATTCACAGGGATTCTGGGCTTTCACTCCTTCATTGCCACACCATTCTCTCCACCCTCCTCCCCAGTTTGTTCTTCTTCCCCGCCATCCAAAGGTCTGTTTAAATTGTCCAATTGCCACAGTGCTTGTCAAAGTCAGTTCTGATTAATCTCCTTTGTCGGTGTGTCCTTTGCCATTCCCTATCACTCACACAAATTTATCTTATCTCTGCTGTTATCTATTAAAATTTTGTTTCTCCAAAAAAAGTATGAAAATAAAAACTTTAGTGTTTTATCTATGAGTACTTCAAATACCTTTTTCCTGACTATCTGACAGTGTGAAAGTTTACTTATTTTCTTTTTTATTGCAATATACTACCATATCACTCAATGCAAAAATTTTGTAAAAATAGAACTGCAATTTCCATCACCCGACCAATCCTCACCACATTCAGTTTGATCACTTTTACTGGGAATGGGAACAAATATGGACCTCTTCCAATCTGTTGGCCAGAGAGCTGTCCCCAAAATTTCCTTATGTAGACTGGTGAGTACATCCAAGACAGTTAATTGAAACAAGGTAACTAGTATTCCATAGATTCCTGAGACATTATTTATTTATCATGTCTTCAATGCAGCGTCTACTTAAAAAATGGCAGGAACATTATATAGATAGGGAACTTCCAGAAGTTCTAGTAGGATTCAGAAGAAGCCATGGCACCAGGGATATCTTTGCTGATGTCAGGTGCATCGTGGATAAAAAGTAAGGAATACCAGAAAAATGTCTATTTGTGATTTATTTGCTATACAAAATATTTGACTTATGTGGATCACAGCAAATTGTGGTTGATATTGAAAAGACTTGAAATCCCAGAACACTTAATTGTGCTCATGTGGAATTTATACCTGATGTGCAAACAGAGAAGATTTACTGGATGGTTTAAAATTGAGAAGGGAGCATGTCTAGGTTGTATTTTCATACCTATTCAATCTGTATGCTGAGCAAAAGATCCAAGAAGCTGGACTCAGTGAAGAGGAGTGTAGCATCAGGATTTGAGGAAGACTCATAAGTATCCTGCATTGTGTAGATTACACACCTTGCTTGCTGAAAGTGAGGAGGACTTGAAGCACTTGTTGCAGAAGATCAAAGAATGTATCATCAGTATGGATTTCCTTGCAATATCAAGAAAAAATGTTTTTATCACTGAATCTATAGGCAACATCACGATGGATGGAGAGGAGATTGAAACTGTCAAGAGCTTCATCTTGCTTGGATCCATAATTAACATCCTTGGTATAAGTGGTCAGTAAATAAGACAGAACGCTGTACTGGGAAAATCTGAAGTTATGGACCTCTCCAAATTACTGAGGAATAATGATGTCAGTTTGAGGTCTAAGAGGCATCTGTTAGGCCTTAGTCTTTCTTATCACTTCCTATGTATCTGAGAGCTGGACACTGAATAAAGATGACAGAAAAAGAATTGATGCTTTTGAGCTATGGTGTTGGAGAAGAACACTGAACATTTGATAAATGGCAAAAAAACAAACAGATATGTCTTGAAGGAGTTGCAGCCAGAGTGCTCTTTGGAGGCAGTAATGATGGGGCTTTGCCTCACATACTTCAGTCATGACGCTAGGAGAGACAATTCCTTGGATAAGGACATGATTCTGGAAAGGGCTGAGGGTCAGTGAAGGAGAAGAATACCCTCAATCAGGTGGATTGACACGATGACTGCTTCAATGAGTTTTTGTGTGTCAGGAGTGTGATGAAATGTGTGAAAAGATATGGGCAAGGTTCATATCTTTTGTTCACAGGGTCAGTATGAGTTGTACTTAACTTGATGACACCTAACAAAAGCAACAACAATTCATCCTCACCCCACTGCTCTCGTCCTTTTCCTTTCTTGAATCCCATACACATTTTAATAGTCATCCTTCTATTTTACACTAATGGTCTTATACAGTATTTGCCCTCTGAGACTGAGTTAGTTCACTCAGCATAATGCTCTCTAGTCTCTTCCAAGTTATGTAGTATTTTTCAAAATTGTTGCTCCTGAGCGAGTATAGTATTCTATTATGTTAATGTACCACAATTTCTCAATCATTTCATTTTATTGGTACATGACGTTAAGAAACAAAGAAACTGAGAAATATGCAATATAATTTGATGTACATGAAAGAATAAAAACCGTTGAGAAACATACTTTAAAAAAGATTAGTAATGTAACATCATGATAAGAGTGAAAGAAATTTTATTTGGCAACTCTCACAGATATCTCGTAACTGAAGCTGTGAACATCACATAAAATTGCTCCTTAACATATAATCACATTCACTTTTCTGGACTTATCATTTGTGTCTATTGAATAGTATATTATAAATCCTAGAATTTACCCCACAGTTTATTTTAAAGCCTTTATGCAATGTTTCCATAAATGTTGCATAGGGTATGAATAAGTGTTAAACAGGGTGAGGTACATAATACAACACAGGTCAGGCTACTAATCTAAACATAGGTTGTTGGAATATGCACTAGTTATTTAATGCTATTATAACTGAGATAATAAAAGTGGATAGTTTTAATAAATAGAAATTTATTTTCTTCTTGCTTAGAAGGTTAAAATTCCAAATTCAGGATGTTTATTCTTTGAGTAATGGAGAAAAATTATTATTTACTTTAATTTTGTAATCTAAGTATTCCTTGGAGACATGTATGTCTCTTCAGTGATGTCAAGAACTTTCCTTTTGTAGAAAGATCTGTGCCTAAAATGATGCACTCCACTACTGGTGGCTATTTCTTAGTGGTATTGAGAGTGTCACTCTCAATTTCCACTCTTTTCATCTCAAGTGACACAATATACATTGCAGGTCACACAATAGAAAAAGTCTACTTACTTTGAATTAGAGCTAGGATGAGATTAAGGAATCCTACATCCACCTTTAACCCTACAACAACTATATGATTTATTAGATCTTGGGCAATCATTACATATTTTTCGTAGTATATAATGAAATATATATGTTTTGTTGTTGTGCTCCATTGAGTTGACTGCAACTTATAATGACCTTATGAACACTGTATCTGAACCTTTCCCATTTTGTGCCATCTTCATCATCTCTGACATACTTCAGCCTATTGTTATAGTCACTTTGTTCTTTTATTTTGTTGAAAATTTCCTCTTTCACTGACTCTCCACCTTCCCAAGCATGATGTTCTTTCCCAAGGATTGTGCTTTCCTAACAATATGCCCAAATATGTGAGAAATTTCAACAACCTTGCCTCTAAGAAGCATCCTGGTCACACTTTCTCTAAGACAGATCTGTTATTTTGGCAGTCGATGGTACTTCAGTTCCCTTCTTAAACACCTCAACTCAAAGACATTGATCTTTCTTCTGTCGTTTTTAATCATTATCCAACTTTCAGATGCCTAGCAAGGTCATAGACTGGGTCAAGTGCGCCTTGGTCTTCCAATTGCCATTGCTATTTCTCACTATATTCTCACTTTTCACCTGATGCCACATTTTCCACATCTTTTGATTTCTTACAACTGGTAACAAAGGTGTTAACTTTGGATCCAAGTAAGATGTAATCATTGACAATTTCAGTCCTCTCTCCATCTATCATGATGTTGTCTCTTGGCCAAGTGTTGAAGATTATCTTTTCCTCATTGTTGAGGTGCAATCCATACTGAATGAAGGCTCTAGTCTTTGATCTTCTGCAGCAAGTGTTTTCAAGTCGTTCTCACTTTCAGCAAAAAAAGAAAGTGTCATCTGCATAGTGCAGGTTGTTGATGAGGCTTATTTTAGGAAAATGTAATTCAATCCATGACAGAATTCATCGACGGCTCTGAGAGGAAAAAATGAGGTAGTCAAGATGAGACAGTGTCTTCCTTTGAAAATCTGTAGGAGAATCACAGTAACTCAGATCCCATTAAGGGTAATGGATTAAGGATGTACAAAGAGATGGTAAGATAATTATTTTAATTGTAGATAAATATCTAATATAATACAGTTAATTCAGTATCTGTCTTATTAATTAAATGAGGTATTAAAAGTATTAAAAACATCCTTCATTCCTTATTCTAGACAAAGGATTTTCTTTGTAGAAGAAAAAGAAAATGAACAATTAAACATTTAAAAATTTCAACAATTTTTGTGCTTAAGTGTTGGTTTTGTTGTTGTTAAGTGCCATTGAGTCAAGTCATAGTGACCTCATGAACAAGAAATCTGAACTCCGTCCTTTCCTGCTGTTGTTGTTATGTTGTTATGTGCCGTCGAGTCGTTTGCGACTCATAGCGACCCTATGCACAACAGCCCTAAACCCTGCTCTATCCTGCGCCAACCGCGCTGCCTCCGACACACCCATCCCGATTACCCCAGTCACCGAATCAATCCATCTCATAGAGGGCCTTCCCCTCCTGCGCTGTCCCTCCACCCTCCCAAGCATGCCTGTGACACTTGAGTCTTTTGCGCAGAAACTTTATCAATCCATCCCATTGAGGATCTTCCTCTCCATCACTGACCCTCCATCTTTTGCAACTTGGTCCCTTTTCCCATGGAATAGCCTATTCTAATAACACATCCAAAATATTTGAGATAGCCTTTCACCAACTTTGCCTGTAAAGCACATTCTGGTTGCACTTTTCCCAAGACATATCTGCTTTATCTTTCAACAGTGCATGGAATATTCAGCACTCTTCTCCAATACCCCAACTCAAATGCATTAAATTTTTCTTCTGTCATCCTTAGTCATTGTTCAATTCTCAGATGCTTAGCAGATGATTGGAAAGACTAGCGATCAAATTAGGCACACTGTAGTCTTTTGACTGGCCTGACTGCTCTTCAGTGTTTTAGAGAGGTCACTGACAACAGGCTTTCCCAATGCTATATGCCTCCTGATCTGACTGCTGGTACCAAGAGCATCGATTATGGATCCAAGCAAGATGAAATTGTTGTCATTTTCAATCTTTTCTGTTGCTTTTTGGTCTGGTGGTGAAGAGTTTTAATTTTTTTTTATGTTGAAATGTAATCCATATTGAAGTTTTCAGTCCTTGATCCTCTGCAGCAAGCACACTAGATTATCATTATTTTCAGCAAGTTAGGTTTGTCATTTGCATAATGCAGACGATCCTTCATCCAATCCTGATGCCACCCACTTTTTTATAAAATCCAGTTCCTCAGATGTTTTGGTCAGTATACAGATTGAACGGGTATAAGAAAAGAATACATTTCTGTCACACCTTTTCTCTATTTTAAACTATGTAATGTTGTTTCCTGGCTCAGTGCTTAAGGGGGGAGAAATTAGGGGTGGGTATTTTGAGAAAAGACTGAAAATACAATAATAGGATATATATTTGTCCAAGAATTAATGAAATAAAGATTGTGTTATTGGTGTTGTTATATGCTGTTGAAGCTCCCTGTGATTCATAGCAACACTAAGTACAACTCTGAAGCCTGCTCTATTCTGCGCCAGTCTAACTGACTCCGACACACCCACCATCATTACCCCAGTTACTGTATCAATTCATCTTATTCATGGTCTTCTTCTCATGTGCTGTTGCTCCACCATTCTAGTATAGTACATAAATAGACTAAAATAAAATCATAAAGGGTAGAAATATGTGTACACATACATATGTATGTGTATAGTCTGAGAAAAATTTGTAGTCAGGGAACTTTCCAAATAGTATGAAGACTAAGGTGCACCTGATTCAGGCCATGGTGTTTTAAATCATTTGCTGTGTAACTGAGAACAAGTCAATGAATAATGAAGAGGAATTAATGACTAACATGTGGTGTTGGAGAAAATTATAGAACATCTCATGGACTGCCAAAAAAAGAGCAAACAAAAACATCTTAGAAAAAAATACAGCCAGAGTTCTACTTGGAGGCAAAGATGGTGACGCTTCCTGTATTATGATCTGGATATACTGTTGTTGTTAGATGCCACGAGGTCCAGTACAACTCATGATGATCCTGTGAAAAATAGACCTCAATCCTATCCTATTCTGTGCCTTCTACATCAGCTCTGACACACTTGAGCTCGTTGCTGTAGTCACGGATTCTAGCCATCCAGCTGAGGCTCTTCGTTTCTTTTGCTGATGCTCCACCTTCCCAAGCATGATGTCCACTCCAAGGAATAGCTTTTAGTAGTATGCAAAAATTATGAGATGAAGCTTCTCCATCTTTGTTTACAATTAGCAATCTGGCAGCAC
>NW_006399773.1:13776759-13789787 GCF_000299155.1 Elephantulus edwardii
ATATATATATTTGGAAGCAGGAGTGGTATACACTTCCTAAACAACTTGCCTCCTGAAACTCTATGAACTTTGATAAATGTGAGTAGTTGGTAGTTGTAGAGGGGCTTAAGGCCTTTTATTCATAGGGTCATTTGAATGGTGTTCGAATGAAAGGAAATCAACATCAACAAAAACATTATATATTTGTCTAACTATACATGAATGAAGTACAGTGTAAATAAATAATTGCATGAAAACTAATTAAAATTAAATTTTAAAATATCTAGTTTATGTAAGTACTCTGAGGATATAGCAGTAAAAAATTCATTTAGAATTACAGTGTCAGTAATTATAAGAAGAAATGTACACATACTTATCTTTGAAATTCTAACTAGTTCTGCAAAGTAAATGAATAAATGAATAGCATAAAGAGATTCCAGAATATATCAGTTTATCATTATTTGGAAATGCCATGTTTATCTCCATAAGAAAATTCAAGACAACTACCAGATAGAGTAACAGAACATAAAGGAGAATTGAGAAAGATCCTGAGTTCAAAATAAACGTAGAAAGTTCGATAAAATGTTTCCAACATCAGCTATAACTAACTTTCAAGTATATGCTTAAAATGTCAAAATGCACAAGAAGACGGATAAATAAACAAAAACAAAACAAGAGGGGGAACCCACTCCAAAACAGCAATAACAACAAAAACCAAATAAAAAGACCTCCCACTTTTTAAAATATCTAGCAATTAAACTATAATACATTCTGAATTAACTTTATAAATGGAGAATGCATCAACTTTTTTAGTATAAAATGGTAATTGGGTACACATAGCTATTCCTAGCTCTTGAATAGCCTAGATTAGCTTTTTACTATACAAGCTGCCAAATCTTTCAGTTATAGTATATGAAGTTCATTTAATTCCAATCAAAAGAATAACAGGTTTTTTTAAGAAACTCAGTGTGATTTTATAGTTAATAGTCAAGACAATTCTGAATATACTTATGTTTACCAATTATTAAGACATTTAAGTAAAGCTTAGCAAAGAAAAAGGCAATAATGAAATAATGGAAGTACTGACAATTAGACCAATGGAATCGAATCTAGACAGCTAATAATCTGATATGCATATAAATGGAAGTATACAGTAAATTAAAAATTTATAAGAAATTTTGGAGAATCTTCTACAATACCAGTAAAAGAACTAGAAATATGATTAGGAAGAAAATGAATTGAGGATATCACAGAAAAGAGACTGTAAATGACTAACAACCATTGAATTTACACTCAAATACTTGCGAAGGCCTCCCTTCTCATTGCTCTCAGATTAGAACCAAGTCATAGCTAACCCTCCAGTGAGTTTTCAGGTGCTGGGAATCACACAGGACTTCACCATTTTTCTTCTGAGAAGAAACTGATGGCTTCAAGTCACCTACTGCTGAGTAGGGAGTATAAAATCCTTACTGGCTAAACACCCAGAGCTGTACTTAGTAATCAGAACAACTAAAATGAAAATAACGGTGTGAAAATATATTCATCAGTTTGTCCAGGTATTGGAAAAATCTGTGATATATAATAAAAATGAATTTTACGGGATTGTACGTGTGAACCAAAGTTTTTAGTGAGATATCTATTCACATAGTAGTCATAAAGCTAGGAAAAGAAACAGAAAATGCCAAAAAGTAGATTTTGTACATCTACACAAGAAGACCTCTCGGTCATATAGCCCTGGTGTACAAATTGCCGTACCACGGTCACTTTTGCTTGCTGTGAGGCTGAACACTGTGACACTGATGTGTCAAATGCATTAATGGTTGGCTACCCAATGTGGACAGAGAGTGGGGTGGAGCTCCCCGATTAAAACAAGCTTGGAAGGAGGAGTGGCATCCACTTCCATGATAGCGTGCCTCCGGAAAACCTATGAACCTGGAAAGAGGATGAAAGACACCCAAGCGTCGAGAACTCTCCTTCATAGGGTCACTATGAGTCGCCTGCGACTCAATGGCACTTAACACCACCACCACCACCACCACCACCACCACCACAAGAAGCAAAATAGAGGAGCCCCTGAATTGCACTTATATGAAACCTATATTTGGAGTAGGAAGCAGTTGTCAGAGCAGAAAAACACTGTATGGTTCAAAATTAGGAAAGATGTATGTTAGGGATGCATCCTATCTCCATATCTTTTAAATCTACATGTGGAACAGATGATTCAGGAAGTTGGACTTAATAAGGAGGAATGGGACATCAGCATTGGAGGAAGACCCATCAACAACCTGTGTTATGCAGATGATATAATCGTGCTTCCTCAAACTCAGGAGAACCTAAATTATTTGTAGTCTTCTATATGGATTGAAGTTCAACATAAGAAAACAAAGATTCTCAACACTAGGCCAATTTGTAGCATCATGATAGTTGGAGAAGACTGATTGAGTTTGTTAGCAATTTCAGCATGTTTGGTTCCACAAGCAACACTCTTGGTACCAGCAGCCAGGAAATCAAAGCCAAATTATCTCAGGGAAATCTACTGTCAGAGGAATATCCAGAGTGCTGAAGAACAAAGATGACAGTTTAGAGACAAAGGTGTGCCTGATCCAAGCCATGGTCTTCACAACTAATTGCTATGCATCAGAGAGCTGGACAATGACTAAAGATTATAGTAGAATAATTATTGTCTTTGAATTATGGTGCTAGACAAGAATATTGAACATACACCATGGACTTCCAAAAGAACAAACAGATCTCTCTCTCCTAGAAGGGAGAAACCAAGCTGCTTCTTAGAAGTAAAGATTTTGAAGCTCCATCTTACATACCTTGGGTACATTGTCAGAAGGGGCCAGTCCTTTGAAAAGACCATCATACTTGGAAGGATGGAGGGACAGCACAGGAGAGGAAGGTCCCAGATGAGATGAATTGACACAGTAATTGATAGGATGGGGGTACATGTGCTAGTGACAATGAGTTTGGCTCAAGATATGCAGATTTCGGAGATATTGAACATACAGTTGCTATGAGTCACAGGCAATTCAATTCCACTTAACACCAACAGAGCATCCCGTATGATTTCCAAAGCTGCAATCTTTATGAAGACAGCCACCTCTTTTTCCTGCCCAATACTGGTGTGTTCAGACCTATGTCTTTAAGCTAGCAGTTGAGTACTTAACCACTGTGCAAAAATTTCCTAGTTAGAAATAAATAGGGATTTTTCAGACAGGTACATGAAAAGAAGCATGTAAAATTGTTCATTGTAAAGATGAGTTGGAGACTAATCATTAATGGGGTAAGGAATAATCAAATATGACTAGAATTACTCTGTAGCAGAGATTAAATACCATTATATATAAAAACCTATCAACTAATTTAAAATTGTAACTAATTTTAACTGAGTTAAAATGGAAATGAAAATATATATTACAGTACATTTTCAGGTATGTTTCAAAATCACATATATGAAACACTGTATTAGAGGGTCCTTGTATGAATTCTTATTAATTGATGAAGAATATACAAAGTTTTGTGTTAGCAATATTGGAAGAAGACTGGCTTTCAGATCTTTGTGTAGTCTCCTCTTTGTATCAGAGTTGATCCATATGACTTACAAAGCACTACAGAGGACCCATTGTGACTTGACCTTGGTTTTATCATAGCTTGCTAGCTGAAAGGAAGCCAGCCAACTTGTCATGAGGACTTTCAAGCATCTGTGGGAAAGCCCCTGTGGAAAGAAATCACTTTACTAGCACAACCTACCAATCGCATGACCTGACTTTTGTGACAGCAGTTCCTCCATTCCTAATGAAGTTGATAGAAGGTCTCTAACCTTTATGATTTTCATCTGAGGCCCCAGTGAAGGAGGCACAAGTAAAAACCTGCTTATTGTGTCTGAATTCATAAGCCAGACACTCTTCGAGATAATAAAGCTCATTTTGTCTTGCTGTTGTTGTTGTTATGTGCCTTCGAGTCGTTTGCGACTCATAGCGACCCCTATGCACAACAGCTCTAAACCCTGCTCTATCCTGCAACAACCACACTGCCTCTGGCACACCCATCCCGATTACCCCAGTCACCGAATCAACCCATCTCATAGAGGGTCTTCCCCTCCTGTGCTGTCCCTCCACCCTCCCAAGCATGATGTCCCTCTCCAAGGACCCGTCCCTCCTGGCAACATGTCCAAAGTATGTCAGACGAAGCCCCAGAATCCTTGCCTCCAAGGAGTAGCTTGGTTTAATCCTCTCTAAGATGAATCTGTTTGGTTTCCTGGCAGTCCATGGTACATTCAGTACTCTTCTTCAACACCACAGCTCAAAGGCATCAACTCTCCTTCTGTCCTGATGAACCTCACTGACTTGCCTACTCAGCAGATCTTTTTTCCTCCCTGATTTTGCTGCTGATAATATCACTAGAGAATGAAAAACGACAAATCCTATCAATTAACATATTCTATAACACTCCTTCTATTGAAAACAAAGGTCTATTGCTTTTTTCTTTGCTACGTATTCATTGTTTGTTGAACAGAAAAAGAGAAAGAAAGATGAGTACTATATTGAACCTAACATTTAATAACATAGGTTGTTTCTTGGTTTATTGGAAGTCAGCTACCAGCTGTGAATACCAATTGACGTATTTCAACAAACTGATACTGCCCTGGATGTGCTCACTAAGTTGAGCTACGAAATCTGGGGGACAGCCAGCTGGCCAAGTGACTGGAAAAGATAGATATTTGTTCCCATTCCAAAGAAAGGTGACCCAAAAGAGTGTGGAAACTATTGAACAATATCATTAATATCACAAGCAAGCAAGATTATGCTGAAAATTATCCAAAAACGACTGAAGCAATATGTCAACAGAAAAACAGCCAGATGTGCAGGCTGGATTTAGAAGAGGTTGTGGTACTAGGGATATTATAGCTAACGTTAGATGTATCTTGGTAGAAAGCAGAGAATGCCACAAGAATATCTGTGCTTCATTGACTATACAAAGGCTTTTGACTGTGGATCATAACAAACTATGGCTGACTCTGAAAAGAATGGGAATCCCAGGACATTTGATTGTGCTTATGCAAGACCTATACTTGAACCAAGAGGCAGTCATCAGAACAGAGCAAGGAGACACAACATGATTCAAAATCAAGAAGGGGTGCATCAGGGATGTATTTTGTCTCCATACCTTTTCAGTCTGTATGCAGGACAGATCATCTAAGACTCTGGGCTATACAAGGAGAAATGTGACATCAGGATAGGTGGAATAGTCATAAACAACCTGCGTTGTGTGGATGATACAACCCTGCTTGATGAAACTGAGGAGGACATAAAGCACTTTCTGCATGTCAGGTACTGCAGAATTCAATACGGATTGAAGCTCAACATCAAGAAAACAAAGATTCTCACCACTGGGACAATTGGCAGCATCAGTATGGAAGGTGAAGAGATTGAGATAGTTAACAGTTTTAGTTTACTTGGCTCCACAGTCAACACTCTTAGTAACAGCAACCAGGAAATCAGGAGACTAATTGCATTGGGAAAGTCAGCTATAAGGGACCTCTCAAGAGTACTGAAGAGCAATGACATCAGGCTGGAGACTAAGGTGTGCCTGATCCAGGCTATAGTCTTCACAAGTATGTGCCATGCATTGGAGAGTTGGACAGTGACTAGGGATGATAGAAAGAGAATTGATGCCTTTGAGCTGTCGTGCTGGAGAATAGTGTTGAATATACCATGGACTGCTAGGAGAACAAACAGGTTTGTCTTGGAGAGGGTGAGGCCAGAATACTCCTTTGAGTCAAGGATTCTGAATTTTCGTCTGACATACTTTGGGCATGTTGCAAGGAGGGACTGGTCCTTGGAGGGAGACATCATGTTTGGGAGAGTGGAGGGAAGGCTCTCGAGAGGAAGACCCTCAATGAGATGGATCAGTTCTGTGATTGGGGTGGTGGGTATGGCTGTGTTTGAGATGGCGAGGTTGGCACAGGATAGAGAAGTGTTTAGGACTCTTGTACATAGCGTCGCTATGAGTTGCAAGTGACTCAATGGCACATAACAACAACAGCAACTATAACCAGAGAAGTTCAATCTACAAAAAAAGTTGTGCTGGATGAAATCTCATACTTAGACACAGAAAGGATAAGAAGCGCAGAGGCAGCAAGTAAGAGAAGAAACTATCATAAATAACCAGCATAAGAAAAGCTTGGAATAAGTGCAGTGTCAGTCACAATATGACTACAACCCAAGAAAACTTCCAAACATTGAAACTTTAGCTTGTCTTAATCTAATCCAAGAAGATAATAATGGATATAATTTACTATGATTAAAAGTGATTTGCTATGTAACAACCGTTAAGGATAACAACTGATCATAGGAACCATGAAATTCCATTCCTTTCTACAGATGAGTACTCAAAATTGTTTATAAAATCTTCTATCTCTCCTAACAATGATTTGAAAAAAGTTTATTTAATACTTGTTTCTGTGATATACCTGGAAAAGTAACTTTTTTTTTTAGTCCAGTGTGAAGGTTGCATAGTGGAGTGTACTAAAGGGGGGTGGGAGAGATTATATACCAATGAACAAATTTTTCTTTTAATTTTCAGAGAGAGAACATAACTGGAGGGGAGGGATGGGCAGGGAGAAGAATGCAACAATGAATGAATGGAAATCCAAAATATCTGTAAATGTTCATTAAAATTAATAAAATTTTAAAAAGTAATTTTTTTGTAGTGGTGGCCTTTACTTTCTATTGTAATAGAAATAAGATAAAGTTAACAATAACAAGCCCTAAATATTTATTATTATTTTTAAATATGCCTTTGAGTTAATTTTTGAGATTAATTTGAAAATCAGATATTACGAGTTACAGTATTGTTGTTGTTAAGTATCATTGAATCGGAATCCACTCATAGCTGACCTCCAATGGATTTTCAAAGTGAGTAAATCACACTGAAAGAGGTTGCTCAATTTTCCCCCATGAGGCAACTGGTGGATTCAAACTATTTGACTTTGTGTTGGAAGTGCAATTCGTAACGAAAGACACTAGCATTTCCTATGAGTTATACAATGAGTTATATATGTCTGAAATGATAAGAAAATGCACCTTTCATATTCTCATGATATCTAGTGACAGGATGAGGAGTTCAACAAACCACCAACTTTAGACATTTCTTAAGTAATAAATGACATTATGATTTAAGCTTATTTTAATTTTATAAGTATTTTGTAGTCAGATGCTGCAAACAAAATACCTAAAAATATTTTATTAAGAAATAAAATTTGTTGTTATGTGCTGTCGAGTCACTTGTAACTCATACGACCCAACTCTGCTCTATCCTGTGCCAATGTCATTGTCTTCACCAAGGAGTGAAAAAACCCCTGTAACTTGGACCTGTGTAAAATACTGAACTGCTAGAAAGAATAGATAACATAATTTGAGTGAACAATTTGAAATCTGTCTTGAGATAATTAAAAATCATTGACAATTTACACGTTGATGCATAAATATTCATGAAGTGCCTATTTCAAGTCAGACTCTCAGTTGTTTACTGGACACATAGCACTGATCAAGAAGAACAGGGAAAAAAACCGTTAAAAATATGGAGAATGTATTTACATAGAAAGTATACCTACATTAAAAAAATAAAATATGGCGGTAAATTCAACTTCCTTGGGGAATAAAAATAAGACAAAGCATTATCCCTTTTAAAAGCTACGCCACATGCTCTTTGTAATTGTAAATGATATTATAGCTGCTAACATAGTGAAACTCATTTCATTATTAGTCTTGCATCAAAAGCTTGATACAGTATTAATGTTATTTAAAATTGTGTATCATTATGAAATGCAATGTTTGAACACACAGTGTCAATATGATACATATCTGTAGGTATGAAACACAACAAAAACATTTATGTTATGAATAATGACCATACTGAAGCCTGTTTTTAAAAATCATGTATTCAGATCATCACTAAATGCATGCTATAGGACATACTTACAATCATATTGCTAGTCTACTAAAAGCCTTAAGAATAATAAGCATACTAATAAAATATGACATAAAAATATTAAGTGTAGTAACAAGAAAAAATGAATTAGAACGTAGCCATTAATCCTTTCATTGGATATTAAATATAAGAATATTAGTTTAATAGTAGTAGTATTCTCTTTAATAATTAATATCAATTTTCCGATGTCATGAAGTAGATTGAATTTTTAAAAAAGTTCTTCAGAAGTGATTACTTACAGATAATCAGGGCAGAAAATGTGAAAATAATGAAAAGTGTTATAATGTTTATGCTTATGTTTTATTCCCAGTATGAGCAGCTTTCTGTGATAAACTATGAGCAAGCTTAGCTTATTAATTGCTCTTTAAGAATAACTAGCTTGATTAATCTTTGGAATGAAAGTTAAAATAACTGGCTTACAAGAACATGACAACTACTATTTTGAGCTGATTCTTTTCATCTAAGTGCTTTCCTAGGTCCAGATTTTGAGTGTAGTTGAACTCAACCATCTGCACTGCAGATGGTTTTATGCACACAGCTGACTCCACATACATTGGGAGTTTTGAATATATCTCATCCCTTCTTCCCTCAATAATTCTTTGACTAAGCAACTCTTTTCCCCTCTTCTTACTTGATAATCTCATTTGTAGCCATCTGCCCCCTACTTGTAAATCTTTTCTATGAAGTTTTCAAGAATTCTCAGTAGGATCAGCTATTCATTTTACTGCCCTTAGATCAACCTCTTTTTTAGGACTGTTCTTGATGCATTTAAATATATGAATCTCCCTGTAACTCACGAGCAAATTAATATAGCTTAATCGATGCCTCTTACTCAAAGAGTATGTGTTAGAAACACATATTTTGAAGAAAACTTAAGCATTTTCAAATAGAATTGATGTCCATTCCCTGCCTCTAGATAAAGCAATTTCTTAACAACCACAGTCCTCTTCTTCTCTCTGTTATTTCAGTAAATTTAAGGACTAGCCTCTCACATTTTATAAGGTTTATTCATTTATACCTTAGGTCAATTCCCTTTAGAAACCTGTACTACTGGTTATTTTATAATAGAAGAAATTCTAGGTTACTACTTATTATAATTTAAGTATGTTCTTTCATGTTTTGTGTTAAGTTCTCTTAGATTGACTGCAACTCAAAGTGACCCTATGTATGACAGATGGGAACTTTGCCTTATATTGTGTCATCTTCATGATCTCCTCCTTATTTAAGTCTATTGTTGCAGTCACTGTGTCAATTTATCTTGTTGAGGGTCTTCTCGTTCTCGGACCTTCACGTTTCTCACCAAGATGTCATTTTCAAGGACTAGTCCCTCTTGAATAGACATTCAAAGTTTGTGAACTAGTTTCACCATCCTTGCCTTTAAGGAACACCCTGGTTGCCCTTCTCTGAGACAGACTTATTTATTCTTTTCAGAAGCCATGGGATGTGCAATACTTCAACACCACATTTCAAAGGCATAAATTCTTCTACAATCAACCTTATTTGCTGGTTTTTATAAAGACATGTAAAATGCTCTTTCTGAAAGAGTGTTTTTATCAATCAGTATCATCCTTTTCTATACAGAAATTTAAAACAAAATTATTTTCCATTTATATCAGAAAGGTATTCTGTAGTACTGTCAATATATGAATTTTTTTTTAAATAGTCCGATTTTTTTTCAGATAGCATCTAGTTCAACTGAACATTCAACTTCTGGTTAACAACTGAACTGTGTTAACCATTTGTACCATTCAGTCACTACAGAAATTGTTGTTGCTGTTGTGTGCTGTCATGTCAGAACCAATCTATAGCTGATCCAGTAGTGGGTTTTCTGAGCCAATATATCACACAGAAGGAGATTACTCATCCTTTCCCAATAAAGTAACTGGTAGATTCCAATCATGTGCTTTGGGATTCCAGAACAGCTTCTTACTACACCAGAACTTGTCCTGTTGTTCTTGTTGTTATGTGCCGTCGAGTCGCTTGCAACTCATAACGACCCTATGTACAACAGCCTTAAACCGTGCTCTATCCTGTGCCAATCGCACTGTTTCTGACACTCCCATTCCAATTATCCCAGTCACTGAATCAATCAACCTCATAGAGGGCCTTCCTCTCCTGCGCTGTCCCTCTCTAAGGACCGGTCTCTCCTCACAACATGTTCAAAGTATGTTAGACGGAGCCTCAGAATCCTTGCCTCCAAGGAGCAACCCGGTTTAACCATTTCCAGGACAAATCTGTTTGTTTTCCTAGCAGTCCATGGTATTCTCAATACTCTTCTCCAGAACCACAGCTCAAAGGCATGAATTCTCCTTCTATCCTCCTTGGTCATTGTCCAACTCTGATGCATAACAAGTGATTGGGAAGATTGTATCAGATGCACCTTAGTCTCCAGAGAGTTACCATTGCTCTTCAGTACTTTGGAGAGGTCCCTAACAGCAGACTTTCCCATGGCAATGCACCTTTTAATTTCCTGGCTGCTAGTGCCAAGACTGTTGACTGTGGAGCCAAGCAAACTAAAGCTATGTACAATCTCAATCTCTTCACCATCCATCCTGATGCTGCCAATTGGTCCAGTGGTGAGAATCTTTGTCTTCTTGACATTGAGCCTCAATCCATATTGTAGGCTGCAGTCCTTGACACTCTGCAGCAGGCGCTTCAGGTCCTCTTCAGTTTCAGCAAGCAGGGTTGTGGCATCCACATAAAGCAGGTTGTTGATAAATTGTCCACCAATCTTGACCCCACATTTCTACTCATAGAGCCCAGCCTCCTGGATAATCTGTTCTGCGTATAGGTTGAAAAGGTATGGAGATAGGATGCATCCCTGGCATATGCCCTTGCCAATTTTGAACCATGCAGTGTTCCCTTGCTCTGTTCTGATGACTGCCTCCTGGTCCAAGTATAAGTTTCTCATTAGAACAATCAAGTGTTCTGGGATTCCCATTCTTCTCAGAGTCAGCCATAGTTTGTTATGATTCACACAGTCAAATGCCTTTGCATAGTCGATTAAACACAGATAGACATTCCTCTGGTATTCCCTGCTTTCAGCCAAGATCCATCTAACATCAGCTACAATATCCCTAGTACCACGACCCCTTCTAAACCCAGCCTGGACTTCTGGTAGTTCTCTGTTGATGTGCTGTTCTAGTCGTTTTTGGATAATCTTCAGTAAAATCTTGCTTGCATGTGAAATCAGTGAGATTGTTCTGTAGTTTCCACATTCTGTTGGGTCACCTTTCTTTGGGATCAGTTGTCCAAGTGGTTGTTCTCCAGGTTTCTTGGCACAAATTATTGAGCACATCCAGGGCAGCAGCTGTTAAGTGAAATATATCAATTGGTATACCATCTATTCCTGGAGCCTTATTTTTTGCCATTTCCTTCAAAGTAGCCTGAATTTCTTCTTTCATCTCCATAGGCTCTTGCTCATATGTTGTTTTATGAAATTCTTCTGTGTCTTCCAATTCCTTTCGATACAGTGACTCAGTATATTCTTTCCATCTTCTTTTAATACTTCCTGGATCATTTAACGTTCTGCCGAAAGCATTCTTGATTATAGCAACTCGAGATTTGAATTTGTTCTTCAGTTCCTTGAGCTTAAGATATGCTGAGCGAGTTCGTCTCTTTTGATTTTCCGACTCCAACTCCTTGCACATTTCATTGTAATATTTTGCTTTGTCATCCCATGCTGCCTTTTGAAATCTTCTATTCAACTCTTCAGTATCTTGACTTCTTCCTTGTGCTTTGGCTTCCCTGTGCTCCAGTGCAATTTTCAGAGTATCTTCTGACATCCATTTTTGGTCTTTTCTTTCTCTTCTGTCTTTGCAGTGACCGTTTGTACGCTTCCTGGATGATACCCTTGATATCCTCCCACAACTCATCTGGCCTTTGCTCATTAGTGTTCAAAGCCTCAAATCTGTTCCTGAGATGGTTCTGAAATTCAGGTGGGATAGACTCAAAGTCATATTTTGGTTGCCTTGGATTTGGTTTAATTTTCCCCAGCTTCAGCTTGAATTTGCATATGAGTAGTTGGTGGTCTGTTCCACAATCAGCTCCTGGCCTAGTCTTCACAGCTGATACTGAGCTTCTCCAATGGTTCTTTCAACAGATGTAATCGATCTGATTCCTATGCATTCCATCAGGTGAAATCCAGGTGTATAACCTGCTCGCCCTACAGAGATTAAGTAGTGAAAATAACTAAAGTTTTCCCTAGATTCTTTTCTTTGCACTCTTACTCTAATAATTTCATTTTCATCTGTCGGGATGTTCATCAGATTTCTCTAAACTAGTACAGTATTGGTGATAGAAATGAGGCTGGGGATTGAATGACTGAATTTTGTACATACAACGATATACTAAAAGCAAATACCGTCTTTAAAAAACACAAAAGACATCTTTCCACATTGTCATCACCTGACTCACTGCACATAAATGATATTGGTCATATCCATAAAAAGAGCAGCTGTAGAAGCTTAATTTCAGGAGACAAAACTAGACCAAGTGCTGATTGTGGAACAGACTATCAATTAGTCATGTAGAAGTTCAAACTGAAGCTAATGAAAATTAAAGCAAGTCTCCAAAAACTGAGATATGAGCATGATTATATCCCATCTGTCCTCACCGGCACCTTCATCGCCCATGTGGTCTGCAAGCGGCTGCTCACTGCCTGGGTGGCCGCCAGGATCCAGAGCAGCGAGAAGCTGAGCGCCGTTATCCGCGTCGTGGAGGGAGGAAGCGGCCTCAAAGTGGTGGCCCTCGCCAGACCGACCCCCATACCTTTCGGGCTCCAGAATGCAGTGTTTTCAATTACTGATCTCTCATTACCCAATTATCTGATGGCATCTTCGGTTGGATTGCTTCCTACCCAGCTTCTGAATTCTTACTTGGGTACCATCCTGCGGACAATGGAAGATGTCATTGCAGAACAGAGTGTTAGTGGATATTTTGTTTTTTGTTTACAGATTATTATAAGTATAGGCCTCATGTTTTATGTAGTTCATCGAGCTCAAGTGGAATTGAACGCAGCTATTGTAGCTTGTGAAATGGAACTGAAAACC
>NW_006399773.1:13791967-13798907 GCF_000299155.1 Elephantulus edwardii
AAAATGGATCTAACAAGAAACTGAACATTGTGTTAGAACATTGAGGAGCAAAATAAAGAGATACTGAAATTTAAAAAATGCCAAACAGAAGATTTTAAAGGACAGCTCAAGAAGTAAACCAAAGTGTTATGACAACATGTGTAAAGAGCTGGATTCATAGAATATAAAAAAGAGAAGAATTTGTTTGGCATTTTTCAAGCTGAAAGAACTGGAAATCTAAGTTTTGAGTTGAAATATTGAGAGATGCTATGGGCAAGGTCTTGAATTCTCCAAGAAGGATCAAAAGAAGTTAGAAGGAATACACAGAGTCATATAGCAACAAGAACTGGCCAACACTGAAACATTTTAAGAAGTACCAAGTAAACAAGAGCCAGTGGTAATAAAGGAAGAAGGGAACGCTGCACTGAAGGCAATGACAAAATATAAGGACTTCAGGATTGGTGGAATATCAATTGACATATTTCAACTAACAAATGCAACTCTGGACAGGCTTGCCAATATACGCCAAGAAATAAGGAGCAAAGTTGCTTAGCCAACTGAATGGAAGAGATCCGTCTGTGTTCCCATTCCCAAGAAAGGTTATCCAAAAGAATGCAGAAATTATCTAACAATGTAATTTATATCACATGCAAGTAAATATTGCTGAAGATTTTCCAAAAACTAGTAGAACAGTACTTTATCAAGAAATAGTCAAAAGTTCAAGCAGTGTTTAGAAGAAGCCATTACACAGGGATATCATTGCGTGTGTCAGATGGTTCCTGGCTGAAAGCAGAAAATACTAGAAGAAGGTCTATTTGTGAGATATTTACAAAAAGGCATTTGACTGTGTGGGTCATACATATTGTGGCTAACACTGAGAAGAATGGGAATCACAGAACACTTAATTGTGCTCATATAAAATCTATACTAAAACCAAAAAATGATAGTTCATACAGATGAAGTAGATACTATCCTGTCCTGTGCTATCTTTACAATCTCAGACACACTTAAGCCCATTGCTCTCAGACATATCTGCTTGTTTTGTTGGTTGTCTATTGGATAGTCAGTTCTCTTCTCGAACCACAGATCAAGGCACTATTTTTTTTTAATCTTTATTTATTGTCCAGTTCTCAGCAGCATAGCGAGTGATTGAAAAGACTATGGCCTAAATCTGGTATATCGTAGTCCTCAAACTCACATCACTGTTCCTCAGTAATTTGGAAACTTTCTTGATTTCACATTTTCCCAGTGAAATACATTTCTTGGTCTCCTGACTGCTGGTACCAAGTGCATTGACTGTGAATCCAAGAAAATTATGTTGTGCTACCAATTAAAGCATCCTCCAGATGCTCTGCAACTGAAAAGAAAAAAAAGGTGGACAAACAACTCACATGTGATTATCTGCCTCGAAAAACCTGCTCGAGGATCAGCCATGGCCAATTCTGACCTGACAATACACAACAAGAACAATCTATGAGAAGAGAGGCCTGTTAATGCAGTGTGTTCCATCTCAGGCTATTAACCAGGAAGTTGGCAGCTTAAATCTAGCCGCTCCAAAGAGGAAGACAAACAATATTTTAGAAAAATCAATGGAGGGTCCTTAATGAGTCATGATGGACATGCTGGCAGTAGATTTGGATTTTGATAATATATCAGAAAAGAAGCCCTGCTAGCCCTGTAGGTTAAATACTGGATAGCTAATAAAACGTCAGCTGTTCATAATTGGCTGATTTGGGAGAATTATGAGGCCGCTTACTTCTAGAAACGTTAATAACCTTGAAAATTGTATGGTCTGTTTTACTCCCTCGTATAGGGTCTCTGTGTGTTGGAATTGAAGGCAGTGGGTTTGGTTTGAGGGTTATTAATCAGTTAGATAAAATCCCTTGGTGGTCAAATGGTTAAGTTCTATTGACTACTAGTTGAAAATTGTAGTTGAAACCCATCCAGAGTTGCCACTATGCTTCCAAAAGCATAGTGATCTACTTCCAAAAGCAGATACGTGAAAACTGTAGAGCAGTTTCCCACTTTCTACGTAAAGTCATTATGAGTTAATGATAACTGAAGACAACAAAACCCGAGCAGATTGAGTCCCTGGGTTTATAGTTCCTGCAGTCTACAGATATTTCATTGTTGTTGTATATCAGATTTGCTTCTAGCTGACACTCTGGAGGGCTTTTAGAAATAGTTTAATTGTACAGGAAGAGATCCCCCATCTTTTTCTGTTGGAGCAGCTGGTGGATTCGAACCAAATGCCTTCAAGAGTGCAGTTCATTACCACTAGGCAACCAGCTCTTTCCTTTCCCTTGCTATGCCCTCAAACATAGTTTCCCCCTGTTTTCTTAATTAGAGCACTTCTGTCACTTCAGTTGCATATGTGAGACTTTTACAGGTCGCTTTGATTTGTCCCTACCTTTCAATCTCTGTCTATTCCGGTGGATCACTAACGAAAATGGTCTAATGAACATGAGTGAACCTCAACTTATAGTTAACCTCTTTAATGTCAGAGGTAGGTCAGTACCTGCTTAAAAATGTCTTGCTTTCTCTGGTCCAGGATAAAATCCAATATTCACAACTTGATATAATCGTTTCTGAGCAAGATGTCTCATCACAATCTCTCCAGCCTCTTCTGGGACTACTCTCCCCAGTTTGTCACAGCTTCAATTATCCTGGCTTCTTTCTGCTTATTAAAGGTGTGAAGGCTCCTCCTACCACATGCTGAAATTTGCCTGGAACATATATCTTCTGCTTTTCACACAATAAATTCTCACCTACCCTATTCGTACTATTCAATTTCTGTGTTTTTGTGAAAACTTTTCCTGACCCACATTACAGAGTCTCCTTGACAACATATCTATTCTTTATGTGTTTAATATAATCTTTCACAATTTACATTTCTCTCTGTTAGATTAATTATTTCTTCTTCTATTCTCTAAACTTAGAATGGATTTTATCTACTTTTCTCTCTCCTGTAAGTGCCGGTGTAAAGAACGTTTCACATATAGCAGGTATTTACTAAATAGCTCTTGAATGAAGAAATGGTAATTTCTGTTTCTTTTTGGTATTTATTAATATTAATTGAATGACTAATTATTAATTTGTATTTCTTCCGTGCTGCATCTGTTAAGGTTAGAGACCATGCTCTTATTTATCTTTGAATTGTTAGTTCTTTAAATAGGTTCTCAGATGTGTTTATTAAAAACAAACGTCTTTT
This sequence comes from Elephantulus edwardii, assembly GCF_000299155.1. Lineage (NCBI taxonomy): Eukaryota > Metazoa > Chordata > Mammalia > Macroscelidea > Macroscelididae > Elephantulus > Elephantulus edwardii. The sequence goes on from NW_006399773.1 coordinate 13,795,158, forward strand.
TCTTCTGAAGAGGAGTAAGTAGGTGGCTATGAAAAGGAAATGATGTATGTGAGAGGATGGAATGGTTAGAGTTAGCATCAACTTCTCCCAAAATACTAAGAGTTTGTTATAATTGCAATGACATTCAATAGAACAATATTGACTTTTAAATGATTTTGTTCCCCTCTGGTTTTCAAGAACTTTGCACTTGGATTTGTTTTATATTACCATTTTTAATTTCTGAGTGACTTGAACATCTTTGATCAGGCTGGAAATGCAAGTAAAAGAATTGTCACATTGAAAGCTGTTGAAAGAATTTTGTAAGTCACTAGCTTTAAAATGGCAGATGGAGGGGGTGCAGCTTTGCCTTGAGATCTCCTGAGTTTATTCATGAATATCTACTCTAAACCATCATGTAAAGCTGAAGAATCATTTTATCTCACCCTCAAAATTTCTCTTCTTTAATTTTATAGAGAATTATCAATGCTTCAATATATTTAGTAATAGGAAATTAGCAATTGTGATTCTATAGTAAATTTTATTAAAACCTTATCTATAAACAAATTGATCAAGAAAATATGCAAACATGAATAATTAGATTTCAAATATGCTAGAACCAAATCCACTACCATCAAGTTGGTTCCAAATTACAATGACTCCCCATCAGGTTTCTGAGCCTGTAAATACTTTTTAAATTGGCATTTTATTAGAAGTTTATAGAAAGAGTGGATTTCCATTCATTCATTCATTAATGCAAATTTTTCTCCCCCGCCCAATTCACTTTATAATGAAGAGCCCGTTCCAAAGGAATTGTCGTACATATAATGTGTAATTGTCTATTCTTTCAAATAGTCCTTCCCTTTACCTATTCCAGGATAGCGTTTATTATTGATCCATTATCTTCTTGTTCCCTTCCCATCCATGTCCATCCTATTTGTATAAGTTATCCTATGAGATATTTATCCTTTTGTGACTCAGATATTTTACTTTGCATAAGGTCTTCTGTACTTATCCCTGTTGTACAGTTTTTACAAGTTCATTAGTTTTGGTGCTTTGTAATATATGGATGTAGCATGCTTTTTCTATCTATTGACTTTTTACAAGCTCTTAAACTGCTTCTATCTCTTAGTTATAGTGAATAATGCATAAATAAGCATGGATAGATGTACTTCTATTTGTGTTATGGCTCAGGTTTCTTTAGGGTACATTCCCTGTAGTGGGGTATTGCTATTGTTGCTGTTGTTAGGGGACATTGAGTCGAGTATGACTCACAGAGATCTGATGAGCAACACATGTAAACCCTGTCCTATCCTATGCCATGAAAACAAGTCTCTGACTCCTTCAGGCCATTGCTGTCTGGAAATCCACCTGGAAGAGGGTCTTCCTCTTTGTTGCTGTCCCTCCATCTTTCCAAGCATCGTGTCCCTCTTCAATAAACAGCCTCTCCTAGTAACATGCCTTAAGTGTGTGAGACCTGATCATCTTTGCTCTAAGTAGTGGGGTAGCTGGGACAAATGGTATTTTTATTTCAAGCTATTCAAGAACACTGCTACACAGCCATACTAATCAAGACAGATTGACACTAGTGCAGTGACAGACACATAGAGGAATAGAATTGAGTCAAGAACTCAGAAATCAACTTATCTACCTATGGTCAAGTGATCTTTAACAGGAGATAATGAAGTGAGGACATGACAGCCTCTTTTACAAATGATGCTGGCAAGATTGGAAAATGATCTGTAGAAAACTGAAGTCCTATACCTCACACAATACACACAAAAAAAACCTTTCAAAGTAGATCAGGGACCTCACGGTAAAATAAAAGAGTATAATGTTCATAAGTGGAAAAACTAGAAACTACTCTTGTTCTTGTTGTTGTTGTTATTGCTTTAATTCACCCATGACTCATAGTGACTAGATGTACAATAGTTCTGAACCAACCCCTATGCTGAGCTAGTCTCACTGACTCCAACACACTTTATTCCATTGCTCCAGTTACTGAGTCAATCCATTTCATCTGAGTTCTTCCTATCCTGTGCTGTCCCTCCACCATTCCAAGCATGATGTCCTTCTCCAAGGAATGGTCCCTTTTGGCCACGTACACAGAAATATGAGATGAAGCTTTAAAATTATTTCCTCCAAGGAAAAACCTGGTTTCATCCTCTCCAAGACAGACCTATTTGTTTTTCTGGCAGTCCATGATTTGTTCAATACTTTTCTTAAGGATCACAACTCAAAGACTTAAATTCTTCTTCTGTCACCCTTAGTCATTGTACAGCACTCTGAGGCATAGCAAGTAATTGCAAAGACCATGGCCTGGATCAGGTGCATCTTAGTATCTAGACTGACATCATTGCTGTTTAACACTTTGGAGAGGTCCCTGACAGCAGACTGCCCTAATGCAATTTCTTTTGATTTCTTCACTGCCAGTGCCAATAGTGTTGATTGAGGAGCTGAGCAAACTTAAATTGTTAACAACCTCAATCTTTTCTCCATCCAACATAATGCTGCCAATAGCCCAGTGGTGAGAATGTTTGTTTTCTTGATGTTAAGCTTGACTCCATATTGGAGACTACAGTCCTTGAGCTTCTGCAGATGTTTCAGGTCCTCCTCAGTTTTGGCAAGTAAGCTTGTATTACCTGCATAACACAGGTTGTTGATCAGTCTTTCTCCAATCCTGATGCCACACTTCTCTTCACATTGTCCAGCCTCCCTAATGATCTGTTCAGCATACAGATTGAAAAGGTACGGAGACAGGATGTATCCTTGCCTTAGACCCTTCTTAATTTTGAACCTTGAGGTGTTTCCTTGTTCTGTTCTGATGACTGCTTCCTGTTCCAAGGATAGGTTTCACATGAGTACAATCAAATGTTCTGGGATTCCCATTCTTCTCAAGGTAAGCCATAGTTTGTTGTGGTGTACACAGTCAAATGCTTTTTGACTACTAGGAACTACTCTAGAAGCCCTAATTTGTAGCATGACTAGACTTCCAACCATAACAAACAATTCTACAACCAGGAGAGGATAAAACAGAAGACTAAGATCTTCTAAAAATCAAAACCTTATGTACATAAACCCAAAACCAAAACCCAAGTCTGTAAATCTTTAAGGGAGTAGATTCCCTATCTTTATTCCAAGGAACAACTGGTACACTGGAACCACCAGTCTTTTGATTAGCAGTCCAACATTTAAGGTACCATGCCAACAAGGGCCCTTTATAATATGCCAAATATATGCACTTCCATATCATGACAAAATGCAACTCTATTAAGTTCAAAATGTGTCGTATTTGAATTGAAACATCAAATGTAAAAAAATTTCTTATCTGTGAACAATGCAGGGGGAAAGATTTTGACAGCTTAGACTGAAATTTGGTAATAAAAATCAAACACTATGTTATGATACAAAATATTACATTCAATGTTTCTTTTTCTTGCTTTCATTCTTTTTCTCAACTCTTACTGCTGTTATAGATAGACAACAAAATAATTTGATCCCTGCAGTTTGTTTCTGAAAGGGAAAAAAATCACAATCTACCCCAAAAACAAAACACATGCCCAATTTGAATCTGGTGTTCCCCAAAGTTACATTAGTTAGGCAGAGTTAGTAGTTATCTATCACTTTTGCACTCCTTGGTGAGCAGGGAGCAATAGATGATCCATCTGTGTCAGCTCAGATAGTTTACTATTCAAAACCTAATTGTAGGGCTATCGGAGTGGGCTCATTTCAGAGATCTAAAGATTAATTGGGCAAAATTGATTACATCAGCTC
>NW_006399773.1:13801177-13805548 GCF_000299155.1 Elephantulus edwardii
TTTCCAACTACTGAATCTTCCTCTTTGTTCCCGACTTTTGCATTCCAGTCACCCATTATTATCAATGCATCTTGGTTGCATTTTCGATCAATCTCCGATTGTAAAAGTTGGTAAAAATCTTCTATCTCCTCTTCCTTGGCTCTCGTTGTTGGTGCATATATTTGAATGATAGTGGTATTCACTGGACTTCCTTGTATGCGTATAGATATTATCCTGTCACTGAAACATCAACTCTAGGTAAGGGTAGTTCCTCTAGATTATGTCTTAACTCACTTAGTATCAAATGAAAATATGTAGATGGAAATTAAAACTTTTGAGATGACATTCTGTAGTAGAAATACCCAAGTAGATTTACTCATTGCTGTTAAAAATGGGATGAAGTAGAGAAATACTATTAGTTCCAGTCCAGCTCTGTCAGGAACAACTAATCAAACAGGACAGAAATACAACAAGAACTTAATCAGCAGTTGCAGAAAATATCTTTTGCTAAATTACAAAGGAAACTCTACAAAGATGAAAACTTTATTAAAACTTAGAATTTGAAAGTATTACTAATTCCTAGCATATATGCATCTCTGATTATTTAGTAATTATCAAAAAAGTTAACTTTGAAAGTTACCACTGGCTCTTGAAGTTAAATGATGAAAGTTTGCCTCTCTGTGTTTTTCATTAGTTTCCAAATTTGGTAAGTTCAATGCATGTAAGAGAAAGTTGAGAACAAGGTTAACTAGGTATAATGATGTATATTGTTCTCATATCCATACCCACGTAAATCTTCTGTGAATTATACCATTTTTCTCTTTAGAAATGTTTAATTCTTGAGTGTAAAACTTTCTGTCATTTCTTTTCCTTTACCTAGACGCTATCATTTTTTAATAACGTAGAGATCCAGGCATGCACCATCTTTGACATGTCAGAATGATTATTTCTAGAGAACTGTCAAGTTAGATCAACTTACATTCCTATGTTAAAGCTTGAACTGGATTATTTAATTCAAGGACTGCCTTTCTGAATGTGACAGCATGACACTAAGAATATAGTGATAGATGTGAGATGTACACCTGGAATTTGAATGATTTGCCAAATGTTTGAAATCTGACTATAAATGTTACTAAATATATTTGTTCTGATAAATAGGTACATAGCTATGTAATAGATTGCTGATAGATTGATAGCATTATTTTGGTACAGTGTTATTGCATCCTAGAGGAGTAGAGATTGAGGTATATAACACATAATATTTCTGGTTTCACTTAAGATATTTAATAATCCAGGCTTTTCTTTTACTTATTTTCTTTAAAATATGTAAGCTATTAGAGAATTAAGTCAGATGTTTTCCTTTAGCAATTGTCTGTTTTATGCTAAGAAATTACAGGTTTGGACTTTCTTCCCCATGATCAGAGATACTTTCCGTATTATTGTCATCGGCTAGACGGCACTTCTCTCCCTCTATTCAGCTAACCTGAGCCATCGACCTTCCTTCTATTGTCAAATAATTGAAATGTATTGTACTTTACCTAAATGTACTGTGGGAGACTCCTCAGATATTACCAGGTAAGGATATTTCAAAAGAGGTCAGTAAGGTCAAATGACAGAGGAGAAGAGAAAAAAAAATATTTTGACTGGAGGGATAAAGTTAGAAGTAATAAATCAATTTGAGAATAGAGAACACAGAACACCTTAACTATATCAATAAAATGTTAAGGATTGCATTCCCTGTAATTTTAAAATCAGTGAAAACAGTCTCGCTGATAGAAATTCAATTATTTTCCTATATCTTTATGCTGAAATGTTTGCTCTTAAGATTTTTCTAATAGTTCTGTAAAATTGTCATACTCCTTTTAATATATATTTAAACATTTTGCTTTTAATTTTAGCATTTAAGCTTTCCAGAGGCACTTATTACTTTTGACAAAATAGGCTTGTGTTTTAATCATGGGAATTGGTATAAAGCAGGATTTGATTAATAGAAATCCTCCCTTCATTAAACAATCATGAAATGTTTCTAATCTGTTAATAGATTTTGGGGTAAGCCACTTAGAAATATGACTCGGGTTAGTATTTATTATAAATTTCTACTTCCTGCCTTTCCAACTCATTATAAAATAACTTTAGAGTCAATTTATTTTTTAAATGTGAAAATAATTATTTTGTTCAAAGAGAATTATTATTGCTCTTATGAACTGTCATAAATTTAAACGGCTCAATAAATGAGCATGCCCTCTAGTAACCACCTTATTCTCATCTACTTCTGTGAATATGATCTGTATCCGAAATGCAAAAGATGGTCATCTCAAATGATATTTGCTAGCAATAGTAATAAAATATCCTCAAGTGAATGACAAATATTCATTGTTTTATAGTGGGATGTTTCACAATGATTTAAGCAGCAAATTATCAATTAACTGATAAATAAAGGCATTAACTATACATCTTAAATTGCAGAATTATTTTAAAAGTAATTGCATCACTTCAGGGCGCCTTTATCCACACTTAATTACTATTATAATGTGGAGTTAGGATTTTACTGCTTTCTTAATAAGGGTTCAAAACCACCTTTGGAATTTGCCCCCTTGTGGGTCTTCACCAGATATTTAAACTGTTTTCTAATGACATGCATTATAAAAGGTTTAACAACTAAGGCAAAAATCGTTAAACCTTTCATTTTCATTTACAATGCTTCTCATTTCTAATCAGTGTTTCTCCCTATCTCCCTTATTTTTCTCTCCTCTCTCTTCCTCTGTCCTCACATTCTAACCTATTTATTTTCTTCCTTGTGACTTTCACACATCCTGGAATAAATCTTGCAGATATAATTTTAGATTATATTTTAGTTGCTATTTTATAAAAATTGCATTTTTTTTTATAAAGAATTTATATTATGAACATTATTAAAATGTGAGGAAACTATGCTTCCTTTCTCATGGTTGTTTTTGAATGCCGTCAAGTCAGACTGCCATTCGTCTCTGGTGGAGCAGCTGGTAAATTCCAATCACGTGCTTCCTTCATAACTTGTTACAAGATTCTCCCTAGGTTGTTTTGGGAGGTAAAGTGGAACAATAGAACAACATGAATGTGCACTTGGATTGTTAGTTGCGTAAAGTTTATGCAATTTGGAAAGATTTTTTTTAAGGGGGAAAAAAGAAGCATATCTTAAATTTGTACATTTTAGGAAAGTATATGACTCCTATGATCTCATTGTTAACTAATTTTAGAGAACCCCCACCATGAAGCATCCTGAGACTTGAACTTGATTAGATTCTTGGTAGATTGTCACTGAACAATGGTTTCCAGTGCTTCAGTTAGTGCTTTCTGCAGTACAAACAAGCCTGTACAGGCCTGGGGATTCAAAGAAGCAAACCATGATGAAACAAGAAGTCTTATGGGTTCCATATAGTCAACTTGTTAGTCTTATCTTCCATAGTGTTGGTTGATTTTGTTTTGTTTTGTTGTTGTTGTTAAGTCACCAAATAACAACAACTCCATACAGTGTACATTGTTACATCTCAGGACAAGCAATCTGAACTATTTTCTTTTTTTATACTAGGTTCATGTTCAACTATTATTCATTCACTCAAGTACTCCATTATGTTGTTTTTGGTGGTGGTGTGTGTCATAGAGCAAACAACAACTCATAACAATCTTACACGAATCTTGCTCTACCCTGTACCATCTTCATGATACCTGTCCTATTTAAGCAAATTGTGGTAGTCACTGTGTCAATTAATCTCACTGAGAGTTGTTCTCTATTTTGTTGACCTTCTAATTAGAATCTGTCTAGAAGAATGTCTCTCTTAGTGAGATGAAGCTTCACCATCCTTGCCTCTCAGGAGTACTCTGGCTGTATTTCCTTCAAGACAAGAGTTTGTTCTTTTAACAATCCATGGTATATTTAGTACTTTTCACCAAGACCATAATTTAAAGGTATTGATTCTTCTTCTGTCATCCTTACACATTGTGCAACTTTCAGATATATACAAAGCAACAGAAAAATATGTCAGACTTTGATCAGGTGCACCTTAGTCTTTAAAGTGTTATCCTAAATCTTTACAACTTTGGATAGGTTCTTGACAACAGAATTCCCCAACATAACATATCTTTTGACTTCTTGATTGTTGCATCATGAGTTGATGGTGGATCCAATTAAAATGAACTCTCTGATAACTCCTATCTTTTCTCTGTCTTTTGTGATGTTGTAGAAAATTTCAAAAAGAAAATAGTGCTTCTGTCTTAAAATGATATTAACTATTAAGTGTTAAAAAGATATAATGCTGCACCTTTCTCCCCGCACAAACCCCTCCCTCCTCCCCCCCCATTTACTCCTCTCCTTGAAAAGCAAAAGAACAACTCCCTCATTGGTACACAATCCCC
>NW_006399773.1:13806378-13807955 GCF_000299155.1 Elephantulus edwardii
TTAATACATTTTTAAGAACAAACGCTCTCAATTTTCTTCAACCCACCCCTATCAAATTGTACAATCCCATAGTTAATATCTCCTACCCCTGCACATCCTCATCCCTCTGCTTGCAGCCTCTCTCACCCCTCTTGGATTCTTATACTCATTCTATAATAATGGTTTTATGCAATATTTATCCTTCTGTGACTGATTCACTCAGCATAATACTCTCCAGTCCCTCCCAAGTTAGGTAATAACTTACAAAATCATTGCTCCTGCTTGCTGCATAGTATTCCACTGTGTGAGTATATCATAATTTCTTAATCCATTCATTTATGGATGGACATTTGAGCTGTTTCCATGTTCTTGCAAAGTTGAATAATGCTGCTATGAACACTGGTGTATAAATCTACATTTGTTCCCCAGTTCTCATTTTCTCAGGGTATATTCCTCCAAGTAGTGGGATAGCTGGGTCATATGGAATTTCTCTTTTCAGCTTTTTGAGAAAGCATCAAACTGCCTTCCAGAATGTTTGTAAAATTTTGCAATCCCACCAACAATGTATAAGAGTTCCTTCCTCACCACATCTTCTCCAACATCTATTCCTTGCTGCCCTGTTAAACTTTACCACTATTACTGGAATTAGATGGTTCCTCATTGTGGTTTTAATTTGCATCTCTCTTATTGACAGTGATTTTTGGAGCATTTCTTCATGTGTCTGTTTGCCATTCGAATATCTTCCTCTGTGAAAATTCTTTCCATGTCTTTTGCCCATGTAGCTAATAACATGATCAAGAAATGTAAAAAATATAATTCTCTCTTATTGACCCTCTCTGAAAACTGATAGTGATTTGAACTTCAAAGGCAGAAGTAAGCTTGCTTTCTTTATCTGTTTTGCTTGTTTTTTATATAAATGGAAGCATACATTATGTACTTTCTGTTCTTTTCCTTGTATTATATTTCTAAGATTTCGTTATACTACTTCATGCATTTGTAAACTGCTCATTGACATTGATTTACAGAGTCCTATTCTAAACTCTAAAGATTGCACTGGAGTGTTGATAAGACAAAACAAAAGGAAAATATGTCAGAGAGAAAGAGATAAACAGATTTCAACAGCTCAGTCTGACAAAAAAAAGTGTTATAATGGAATGTGCAGGAAGCTGGAATTGGAGAATAGAAAGGGAAGAACTCGCTCTGCATTTCTCAAGATGAAAGAATTGAAAAACAAAACTAAGCCTATGTCACTATATTGAAAAATGCTATTGGCAATATATTGAATGACCCAGAAAGCATCAAAAGAAGATGGGGAAATACACAGAGTCACTGTAGCAGAAAGAATTAATTGACACTGAAAAATTTTAGGAAGTACTATATGAAAAGGAGCCAATGGGAATAAAGGATGAAGTAGAAGCTGCATTGAAAGCATTGGCCAAAAACAAGGTCACAGGATTTGATGGGGTACCAATTGACTTGTTTCAATTACAGATGCAGCCTTGGATGCACTCACCAGTCTTTGTCAGAAATTTGAATGACAGCTGTCTGGCTAACAAATTAGAAGAGGTCCGTAATTTTTTCCCATTCCCAAGAAAGAT
>NW_006399773.1:13811049-13812346 GCF_000299155.1 Elephantulus edwardii
TAGCAAAAAATAAGGCCCCAGAAATAGATGGTATACCAATTGACATATTTCGACTAACAGATGCTGCCCTGGACGTGCTCACCAAGTTGTGCCAAGAAATCTGCAGAACAACCACTTGGCCAACTGACTGGAAGAGATCTATGTTTATTCCCATACCAAATAAGGGTGACCCAACAGAGTGTGGAAACTATAGAACAATATCACTGATTTCATATGCAAGCAAGATTCCACTGAAGATTATGCAAAAACGACTGGAACAGCACATCAGCAGAGAACTGCCAGAAGTCCGGGGTGGGTTTAGAAGGGGTTGTGGTACTAGGGATATTGTAGCTGATGTTAGATGGATCTTAGTTGAAAGCAGGGAATACCAGAGGAATGTACATCTGTTTTCATTGATTATGTAAAGGTGTTTGACTCTGTGGCTCATAACAGACTGTGCCTGACTCTGAGAAAAATGGGAATCCCAGAACACTTGATCATGCTAATGTGAAACTTGGACAAAGAGGCAGTCGTCAGAACAAAGCAAGGAAACACTGCATAGTTCAAAACTGGGAAAGGTGTACACCAGGGATTTGTCCTGTCTCCATACATTTTCAACCTGTATGCAGAACAGATCATCCAGGAGGCTGGGCTCTATGAGGAAAAATGCAGCATCAGGATTGGTGGAAGATCTATCAACATTTTGCGTTATGCAGATGACACAACCCTGCTTGCTGAAACTGAGGAGGACCTGAAGCGCTTCTGCAGAGGGTCAAGGACTACAGCCTTCAGTATGGATTGAAGCTCAATGTCAAGAAGACAAAGAATCTCACCACTGGACCAGTTGGCAGCATCAGGATGGATGGTGAAGAGATTGAGATTGTTAACAACTTTACTCTGCTTGGCTCCACAATCAACACTGTTGGCACCAACAACCAGGAAATTAAAAGATTTATTGTGGTGGGAAAGTATGCTGTTAGGGACCTCTCTAAAGTACTGAAGAGCAACGGTGTGTCTCTGGAGACTACGGTGCATCTGGTACAGGCCATGGTCTTTACAATCACTTGTTATGCATCAGAGAGCTGGACAATGACCAGGGAGGATAGAAGGAGAATTGATGTATTTGAGCTTTGGTGTTGGAGAAGAGTATTGAGTGACCATGGACTGCTAAGAAAACAAACAGATTCATCCTGGGGAAGGTTAAACCGGGCTGCTCTTTGGAGGCAAGGATTCTGAGGCTTCATCTGACATACTTTGGTCATGTTGTAAGGAGGGATTGGTCCTTGGAGAGGGACATCATGCTTGGGAGGGTGGAGGG
>NW_006399773.1:13812504-13834181 GCF_000299155.1 Elephantulus edwardii
TGACTGGGGTAATCAGGATGAGTGTGTCGAAGACAATGAGATTGGCATAGGACAGAACAGAGTTTAGGACTGTTGTACAAAAAGGTCGCTATGAGTCACAGGTGACTCAACAGCACATGACAATAACAACAACATATTCATAAGTCCTTCAATATGGACTTACATCTCAACATCAAGATGACAAAAATCCTCTCCAATAGACAGCATTGTGATAGACGAAGAAAACATTGAAGTCATAAAATTTTTATCTTATTTGAGTTCCCAATCAACACCTTTGTTACTAGCAGTCAAGAAACGAAAATACATGTCACACTGGGAAAAACTGCTCTCAAGAACTTTTTTTTTAAAAACTAAGGAGCAACTTGGGCCAAAGATTAAGGTGTGCTTGACTTAGGCTATCTTCTTTTAAACTACTTGCTATGCATGTGAGTTGAGAGCTGGACAATGAAGAATGATAGAAGAATCAATAATTCTGAATTGTCAAAAAAGAGTTCTGAATATCTCATGGATGCAAGAAAAGCAAATAGGCATGGCTTGAAGAAAGTAAAGATTACAAGGGTTCATCTCACTTAATTTGGGTATGTTACTAGGAGGAGTGATTCCTGGGAAGGGACATCATGCTTGGGAAAGTGAAGGGTCAGCCAATAAAAGAATACCCTCAAACCAGATAGATTGACATGGTAACTGAAGCAAAGGTTGTTGAGGATGATCTCAGATAGGTCAAGGTATAGATTCGTTTTTTATAAGGTCACTGTGAATCATACTCCACTGCATCTAACAACAGTAACGTTTATATGAGGGGAGCTCTGGTGGTGTAATCGCTGAGAAGGTACACTGATAACACAACATTGATGCCTCTTTGGTTGCTTAAATTCATCAGCAGCTTCTCAGGAGAAACTCGAGAACGCCCCTCCTGTGTGACTTATATCCTTAGGAAAACCCATTAGAAGGTCATCTAAGAGTTGCTTCTGACTCAATGACAATGAAATTTTGGAGGCTTTTTCTTTTTTTTTATCTTTTCTTCCATTTTATTTTTTTTTTAAATTTTAATGAAAGTTTATAAATAACTTGGATTTTTATTCATTTATTGTTGCACAGTTTCCTCCCTACCCCTCTACTCCCCAGGTCGTTTTTTTCTTTGGAAAAAAAAAGTTCTCTCATTGTTATACAGTCCTCTCCACCCCCAGACCACTTTACTATGCAGCTCTTATTCTGGACTCTTGTCATGACAATAATACCGAATTCTACATTCCTTTCATACAGTTCTTTCCCTCGTCTGTTTCAATGCCATGTACATTATTTATCCCGTATTTTCTTAGTTTCCCCCAACCCTCATATCAGTCCTGGTCTATAACAGTGGTATTATGCAGTATTCATCTTTTGTGACTGGGATATTTCACTCAGGATAATATCCTCCATGGTCACCTTTTGGGGGCTTTTTTAAAAGAAAGTTGTTTATAATAGTAACATATCATGGACTGTCAAGAAAATAAACAGCTCTGTCCAGGGGAAGGTGAAACCAAGTTGCTCTCTGGGGGCAAGGATTTTGAAGTTCTATCTCACAACACTTTGGGCATGTAGCCAGGACAATACCAGTATTGGAAGGGCTGAGGGACAACACAGGAGAGGAAGACCCTTGATAAGATGGATTAACTCTGTGATTGGGTAATAGGGGCAGGTGTTACAGAAACAGTGAGATTAGCTCAGGATAGGACAGTTTTCAGAGCTATTTGGCAAAAAGTCGTTATGAGTCACAGGCAACTTGATGACAAATAACAATAACAACTTAATAGGGGTTAAACCCTTGTTTAAAAAACTGTTGTACTTCATTATAACTGTTATTTTTTAATTCTTTTTTTAGTGGGAAACAAAAAAGCCCAAGTACTACTTCAGCATATATATGTTTTTTAAATAATCATGGAGACTTTAGAGTAAAATTTTGTGAAATTCAAAGGTTTACTGAGACACAGAGAATCATAAAATAAGTGGTTGTAATTTAAAATTGACACGTAGCACTGATTGTTACCACATTTACAGGAAATATTTTATTGATGTGAGGAAGGAAAGTTATGAATTACTCTGATAATTACTGTAATCTTCAAATTGAATATTGTTTTATTGAACTCAGAGTAATACAAGTTTTTTTCCAAAGCTTATTTACATGGTAATTTTTACTTTAAAACAATCATGAAATTGAAATAATTAAAATAATAATTGATGCTTATTGTAAAGGACAGCTACAGATAATAATTAACTTTTTTTAAATTTGTGCAATTTTTCCATTTTCCCTCTAGAATACAATTACAGCAGCAACCAAGTCAAAATTTTCCTAAATAATTATTTCATGCTGACTTAAATTATTTCCAGCATGTGCTATGTATTTCCTAAAGCTAGTAATGCTAATTACCTTAAAAATGCATCATGAACAAAAGTAAATAGAATTACTTCAATTAAAGCTTAGAGAGTGAAAGAATTGTGAACCAACATATGTGTTTTAATTACACACACCTAATTCTATGCCCGGTGGGTTGATTGGCACCATCATGATAGATGGTAAAGAGATTGAGATTGTAAACAGCCTCAGCTTGCTTGGCTATACAATCAATACTCTTGGTACCAGCAGTCAGAAAATGAAAAGAAGAATTGCTTCGGAAGAAAAATCTGCTGTCAGGGACCTTGCCAAAGGACTGAAGAGCAATGATGTCAGGCTGGAAATGAAGGTGCACCTGATCCAGGGTATGGTCTTTGCAATTATTTGTATGCATCAGAGAGCTGGACAATAACGAAGGATGAGCAAAGAACCAACACCTTTGAGTTGTGGTGCAGGAGAAGAGTATTGAATATACCATGGACTGCTAAGAGAACAAATACGTTCAACCTGGAGGTGGTGAAGGCAGGAGCCTCCTTGGAGGCCAGAACTTTGAAACTTTGTCTGACATACCTTGGGCATGTTGCAAGAAGGGACCAGTTCTTGGAGAAGGATGTCATACTTGAAAGGGAGAAGGTACATCACAAGAAAAGAAGACCCTGGGTGTGATGAACTGATTCCGTGACTAGCGTAACGGAAGTAGGTGTGTCAGATACATTGAAGTTGGCTCAAGATAGAACCAGTTTCAAGAATGTTGTACACAGGGTTGCTATGAGTCACAAGTGACTGTATGGCACATAATGACAACAATATCCCATGCAAGTAAATATTGCCAAAGATTAGTCAAAAGCAGCTTAAACAGTACATTGACAGGGAAATACTAGAAGTTCAAGTTAGTTTCGTTTAGAAGAGGCCACAACATTAGGAATACCATTCCTGATGTAAGATGGATCCTGACTGAAAGCAGAGTATACTAGAAAAAAAAAGCCCATTTATGCTTTATCGACTATGTATAAATATTTGATTGTGTGGATTATAACAAGTCATGCTAACATTGAGAATAATTGGAATCCCAGAACACTTACTTGTGCTTTTATGAAATCTATGCCTAGCCCAAGAAGCTGTTGCTTAAATGCAACAAAGGAACACAGCGTGATTTAACATAAGGAAAAACGTATACTAGACACGTATCCTTCCTCTATACCTATTCAATCTGTATGCAGAGCCAATAATTTGTGAGGTCAGACTCTATGAAGAAGAATGTGACATCAGGATCAGATGAAGACTCATGAACAACCTGCATTATGCAAATGGCACAACCTTGCTTGCTGAAAGTGAAGACTTCAAACACTTGTGGCAGAAAATCAGGAGCTGCAGTCTTTAGTATGGAGTATATCTCAGCATCAAGAAAAGTAAAGTCCTCACCACAGAACACTGTCAACATTATGATAGATGGAGAAAGGCTTGAAACTGTCAGTGGTTTTATCCTGCCTGGATCAACAATCATATTCTTGGTATTAGCAGTTAGGAAATTAGAAGATGTATTTTGCAGACCTGCTAGAAGTGTATTCTCCAAAATGCTGAAGAGAAGTGATGACATTTTGAAAGTTAAGGTACATCTGATTCAGGCCATTGACTTCTCAATCAGCTGCTTGCATGAGAGAACTGGGCAATGAATGAGAGAAGAATGTATGTCTTTGAGATTATTTCTAGAGAAGAGTACTGGATGTCCCACAAACTGCCAAAAGAGCAGATATGTCTTGGAAAAAGTGCAGTCAGAATGCTTCTTAAAGGCAAAGATGGGGAAGCTTTGTCATTTGTACATTGCACTTGTAGCTGGGCGAGTCTATTCCTTGGAAAAGGACATCATGCTTGGGAAGGAGGAGAGTCAGCAAAGGAAAAGAAGCCCTCAAACAAGATGAATTTAATGGTAACTTCAGCAATGAGTTTTAGTGTCTCTCAGAGATCATAAGGATGGCACAGGAAAGGGCAGAGTTCAGGTCAGCTGTTCATAAAGTTACTGTAAGTTGTACTTGAGACTCAATGGCACCTAACAACAACAACAAATCTAATATTTTATTTTGTCTTGGATGAATTGAATCTTTATGTATACCAAAAAGCAGTTGTTAGACAGAATGAAGGGATACTACCTGATTTAAACTCATGAAAAGTAAATGACAGTATTATATCCTTTCAACATGCTTATTTAAGCTCTATGACAAATTCTGTAAAAACTGGGCTGCACAGTTTGATGGGTGGAGGGAAACAGGGAAGCCAATTGGAAGGATTTTTGTGAAAAGACATTTTGATGATGGGCAAGGTCCAATGATAATTAATTTTATACAGTGCATGAGAATGATTTGTATTAAACAATGTGAATGAAGAATAGTGTGAAACACAACATATACAAACTTTGTAAGCAAACCAATAGAAATATTAATTTTAGAAAAATGTCTATGGGATTATCTTTCAGTTAATAGCTCTGTATGTATGTTATACATCATATGACCCCATTCATACAGCATTCTAAAAGCGACAAAATTAGAGCAATTCAGGATTTAGGTGTCTGGAAGTGTCACATGAAGGGGTTGTTGTTGTTAAGTATCATTAATCTAATGTGAACATATGAACAAAAGACCTGAACCCTGTTCTATCTATCCTGGGACATCCTCACACTTTCTGGCAAACCACCAGTGAATTTATTAGTGGTAGGACACAGTTCTGTATTGTGGCTCTGGTAATCATTACACAGATCTAACAAATGTAGTAGTTATCATGGTGATTCTATGAAAACAAACTGAACAAGTCCAAATAAAAACAAGTGAAACCTGGATAAGAACTGGACCTGAATTAGCACAGCGGTTCTCAATCATGGGTAAGGTTAAAGCAGCTGGAGTCCCAAAATCAAGCCACAAAACTAAAATTTTGTTCTTTTAGTAAGTTTGTGCTGGAATTTACTAGAAGTCACAGATCACAGGAACAATATTCTCAGATGGCAGAAAAAGTAAGCTTGAAGGATGACTGGAAACAAGAATCATGGGGAGGAAGCTGGAAGAGTGAAGTTAAATTGTAGATATTGAAATGAATGTTATGAAAACAAAATGTGTATGAATGGCAAAAAACCCCAAACAAACCAATGACAAAACAAAACAGGATTACATGACAAAGAAAGACATAACACAACCATGTATACAGAAAAATATGAGGACTTGAAGCACTTACTGATGAAGTTCTAAGACCATATTCATCCCTTAATATGAATTGCACCTCAACAGCAACAAAATATTACGCCAAAGTCCTCTGTGAAAAACTGAAAATAAGAATATCACTTTAAAAGTTAAAATGTGCCTGAACCGAGCCATCTTGTTTTTAATTGCTTTAGATATATCTGAAAGTTGATCAATGAATAAGGAATATTTAAGCACAATTTGAATTGTAATGTGGATGGGGAGCACCGAATGGAGTGCCAGAAAAGTGAACAAATCTGCTTTAGAAGAAGTGCAGCTAATGTGATTCTTCTTTGTGTTGCATGGTATTCCGTTCTGTGAATGCACCAAAATGTCTCAATCCATTCATTTGTTGATGGGAATTTGGGCTGTTTCCATTTTGTTGTTATTGCCACTTTGAACATAGGTGTATATATCTCTGTTCCTGTCTCTGTTCTGATTTCTTTGGGGTATATATATAGCAGTTGGCTAGCTAAATCATAATATGGAATTTCTGAGTTCAGCTTTTTGAGGAAATGTCAAGCTACCTTCCAGAGTGATTGCACTAGTTTTCAATCTCTGCAGCAGTGTATGAGAGTTCCAATCTCTCTGCCTCTTCTCCAACATTTATTGCTTCAGAATGCTTGACTCCAAGGAGCATTCTGGCTTCACCCTCTCCAGGACAAACCTGTTTGTTCTCCTAACAGTCCATGGTATATTCAACACTATTCTCCAGCACCACAGCTCAAAGGCGTCAATTCTCTTTCTATCAACCCTATTCACTGTTCAACTCTCTGATGCATAGCATGTAATTGCAAAGACTATAGCCTGGATCAGACACACCTTAGTCTCCAGCCTGATGTCATTGCACTTCGGTACTCTTGAGAGGTCCCTCACAGCTGACTTTCCCAATGCTATTCGTCTCTTGATTTCCTGGCTGCTGTACCCAGAGTGTTGACTGTTGAGCCAAGCAAACTGAAACTGTCAACTATCTCAATCTCTTCACCATCCATACTGATACTTCCCATTGGCCCAGTGGTGAGGATCTTTGTTTTCTTGTACTAGGACAAATAGTATTATATTTTTCTTTGCCATTCTGCTTATACTCAATAAAATTTAGTTTCTCAGATCAAAAGCCACATTTACCTCGTGAAATCTCTGTGAAAGTCATCCTTTTAGAAGAAGCATAAATGTAAGACCTCCAGTAGTGCAGCCTAAGAAGGTATCTTACACCTTATTAGTCTACTTGTTATCTTCATTTATTGAATATAAATTAATATGTACTTATATGTTGTTGTTATGTGATGTTGAGTCACCTGAAACTAATAATGACTCTATGTACAACAGTCCTAAACCCTGCTCTATCTTGTGCCAATCTTATTGTCTCTAACACACCTATCCCCATTACCCCAGTGATTAAATCAACTCATCTCATCAAGGGTCTTCCTCTCCTGTGCTGTCCCTCCACCCTCCCAAGAATGATGTCCCACTCCAAGGACTGATCCCACCTTGCAACATGTCCGAAGTACGTCAGAGGAAGCTTCAGAATCCTTGTTCCAAGAATCAGGCTGGCATCACCCTTTCCAGGATGAACTTGTTTGTTCTCCCAGCAGTTCATGGTATAGTCAATACTCTTCTCCAGCACCACAGCTCAAAGACATCAACTCTCCTTCTATCATCCTTAGTCATTGTCCAGCACTCCAATGTATAGCAAGCAATTGCAAACACCATTGCCTGTATCAGGCACATCGTAGGTTCCAGGCTGACATCATTGCTCTTCAGCACTCTGAAGAGGTCTCTGACACCAGACTTTCCCAGTGCAATTCATCTTTTAATTTCCTGGCTGCTGGTACCAAGAGTGTTGATTGTAGAGCCATGCAAACTGAAGCTGTCAACAATCTCAATCTCTTCACCATCTATCATGATGCATCAGAGAGCTGGACAGTGAATAGGGTTGATAGAAAGAGAATTGTTGCCTTTGAGCTGTGGTGCTGGAGAAGAGTGTTGAATGTACCACAGACTGCTAGGAGAACAAACAGGTTTTTCCTGGAGAGCGTGAAGCCAGAATCTTCCCTGGAGTTAAGGATTCTGAAGCTTCGTCTGACATATTTTGGGCATGTTGCAAGGAGAGACTGGTCCTTGGAGAGAGACATCATGTTTGGGAGAGTGGAAGGGTGGCGCAGGAGAGGAAGACCTTTGATGAGATGGATCGATTCTGTGACTGGAGAGGTGGGAATAAGCGTGTTTCAGATGGCTAGGTTGGCACAGGATAAAAGAGCATATAGAGCTCTTGTACATAGGGTCGCTATAAGTCACAAGCAACTTGATGGCACATAACAACACAACAACATCATGATGCAGGCCAGAGCATCAGGGAAAAGAGAGAGTTACCATAAAAGATAAGTATGAATACAAATAAGACTTCTGGAGAATAATTGAAAAACACTGTCAAAATTATCAAGGAAAACTAAGCAAAAGGAATATAAAATGTGAAAGGGTCTTGAAGGAAGAACAGTAACAAGTATGTCTGAATTCTAACTAATTGATTTTCCAAAGGAGAGACAGGAAGACAGACATTAAAAAATAGATAAGAGAAGTTAAAAGTAATAATAACTTCCAGAAATTTAAAAAAACACCAAACAAACACACAAACAAACCAAAAAAACAAAACCACCTAAACAGACAGAATAAAAGATTTCAATGAGAAGTGAGCAGAATAAATAAATAAGCCTATACTACACCACAGTTCTTATAAACTTATATGATTTCACTGTCCAGTGGTAATTTTTTTTTTTTTTACTTAATGTTGTGACAACCTTCTATAGCAAGCTCTTCAAATCCTCCTCACTTTCAGAAAGCAAGTTTGGGTAATCTGCAGAAGACAAGCTGTTGAAAAGCCTTCCTCCAATCCTTATGCCACATTCTTCTTCATAGAGTCCTCCTTCTTGAATAATCTGCT
This sequence comes from Elephantulus edwardii, assembly GCF_000299155.1. Taxonomy (NCBI): domain Eukaryota; kingdom Metazoa; phylum Chordata; class Mammalia; order Macroscelidea; family Macroscelididae; genus Elephantulus; species Elephantulus edwardii. The sequence continues at coordinate 13,821,038 of NW_006399773.1, forward strand.
ATGTATACAGACTGAAGTAGAAGAAGGATGGGCAATCTCCTCCTGTGTGATTACTCTGAGCATCCGCTGGAGGGTTGATCCTGACCCGATGACACCAATCAACCACAACATAGAGATTGAAAAGGTATCACGAGGATACAAATCCAATGCACACTTTTATTAATTTTAAACCACGTGTTCCTTGCTCTATTTGTACAATAACCTCTTCATCTAGGTATAAGTTTCTCATGGGCAGAATTAGGTGCTCATCGATGCTAACTATAATTTGTTATGACCCATACAATTGTATGTCTTTGCAGAGTCAATGAAACACAGATTGACATTTTTCTGGTATTCTCTGCTTTGAGCCAGGATACATCCGACATCAGCAATGATATCCCTGATGCTATAGCCACTTCTAAACCCAGTCTGACCTTTCGGTAGTTCTCTATCAATGTGCTTTCCTTAGTGAACATAAAATACTTTCAATTAGCAGCCATATCCTAATTTTTGTAGTAGTCAAGCTTGTTGCTTCGATCAATGCCTGTAAGTGCTCAATATAGTGTGTGTTTACTAAGGACATGACTACAAACCCCTTCACTAAGAAGATTTATTACAATTGGAGAAAAAACATAAAAATTAAGTATTGTTGCAAAATTAGTCAGTCAAAACATGAAATCATCACATAGTATGTAGAATGATATTAAATTGTGATAATTCTGAGATGAACGAGGAATATACTAACTGAATGGTATTAAAAGTTAAACATATGCAGAATAGAGAACTACAAATTTAATTACATAGAATTAGGCTGAGTTTAGAAGAGGTCATGGCACTAGGGACATTATTGCCAATGTCAGATGGATCTTGGCAGAAAACAGAGAGCACCAGAAGAATGTCTTTCTGTGTTTCATTGACTATTCAAAGGTATTTGACTGTGTGGATCACAATAAATTGTGGGTAACCTTGAGAAAAATATGAGTCTCAGAGCACTTCATTGTGCTTATATGAAACCTATACGTGGACCAAGAAACAGTCTTTAAAACAGAGCAAGGAAGCACTGCATGGTTCAAAATCAGGAAAGAAGTGTGTCAGAGATGCAGCATGTCCCCATACTGTTATAATCTGTATACAGAACACAACATTCAAGAAGCAGGGGTTTAGGAGGAGGGTATGTCATCAGAATTGGAGGAAGACTCCTTAACAACCTCCGATATGCAGATGACACACCTTGCTTGCTGAAACTGAGGAGGACCTGAAGCATTTGCTGCAAAATGCACTCCTTCCCCCACCCCCCACCCCCAGACTTCTCTGAAGAGGTAGCTATGGATAAAACATAATAGGAAGAGAATTACTCACTTATTTGTAACACCCAATAATATTTATTCAATGCAATTTCTTAGGCCTAAGTGTTTGAAAGTAAGTGAGTTTATACTGAGAAATTTAGGTGAATTCTGAATGAATTTTTAAAACTCAAACCCATTGCTGTCCAATTCTGCTTAGCTCCTCTTAGAATCCAAAGGCAATTGAAGTACATTCCATTTCACCTAAACAAGAAAAAGAGACAAGGGTTTAATATTTTACTATTGGACCCATGGGACCAGGCTCTCTATGAGGAAAGCTTACAATATGAGAGTCTCTGACTCAACAGCTGAAAGAAAGTACATTGATGTAAAGATATCTAATGGAAAGAGAATATTTCACCTAATTTGGTATGAAAAATGAATGTATGTTGTTGCTGATTACCACTGAGTTGAGCACGATTCATAACAACCCTATGAAAAAAAGACCTGAAGCCTTTCTATAATTATCATCAATATGAACCCACTTTTAGAGCAGTATCTTTTATCAATGCTGAGGCTTTTCATAAAAGTAGAACGTAAGGATAAGCTTATTGGGACATTAGTTAGAACAGCAAATTCTTCTCTGGTGATACAATTAAAATTACAATGAACTGAAATAAAAGTGTGCTGTGTTTTCCTCACATCTATGTTGGAACTATAAAGAGGGGTAGAAATTCTTCACCCACTGTGAAGCTGAAGCCATATTATGTACCTAGAATTGACTTAGAGGCAGGGTTTATCTTTCTCCATTTTTTATAAAGTATCATTTTTTTAAAAAAAATTAAGTATCAGAAATAGAGACCATAGTATGTAATACTTCACAAAGCCTTGAAGAAATGGTACCTGCAAATAGTTCTCTGCAAGTAAGACATAAAGTGAGTGGGAAGGAAAATGTGGACCTATCAATTTAAGGAAATAGCATGAAAAAAGGCTGAGAGTAGAAAATGAAATAATATATTCAAAAGGAGTAAGAGGCTCTCTTTCAGCTCATGCTGGGAAGCAGTGAGATCCAAAATTGCTTGTGTTAAGCAGAGATGGGATTTTGAAAAGACAAGCCAGTCATGGTGGTGAATACCCTATGACTTCTTGTCTGCTTATGAGAGCCACTCATCTGTTATGATGAAAATGTTCTGCATGTGTTTTTGTAAAACCCTGCTTGTTATGTGTTGCAGATTGATGTTAGGTTTAAAAACAGGCTCTTTGTGCGAAGGAAGAGCATTATGAATCCAAGCATTAAACTGCCAATGCTCTTTAGTGAAATTATAAATGCTAATCCAGACTTTGAATTTTGTTACTCTTAGTACATTCTAAAGTGCATCACTTAGAGAGAAGAATTTGAGAGTAATTGCGGAGGAGAATGTTCCAAATGTGTAATGAATTTATTCTTGTGATAGATGTATAGTCTCCACGTTTGAGGAAATAGTGTTTAAACAAGTATTAGAAAGTGTACTTAGGAATCAGAAACTGGTCAAAGAAGAAAAGAAAACGATTACAGTGCAGACATAGTGATAGCCAGTTATATTTGAGTAGATGCTGAGTGACAGCAAATCGCATACTGACTTAGAATTGTGCTCCTAGGTTTTTTTAATTGTTTGTTTTTTTTGGTTCGGGATGGGGTTTTTTTGGTGTGTTTTTGTTTTTAAATTACCAGATTTTCTTCTGAAGACCAATTGTTTCATAATCAACTAGTAATTTTGACCCCTATGGACTCCATCAGGGAACTCTAGTGGTGGACTCTGTATGGACTTGTGCTACTATCTCAAGGGCAGCACCTCTGTAGGTTCAAATCCACTAGTGGCTTCATCAAAGAAAAGTGGACAAACTCCTCCAATGTGATTTACAACCTCAGAAAACCTGCTAGAGGGTCAGCTACCAGTCACTTCTGACTCCATGGCAGTGGGGTGGGCTTTTGTTGTTGTTTTTGTTGTTGTTGTTTATATTTCAATTGAGGGACTCCATTGAGTAGCAATCATTATTCTTTGGCCAAACATACAAACAAGCTTCAGTGCCCAGTTACAGCAGAAAGAGATATATTTAATCCAGTAACTTCAGAAAGAAGTCCCAAAGTTAAATATAGAAATATTGAACAACTTAGAAAAGGAATTCTTACAATCCCAGTAACTTGTAAAAAGACTTAAAAAAAAAAACCCTCTTAAATGTTATTTCATAACACTTTTAAAATACTCCAGGCAGACTTGTTTTTTTCCTTGTTGTTGTTTGGTATGTGCCGTCGGGACACCTGAGACTTTAACGATCCTTGCACAGTAGATCTAAACCCTGTGCTATCCTAAGCCAATCTCACTAACTCTGACACACCTACCCCTCTTACTCCAGTTACTGTGTCAATCCATCTCTTCAAGGGTCTTTATATTTTGAGCTGTCCTTCTACCCTTTCAAGAATGATGTCCATCCTATGTTATTGTCATTGTTGTTGTTTGCTGTTGAATTTAAACTGACTCATCGTTGACCCTCCAGTCCATCCTTCTTCCATAGAGCAGCTGGTGGATTTGAACCACACGCCTTTGGAATTACGGTAAATTTTCTTACCACTAGGCCAGTAGAGCTCTTTCCTATGTACAATTCAAATAGCCTAAAACTCCATGCTGTGGACTCTGAGTTTCACTCACCTTGCTAGCAAAATTTCTTTATTACTCGCATACAGTATTACATCTTAAAAGCAAAGTAGACCCAACAACAATGTTTAGATTTTGGTTGTTTTGTGTTTGTTTGTTTGTTTTTTAATGTGTATGATATGTCTGGCATACTTTGGACATGTTGTAAGGAGAGACAGGTCCTTGGAGAGGGACATCGTGCTTGGTAGGGTAGAGGGAAGCGCAGGAGGGGAAGACCCTCTATGAGGTGGATTGATTCAATGACTGGGGTAATCGGGATGGGTGTGTCAGAGGCAATGAGATTGGCACAGGATAGAGCAGGGTTTAGGGCTGTTGTACATAGGGTCGCTATGAGTCGCAAACGACTCGACGCCACATAACACCAACAACAAACATGATATACTTCATTTCTATTTCCATGCCCTATCAACCTGGACCAAAAGGCTTCTCCTGGTTCTGTTTCCTATTTAGTGACACTTGTGTTTTTCTTTTTTTCTATGTTACGTGAATATTCTGAATATTCTGGTCTCTAATGAGATGAAGACTTGAGGTTGTTGTCTCTCTTACCTAAGAAATCAAGATGTCATATGTATGGGTAACCTGGATATAAATGTAAATGAGATAATGTAATTTGTATACATCTGGCTGTAAAATGTTGCTTTCTGAAGTTTCAAGATTAGCTGGCATAACGGCTGCCTGATTCTCACACTCTCACATTTCTTTGCTTTTCCTTTTTTACAGCATGCTGGGATCCACTCCCTTTCTTGACTTTTAGTAACTGTAGTGGTTTCTGGTTGGGTTTTTTGGTTTTTGTTTTGTTTTTTTTTTCCTCTCTTACAACGGGCATTCCAAGTATCTGAGGGGCTTTTATTATTATTTTCCCCCAATAATCTGTTAAATGAATGAATTAACAATAACTCCTTTTATACATTAGGATTTCTGAGTAAAGCAATGCTAACTCAGGAAGCTTCTAGAGTTTGAATTGAATATGACTTTCTTTTTTAAAGGTAGAAATGAGGAGTTGTGTTTACAGGACTATATAGATGTTGTTGTTCCTATACAGATATTGTTGTTACAAGCCCTGGAGTAGCTTGTGAATCAAAGCAACCTTATGTACAATAGCTTTGAATCCTGTCCTATCTTGAGCCAATCTCACGGTTTCCAACACGTGTCCTTATTACCCTGATTACTGTGTCAATCTATCTCCTGTTATGTCTTATTCTCTTGCGCTGTTTCTCCATCCTTCCAAGAATGATGCCCTTTTCCAAGGACTAGTCCTTCCTTGCAACATCCCCAGAGTGTGCCAGACTGAGTTTGAAAATCTTTGCCTCTAAGGAATAACTTGGTTTTACCCTCTTCAGGACAAACCTGTTTGTTTTGTTGGCAGTTTAAGGAATATTCTTCACTCTTCTCCAACACTGCAACTCAATGGCATTGGTCCTTCTGTAAACCTTATTCACTGTCCAACTCTCTGATGTGTAATAAATTACAAAAACCATAGCTTGGATTGGATGTAGTTTGTAGACTCTGTCTCTTGGCTAACACTTGCTCTTTAGCACCTTGGAGAAGTTCCTGACAGCATATATAATCTTTATTTATTTTCTGGTCTGGTATAGTAAGGGAAAAGAATGTAAGCAGGGATATAATTATTTAATAAAAAAGGATACCGATCAAAAAACTATTTCTTTTTAGCATATAAAAATCTATATAAATAGTCTACCAGGATTAAAATTTGAGAGGTTATCATATAAATAAATGAGAACATAGAATGTAATATATTTTGAACCAGTATTGTTTATACAAATCACATAAATTAATTTTATCTATCATCTTCTTGAGGAGACATTTATCAATGATCATTTGTGAGAGCCCAAATCCATGTTCTCAGTGTAGAAATTATTTTAGAGCTTTTGATAACATTTAAATATTACATATATTTTATCACAAGCCTTGAAAACAAAAGTAAATTGATCCCTGTGGTACAGGAAGATGTTTTGAAATTCTTATGTGTTGTCATATAGTATAATAAATATTATCTAATATGTTCCTCAAGTCTCTTATGAATTCAATTACCATGAGAAGCAAAACAAAACAAGAACAAAAGGAATGACTCTGGCATATAAATGCCTTCTTCAAATGAGGCTTTGTTCTCTTACAAGGCAACAGATTAATTATCATTCTTATTCTAAGCATCTGGTTCACTGCTTTGATTTAGTGAAAGGTTAGTTTGACCCCACAGTGAAACTGGCTTTATTAAGAAGAAAAAAATAACAATTATTATCTGAAAATTATTTATCAAAAGAAGGATTTCAAAAATGGAGAGATCACTACTTATCACATAACTGACCTTGACATCCTAAAGTTGCCATGAATTTTAAATAATTTACATATCTAAGGGTATTACATTTTTCTCTTTAGTATCAGTATGAAATTGCCCAATAAAAACAAACCTTATTCCTATAAAGTAGTGACATTCTTTGTAGATAAAAATGAAAGTGTTAAAGTTCGGAGTGTAGATTCTAACAGTTCCCTATTTTCCCTGGACACATATTTATACAATAAATGGAAAATTGTTGCCTCTTTGATGCCATACTAATAAGGTTAGACAACTCTAAGAAACATATTTTTAGTTAAAAAGTGACTGAAAAGAAAATGTTAAAATTCAATTGTTCAAAAATCTTCTTAGTGTGAACATGCATACATTTGCACACCTGTATATACACACACAGAGGTGTTTCTGTTTTAAAAGGAGACTTGGAAAAAACTTGGGAGAGAATCACATTGAAAAGGAGGAGAATCCATTTAGTGACAATGAAAACATTAGAAGCAAAGAGAAAAGGACTAGCTGTTTCCTCAAATTAAAAAGGAAAAAAGAAAAAAATAATTTCTGACAGCTTTTTCAGAAGTTAGGTCATCTGTTATTGATGTTATAATTGGATCTTGATGAGGCAGGAAATGCCGTATCACTGAGTCAGGATTACTCATAGGATGAGAAGATCTTATGTTTCTCTCCTCCGCCCCCCCACCCCCCTTCATTTTTGCTCCCAATAGAAGGATTGAAAGATCAGGGCTTAGCAGGGAGAAGCTAGGAGCAAGGTACTTACTGTCCTTGGATCATGCCAGCATAAGCAGAAGGTATTCCTAGATAAGGGTGTTAGCTAAGGTGTTAGGATAATCAGCTAATTAACGACTTCCGTGTGGTGGAAGAAGGCAGAATCTCAGCAAGCTCTCAAGTGCAGGAATAGTGATGCTTCCAAGTCCTGAAATACCACAGGTTATCTACCAACAAAACTGCTAGCAGCTAAAAGACTGGGTAACTCTGAGTCTCAGAGTAAATATTGCAATTGGGATATGGCGGGAGCTGATATTTTTACTTTAAATGACTGGAAAATGGCTAAAAATATAAACAGACTGAAAATGCCCCAGAGGTTGAGAAATCTATTTATTTGCTCATGTTTTAGGTAAATGTTTCAAAATCTGTGTCAGAATATGTTGCTCTAAAGGGAAAACTCTATTTCTAGCAACAATTAAGCACTAGTTCTCTAACTTGTGCATTTATGTTTTGCCAGTAGCAGTAGGATTTCTCAAGGCTGAGGCAGTCTGAAAACCTCCAGACGTCACTCACAGCAAAGCAATCTATGAAGCTACCAATTGTACTCCCTACTATACTGATATTGATTCGATTGCAACTCATAGAGATCTTCCTTCAGGATTCTAAGAATTTAAATCTCTAAGACAAGAGACTGCTCACCTTTATTCCTGGAAGTGTCTGGTGGATCCAAACTGTTGATATTTTGGTTAATAGTGCAACACAAAACACACCAGACCACAAAGGCTCCTTAAAGACTAATAGAGTTAATAGAATGCACAGTGGGTAGGTATTATTCTGATATTCAAGCATGTCTTCATATAGTTACCATGAACTAAGACCCTAACTAAATATTGACATTGTTATTACTCAGCAAATATTACCTAAGCTGCCACATTGGTTGATTATCACTAATTGCCATCAAATCAGGCTCAACCCCCAGTGCATAGGAGGAGATTACCTAACTTCTGTGAAGATGGTGGTGGATTTGAGGCAATAGAGAGGAACAGCTTTTATTATATCTGCATGACATCTTAGGAACTATACAACCAGAGGTCAATATTTTGGTTTGATGGCTTGCACAACATTGTGGTTGATTATCTTCATACTTTGAGCACTGCTGGCTTAGCGATAAGGATTGCACTTCTTACCTAATAGCAAGGAGTTCATGCTCAGGTGTTGCTTTCAGAGAGGGAGATGGGCAATTTCCCCTTTGTAGTTAAGGGGTTATTCAAAGCAGCTTTCCTAGTGGGCATGTGTGGGAAGGGTGTGATAGCCTACCCACAGAAAGACTGGCTAGTTTCACAATTAAATTGAGTAGATCCAGCAGCAGCAAATAAAGGAAATCTTCCCATGCCAGCCAAGAACAGCAAGTACGAGAATGTAACTCATCCTTCAGAGGCAGTAACCATAACAGTGACAGCAGAGAAGGAGAAACCTGATCTTGGGATTACTGTCCCATGAACAGAACAAGAGCTAAGCTAAGCACCTTTGCCCACGTTTGTTCAATGACTTTAGGGTGGAGGTGAGAGAGCCAATATTGACAAGACTGAGAACTTTGTAACACTGGCTTTAAGACATGAGGCTCAAGAGTGAGGTGACGGTGAGCACATTCTGGAAGCTGTCATGACTAAATTCTGCTGTTAAACTAGACCATAACCTTCTACCTTCCCCAGTGCAGTTCTGTGTAGCCTGTGAACTATCACATTGAGCTTTGGACCCAGTAAAGCATTAAGGTTGGAGTTGAGGTGAGTAGAAAGAGATGGGAGAATGTGGGGGGGTCCTGTCTTACCTCATGAGAATTGATTTGTTGCTATTGATGCTGTTGACAGGATACGTTCCTTGTATGACCTTTGCCCTTTTTATACTTCCCATACAATTCACTGCATATGAACATCTGATGGAGGGTCAACTATGGGTTTGTTCCAACTCAATGATACTCAAAAACAATTTGAAGAACATTAAAGAGGAAGAGGAACAATTTGAAAACTTTCTAAACAATAAGGATGAGCTATTGGTCGATATGACAAGTAACAACATAACATGCTAGGACAACTGTAAGCTATGCTAACTATAATAAAAGCAATGAACAAAATCTTTAAGTTAGTTTTAAACATATGTTGTTGTTGTTGTTCTTGTTGTTATGTGCTGTTGAGTCATTTGTAACTCATAGTGACCCTATGTACAAGAGGCATAAACCCTGCTCTATCCTGTGTCAACTTCACTGTCTCAGATACACCTACTCCCATTACCCCAATCACTGAATAGATCCATCTCATCGAGGGTCTTTCTCTTGTGTTGTCCCTCCAACCTCCCAAGCATGATGTTTCTCTCCAAGGACTGGTCCCTCCTTGCAACATGCCCAAAGTATGTCAGACGAAGCTTCAGAATCCTTGCCTCTAAGGAGCAGCCAGTTTCATTCTCTCCAGGATCAACTTGCTTATTCTCCTAACAGTCCGTGGTATAGCTATCATCCGTAGTCATTTTCCAGCTCTCTGACACATACCACACAATGTGAAGACTGGCATGGGTCAGGAGCACCTAGTTAGTAATAATTGTTAGCAAAAGCATTTGTGTGAAATTTAAAGAGGATTGGTGTTCTGAAGATTACACCCTGAAAGGTCCTTTGTTTCTAATTTAGTTTAGGAAGAAGCAAAATAAATTGTTATGGTCAAGTTTTGAAAATGTAAGATGTAAATAAATGGGGGGGAAGTTTGTCTAAATTGAGTATAGTCTTTTTTTATTTTCATATTGTGAAATATTAGGTGGTATGTTAATCATTTGGGTTTAAGAAATAAAAAAGAGGATTCAAAAGCAATAGTGTTTGTTGTTGTGTGACTTGGAGTCAGAATTGACACATAGCTGACCCTCCAGCAGGTTTTCAGCTACAGTAAATTTAATGGTGCTGGAGATTGGCCATCCTTTTCCTGCACAACAGCTGGTCACATAAAGCAATGGTCTTAGTTAAAAAAAAATAAAATAAAAAAATATATGTTATCAAATTGCAGGGACAAATGTAAAATATTGTTATTGTATTCTTTTCTCTATTATAAATACTATAATCGATATATTATTATAGCAATCTACATAGATGTACATCTTTTATGAATTGTTTAAATACACATATGTTTATATTCTTAAATACCACTCTAAAATACACAACTATAAGGTGTTTTGTTTTTTGTTTTTGTTTTCATTGTTATGTGCTGTTTAGTTGCCCACGACCAACCCTTAGTGACCCCTATGCTCAGCAGCTCTGAACCCTGCCCTGTCTTGAGCCAGTCTCACTAATTCTGACACACTAACCCCCATTGCCCCACTTACTGTATCAACCTATCTCATCTGGAGTTTTCTTATCTCGTCCTGTTCCTCCATCCTTACAAGCGTGATGTCCTTCTCCAAGGACCAATATCTCCTGGCCACATGCCCAAAGTATGTCAAACAGAATTTCAAAATCCTAGCCTCCTAGGAGAAACTTGGTTTCACACTCTCCAAGACAGACCTATTTGTTTTCTTGGCAGCCCAGGGTATGTTCAAAAATCTTCTCCAGCACCACAATTCGAAGGCATTGATTTTTCTTCTGTCATCCTTAATAATTGTCAAGCTCTCTGACACACAGCAAGTAATTACAAAGACAGTGACCTCAATTAGGTACATCTTAGCCTTCAGAATGACATTGTTGTTTTTCAGCACTCTGGAGAGGTCCCTGACAGCAGATTTTCCCAAAGCAATCTGTCTTTTGATTTCCTGACTGCTGGTGCTAAGAGATGATTGTACAGTCGAGCAAGTTGTAATTGTTAACCTTAATCTTTTCTCCACCTGTCATGGGTCTGCCAATTGAACCAGTGGTAAGAATCTCTGTTTTCTTGATGTTGAGCTTCATTCCACATTAAAGACTATAGTCTTACGTTCTGCAGCAAGCACTTCAGGTAGTCTTCAGTTTCAATGAGCAGGGTTGTGTCATCTGCATTACATAGGTTGTCGATGAGTCTTACTCTCATAAAATCTTACTTACTGAATGATCTGTTCTGCATATAGGTTGAAAAGGTATGGAAACAGGATGCATCCTGATGCACTCCTTCCCTGATTTTGAACAATGCAGTGGGTCCCTGCTCTCTTCTGAGGACTTCTTCTTGGTCCAAGTATGGACTCTTAATCAATGTTTTTATCCTAACAATGTCCCTTTGGTATTCATCTGTTATACATCTGAAAACTGGACAGTGATTAAGGATGATGGAGGAACAATCTATGTCTTTGAATTGTGGTATTAGCAAGGAATATCAAATTACCTCATGGACTGTCTCATTTCTAGTCCTGGGAAAAATTAATTACTCTGGGAAAATTGGAGGCTCTGAGCAAGACAGGAAGATCTTCCATAAGATAAATTGGTACAGTGAATGTAATGATAGGTTTGAGTATGTTGGAGATTATGAAGATGGCATAGCATTGTTTATTGTGGTCATTCTGAATAATAATCAACTTGATGGCACATAAGAATAGCAACAATACACATTGAATGCAAATTTTTATTTTGGTTGTTCTAAATTTGTGGGTATCACATAAGCTGACCTTGGTGAGCTTAATACAAGAATCACAACTTCTTGAAAAAAAAAAAGACGTTTAAGAGAGAAGATAATTGAATCCTCTCTCTACTTTGTGAAGATACCATTAAAATAGAGCCTGGTATTTCTTGAATAAATTAATGAAATTCTATCTCCGTAAGAAACACATGAAAGGCTCCTTTGGTGAAATGATCAGTTAATAAAAGGGTATGCTAGATCTTCCTTAACAGTTTTGTTTTGGTTTTTTTTGTTTGAGTTGTTGGTTTTTTATGTGTGTGTGTGTTTTTTTTATCTACTATATGCTATGAATTACCGTGATTGAAATGTGTTTCCCTTACATTATGGTTGATTCTTTTTCGCCACAGCTTTTCAATTACAAAAAAATCAAATACATTAAATAAAACTCAGTCATCACTGACAAGTGGGCAATGACCCTTCTCCAGCTGGTTTCCTAAACTGTTAATGGCACAAAAGGAGATTGTCCTTCTTTATCCCATAGAGCTACTGTTGTTATTGTTAGGTGCTTTAAAGTCATATCTGGCTTAGAATGATCCTATTGTATTGCTGACTAAACTACCAGGGCCATCTTCATCAGCTCTGACACACCAGAGCCCATTCTTAAAGTCACTACATCAATTCATCCCATGGGGGTCTTCTTCTCCTTTCCTGACCCTTCAACTTTCCAAGCATAATGTCACTTTCCAAGGACTAGCATCACCTAGCTACATATCCAAATTATAAAAGATAAAGCTTCATCATATTTGCTTCCAAGCAGCACTCTGGTAGCATTTTTTTTTCTAAAACATGATTTTTCTTTTGACAGTTCATGAGATATTCAGTATTCTTCTCCAACACCACAACTCATAGGGTCAGCTTTGTGTTGGTTTGACTCAATGATAAGAAACAACAATATATAGATGGATTGAGAGAGAAACACACACACCATATCAATGAAATAATTTACAACTTTTGACTTTATATATACATAGAGATGTTATTTTTGTTGTTGTTGTTGTTATGTTCCATTGAGTTGACTATGACTCATAGTGATCCTGTATACGATAGCTCTGAACTCTACTTTATCCTGAGCCAGTCTCACTGCCTCTAATACACCTACCCTTATTAACCTAGTATTTGTGTCAATCTATTTTATCCGAAATCTTCCTCTCCTGTGCCAACCTTCCACTCTTCCAAGCATGATACTCTTCTCTAAGGACTGGTCCCTCAGACAATATGCCCAAAGTAAGCGAAACAGAGCTTCAAAGCCCTTGTCTCAAAGGAGCAGCTTGGTTTCAGCTTCTCCAGGGCAAACATGTTTGTTTTCTAATGTTTTCTAAAAAGTCAATGATCTTTTCAAAACTCCTCTCCAGTACCATAACTCAAAGTATCAATTCCTCTTCTGTCATTTTTAGTCATTGTCTAGCTCTCTTGTGGATATCAGATAATTATAAAGACTATGGTCTGCATGGAAAAATGCAAGAATGGGAATCCCAGAACATTTAATTGTGCTCATGCAAAACGTACACTTGGACCAAGAGACAGTAGTCAGAACAGAGCAAG
>NW_006399773.1:13834972-13838731 GCF_000299155.1 Elephantulus edwardii
ATGGGTGTGTCAGAGGCAGTGCGGTTGGCGCAGGATAGAGCAGGATTTAGGGCTGTTGTACATAGGGTCGCTATGAGTCACAAACAACTCGACGGCACATAACAACAACAAAAATGGCCTGCATTAAGTACACTTTACTTTCTAATATGACATTATTGCTCTTCAGCACTCTGGAGAGGTTCCTAACAGCAGATTTTACTAATATAATTCATCTTTTGAGAGAGAGAGAGAGAGAAAAGCAACAATCAACAAACCAACAAGCAGAAAGTTTATGCTTTGGTTGCGCAGAGCAAAAGACCTTGGGCTGCTAGACAACCAACAGATCAAATCCGTTAGTCACTCCTCCAGGGAAAGATGAGGAACATCTTCCTGTGTAGATTTACCGCTTCATAAAACCCATGGGGAGTTGCTATAAGACTTTGTATATTAAGATATTATTTCAAAGCATTTACAAAGTTGCTTTGGGAAGACTATGCAATCACACGTGCATTTTATGTATTTTTTTAATTATTCATTTACCTATGTATTTTATACTAGTTTACTTACAAAATTTGTAAAGTTTGTATACGTCTCTTTTCACACCAGATATTTCCCCTTTCCTTTACCCAACCCTCCCTCCACACATCAAATTGTGCAACCCTATGATTAGGCATTCTCCTTCCCCTCCTTGGATCCTCGTACTTGTTCTACAATAATGGTCTTATGCACTGTTTATCTTTATGAGACTAAGTTATTTGCCTTAGTATAATGCTGTCCAGTACCTCCCATGTTAGGTTATTATTTATACAATCATTGTTCCTATGTTCTGCACAGTATTCGATTGTGTGAATGTACCATGATTTCCAATCCATTCCATTGATGTTGAGCATTTGAGCTGCTTCTATATTCTTGCTATGGTGAATAATGTTGCTATGATTGGTGTACAAATCTCCTTTTGTGCCTCAGTTTGCATTTTTCTCAGCATATATTCCAAGCAATGGAGTAGCTGGTTCATATGGAATGCCCATGTTCAGATTTTCAAGGAAATGCCAAACACCTTTCCAGAGTGGTTGTACCATTTTATAATCCCACCAACACAGTGTAATAATTCTTATCTCTCCACATCCTTTCCAACATTTAATATTTGCTGCCCTGCTAAACTTTGCCACCGCTACTGGGGTAAGATGGTATCTCATTGTAGCTTTGGTTTTCATCTCTCTAATTAACAGTGATTTGGAGCATTTCTTCATGTGTCTGTTGGCCATCTGAACGTTCTCCTCTGTGAAAAGTCTTTAAATGTTTTTTGCCCATTTTTAAAATAGATTATGAGTCTTTTTTCCCCTCAGGAGGCCCTGTAGGATTCTGTAAACTTTCATGATGGGTCCCTTGTCTGAGATGGTATTACCAATTTTTGTTCCCATTCAGCAAGTTTCCTTTCAACCACCAAGGTGAAAGCTAAATAACACCCTGCTAGAACATGATTTGGTTGTAGAAGAAATAAAAAAAATCCTCAAAACAAATGATAATGAAAATATAACATACCAAAATCTCTGGGATGCAGCTAAGGAGGTCTTCAGAGGGCAGTTCATAGCAATAGGCAAACACATAAAACACAAAAAGTGAAGAAAAGAGAGTGTATAAAAATAAAAATAAAATAAATAAACTTTGAAAAATTTGGTCACTTTCACAAGTATATCATGATGATGGGTGCCAGATTGTATTTTCTCTTCAGCTACAGATGAGAAAGCAGCACCAACTCAATGACACCTAACAATCACAACTAAAGAGATCTTTATCTGTGTACTGAATAATCAGCTCTACTTTTTAAAATGGTACTTCACAAAGATAAATACTTCTCAATAATCACATTTTGTTAATTTCCACTTTAACAGAGAGCAGTATTGTCCTCTACTATAAACTCTTTTATCTTCTTGTAGTTAATAGCATCACTCCCATTTCAATGTGGCATATTGCTTTCTAAAGTGAAAAATTACTTTTCTCCCAACCTCCTTTGAAGTTAAATATGACCTTATGATCAATTTTTTTAGATAACTAAATATAAGTGGCAATGAATTGTAACACATAGTGAGTGACTGCTCAAAGGGAACAAAAATAATTTGAATATTTTGTTTGTTCTCCTTTGTTTTGGTTGCTTCTTCTAGTCAGCAATTTGGATATGATGGCTGCCTACAGAGCAGCTATTTTGGATTCTGAAGACTTTAAAAATATAGCTATGAGCTAATGCAACTGGAAGATGTTGTTAAGGACCATCGATTCATAGGCACCTGATAGCAAATCTATGAACAAAAAACCTGAACTTGTATAACTTTCATTGTTTCTCCAAATTAATAGACTTTCCAGAGGCAAGCTATTTCGGAGGCAAGCTGTTTTGGAAATGGATCCCATTCTTGCTTCCAAGCTTGTTTTAATCAGGGAGCTTCATCATACACTGTCTACAATGGGTAACCATCATGGCATTTGATACATCAGTTGGGTATTTTTATTAACAATTTTATAGACACTTTAAAACAAACTGGGTAAGATTTTATCTTATTTTGCATTAGCCTTTCTTGGACAAAAATGAAGTCCATTAAAAATAAAACAATTATCAAACACTGTCTCTGAAAAGGCCTACACTGTCTCTCAGAAAAGGCCTAAGGCATGAAGAAGTAGAGAAACTGGATTTAAAAGCTGTTTTTCCTACAAGTACAAGAAGAGCAGCCATCTCTAGTTCTAAAAGTTTAAAAATGGGGAAATGACAGAGTAATGCTTTATTCTGAGTGGACTAGAGTCTCAAAGCACTCAGTATATTTATAAATAATAGTGAAGACTATATTTTATAAAAAATATAATTATCCATATCTTTCATCTACTTCATTATTGAAGGTATTACATTTAAAATATAGTTAAAAATAAAAGAGTACACTAAAACACAGTGAGAGACTGGTAATGTGATGAATGCATGCGCACATTTTGATACCTCACCTTGACTTATTTTCAAATGATTACCTTGAGAGAAAATTTATCTCTACATTCTTTAAGCTATACTTTATTCTTTTCATTTCCCTCCACCCCCCACTATTTCCTTTAATTTTATTCTAACTAATAAATATATGAACTCTTGCAGCCTAGTGGTAAGACACTGCACTGCAATCCAAAAGGCACATGGTTCAAATCCACTGGCAGTTCTGCAGGAGAAGGATGGGCAATCTCCTTTCAAATTATTTGTTGCTTCTCAAAACTCACTGGAGTGGCTGTGACTTGCTTCTAATTTGATGGCACACAACAACAACAAACATAGTATAAGTGGATTTATGCAGAGTGATATCTCTGCATCATTCAAGACTCCAAACGATCTATTATGACTTCCTCAAGCCCTTTTCTGATTGCTCTGGAGCTGGGTAATCCATTCTCCGAAATACTGCAGGATATCTTTTTCTTCAATATTCCATTTATTATTGTTGTTGTTGTTGTTGTTATGTGCTGTTGAATCCTTTGCGACTCATAGCGACCCTATGTACAACGGCCCTAAACTCCTTTCTGTCCTGTGCCAATCGCACTGTCTCTGACACTCCCATCCCAATTATCCCAATCACTGAATCAATCCACCTCATAGAGGGCCTTCCTCTGCTGCGCTGTCCCTCCACCATCCCAAGCATGATGTCCCTCTCTAAGGACCGGTCTTTCCTCACAACATGTCCAAAGTATGTTAGACGGAGCCTCAGAATCCTTGCCTCCAAGGAGCCACCCGGTTTAAGCCTTTCCAAGACAAATCTTTTT
>NW_006399773.1:13838831-13845170 GCF_000299155.1 Elephantulus edwardii
TCAATACTCTTCTCCAGCACCACAGCTCAAAGGCATCAATTCTCCTTCTATCCTTCTTGGTCATTGTCCAACTCTCTGATGCATAACAGGTGATTGCGAGGACCATGGCCTGTATCAGACGGACCTTATTCTCCAGAGAGACACCATTGCTCTTCAGCACTTTGGAGAGGTCCCTAACAGCAGACTTTCCCATGGCAATGCACCGTTTAATTTCCTGGCTGCTGGTGCCAAGACTGTTGACTGTGGAACCAAGCAAACTAAAGTTGTGTGCAATCTCAATCTCTTCTCCTTATTATTTTTTTTAATTTGTAAGTGTTTTATTGAAAGGCAATACATAAGCAAACAAAATGCTTAAACCAAAAATGCGTAGCTCATTGAGAATCCATAAAGTAAATGAACCTGTGTAATAATTGAACATATAGATCTGGACAGTGAATAAGAATGACAGAAGAAGAATAACTTCTTGATCCAAGTATAGGTTTCACGTGAGCACAATTGAATGCTCTGGGATCCGCTTCTCAAGATGAGTGGCAATGTGTTGTCATTGGTAGTATACTATGCCACAAATTATTTTTTAAACATTTTATTCTACTCATATGCAAGTTCAAGCTGAAGTTGAGGAAAATTAAACCAAATCCAAGGCAACCAAAATATGACTTTGAGTCTATCCCACCTGAAATTCAGAACCATCTCAGGAACAGGTTTGAGGCCTTGAACACTAATGAGCAAAGAACACATGAGTTGTGGGAGAATATCAAAGGTATCATCCAGAAGGAGTGCAAACGGTCATTGCAAAGACAGAAGAGGAAGCGAAGACCAAATGGATGTCAGAAGAGACTCTGAAAATTTCACTGGAGCGCAGAGAAACCAAAGGACAAGGAAGAATTCAAGATACTAAAAAGTTGAATAGAAGATTTCAAAAGGCAGTACAGGATGACAAAGCAAAATATTACAATGAAATGGGCACGGAATTGGAGTCAGAAAATCAAAAGGGCCGAACTTGCTCAGCATTTCTTAAGCTCAAGGAAATGAAAAACAAATTCAAACCTCAAGTTGCTATAATCAAGTATGCTTTAGGCAGAATGTTAAATGATCCAAGAAGTATTAAAAGAAGATGGAAAGAACATACTGAGTCACTGTATCGAAAGGAATTGGAAGACACAGAAGAATTTCATGAAACAACATATGAGCAAGAGCCTATGGTGATGAAAGAAGAAGTTCAGGCTGCTTTGAAGGAAATAGCAAAAAATAAGGCTCCAGGAATAGATACCATTTGACATATTTCAGCTAACAGATGCTGCCCTGGACATGCTCACCAAGTTGTGCCAAGAAATATGGAGAACAACCACTTGGCCAACTGACTGGAAGAGATCAATATTTGTTCCTATCCAAAAGAAAGGTGACCCAACTGAGTGTGGAAACTACAGAACAATTTCACTGATTTGACATGCAAGCAAGATTCTACTGAAAATTATCCAAAAATGACTGGAACAGCACATCAGCAGAGAACTTCCAGAAGTGCAGGCTGGGTTTAGAAGGGGTCGTGGTACTATAGATATTGTGGCTAATGTTAGATGGATCTTAGCTGAAAGATGAGAATACCAGAGGAATGTCTATCT
This sequence comes from Elephantulus edwardii, assembly GCF_000299155.1. Lineage (NCBI taxonomy): Eukaryota > Metazoa > Chordata > Mammalia > Macroscelidea > Macroscelididae > Elephantulus > Elephantulus edwardii. Next base: position 13,840,451 of record NW_006399773.1, read on the forward strand.
GTGTTTCATTGACTATGCAAAGGCATTGGACTGTGTGGATCATAACAAACTGTTGCTGACTCTGAGAAGAATGGGAATCCCAGAACACTTGATCGTTCTAATGCGAAACCTATACTTCGACCAGGAGGCAGTCGTCAGAACAGAGCGAGGAAACACTGCGTGGTTCAAAATTGGGAATGGCATATGCCAGGGATGCATCCTATCTTCATACCTTTTCAACCTATATGCATAACAGATTATCCGGGAGGCTGGGCTCTATGAGGAGAAATGTGGGGTCAAGATTGGTGGAAGATCTATCAGCAATCTGCGTTATGCCGATGACACAACCCTACTTGCAGAAACTGAGGAGAACCTGAAGCACCTGCTGCAGAGTGTCAAGGACTGCAGCCTTCAGTATGGACTGAGGCTCAATATCAAGAAGACAAAGATTCTCACCACTGAACCAACTGGCAGCATCAGGATGGATGGTGAAATGATTGAGATTGTACACCGCTTTAGTTTCCTTGGCTCCACAGTCAACACTCTTAGCACCTGTAGCCAGGAAATTAAAAGGTGCATTGCCATAGAAAAGTCTGCTGTTAGGGACCGCTCCAGAGTACTGAAGAGCAATGATATCTCCCTGGAGACTAAGGTGCGTTTGATACAGGCCATGGTCTTCACAATCAGTTGTTATGCATCAGAGAGCTGGACAATGACCAAGGAGGATAGAAGGAGAATTGATGCCTTTGAGCTGTGGTGCTGGAGAAGAGTTTTGAGAATACCATGGATTTCTAGGAAAACAAACAGATTTGTCCTGGAATGGGATAAACCGGGTTGCTCCTTGGAGGCAAGTATTCTGAGGCTCTGTCTAACATACTTTGAACATGTTGTGAGGAGAGACCGGTCCTTGGAGAGGGACATCATGCTTGGGAGGGTGGACGGACAGCACAGGAGGGGAAGGCCCTCTATGAGATGGATTGATTCAGTGAATGGGATAATCGCGGTGGAGTGTCAGAGACAGTTTTATTGACACAGGACAGAGCAGAGTTTAGGGCTGTTGTACATAGGGTCGCTATGAGTCACAAGCGACTCGACGCACTTAACAGTAACAACAACATTTTATTCTAATATGACATAAGAGTTGTTACATCTATTATAATAATGTTAGAAAATTGTGCATTTCTACTTGTTGTAGAATTGTAAATACAATTGCTAAGTAATGGAATATACAAATATTTATCTTTAATAAGACACCAAATAATGCTCCAAATGTATTATGCCAATTTACAACCCCACTTGTAGTGACTTCTAAATAATATACCATATGTGTTATTGTTTATCATAGAAAGCCAAAAGAAAGTTAACTAATCTGAATGCGTTGATGTTTTCTCTCTGTTTAATACTTTGAGAAAAAGGACTAGAAATTTATCTATATATTTTTTAACATATTGCTTCTAAATGCTGAGAGGATGCCTATCTCTGTTTCTTGACTCACAAAAGGCACTTGACTATGTGAATCATAATAAATTATGGCTAATATTGTGAAGTCTGGGAATTCAAGCACACTTAAATATGCTTATGCAAAACTTCTTTGCAGACCAAGAAGTGTCTGTGTTAAGAGAAAAAGGGAACACTGCATGGTTTAAAATTAAGAAAGATGTGTGTCAGAGCTCTACCCATTCTCCATACTTGTTCAGTTTATATGCTCTGCAATTCATTCTAGAAGTTGAAATTTATAAAGAGGAATGTGTCATCAGTATATGAGGAAAACTCTTCCATACCACATTATACAGATTACACAATGTGACTTGCAGAAAATAAAGAGGACTGGAAACTCTTGATGCAGCCTTCAATATGGATTACATTCCTACATCAAGAAGACAAAAATTCTTACCATTGGGCCAATAGGAAGTATCTCTGTGACAGATAGATAAAATAATGAGTTGTCAAAGATTTTTATCTTGATTTGGTACTCTTGGTATCAGAAGTGAATAGATTAGAAGACTTATTGCATTAGGAAAACTTGCTGTCAAAGATCTCTCCAAAGTTCTAAAAGACAGTTATCTTAAAGACTTAGGGTGCACCTATTGAAAATATGGTCTTTTATTATTACGTACTCTGTGTCTGAATGTTGGTCAATGAATAAGAAAAACAGAATAAGAAACAAAGCCTTTGAGGTATGATACTGGGGAAGAGAGTACCTTATGAATTGCCAAGAGATTGTTTGTACAAGTACTTTATTTTTTTTAAGTGCAACAAGAGTGTTCATTGAAGGCAAGGGTTGTGAGGCTTTGTTTCATATACTTTAGACATGTGGTTAGAAAGGGCCAATCCTTGTAAAAAGACATCATTCTTGGAAAGATTGAAGGTCAATGAAAGAAAAGTAAACACTCAAGGAGATGAATTGACACAGTGAATGTAACAATAGACTCAAATATATCAGAGATTGTGAAAATGACACAGGATAAGACAAAGTCCACATACATTGTTTGTGAAGTTGCCAAGAGTCACTTGGGTCAGTGGCACTTAACAGTAACTATTATTTTGGGATAGGATTTATTATAATAATCACTGGTAGAACACTAAAGAAATCTCTTAGTTAAAATATTAAGCAAATATATTCCTGAAGGTCATAAACCAAAATTAATTTACTAAAATTCTTAATATTCTAAGGATATACTAGAAAGTCTATTATTGGCTATTTTACTTACCTTATTATAAAAAATATTAAAAATTATTAAAGAAATGGAAAGTTTATAAATTGGAGTATCAGATAATGACTATTTGGACACAAAATACATATTAATAACATATTGTTGTTGTTGTTGTTATGTGCCATCGAGTCATTTGCGACTCATAGCGACCCTATGTACAAGAGCCTAAAACGCCATTCTATTCTGTGCCAACCTCGCTGTCTCAAACACATTCATTCCCACCGCTCCACTCACAGAATCGATCCATCTCATCGAGGTCTTCCTCTCCTGGCACCATCCCTCTACTCTCCCAAACATGATGTCCCTCTCCAAGGACCAGTCCGTCCTTGCAACATGCCGAAAGTATGTCGGATGAAGCTTCAGAATTACAAATATTTTTATTGTTATGTACTGTCAAATATGAACTAACTCTAAGCAGACACTCGTGCAGAGTTTCTTAGATGGTAAATTGCACGGAGGAGATTATACATTTTTCCTTTGGAGCACCTAGTGAATTCAAACTTTATGCCTTTGGATTGGCAGTACAACACTGTACCACTGTAAAAAGAGCAAGGATGACAGGAAGACAGGCTTATCTGACATTTACCAGCCTCACAAAAGGGGACTGTCCCTGTCAACAATATCAGTAACACAAAACCAATTCCCATGAGGTCAGACACATCCCCCAAGCTCCTATACCACTTTCTGCTAATCTCAACACCAACCTTACTACTTCGCTGGGGCAAGTTCCAATGTGATAATTCACATACCACATTCTATAGGCAATGATGTCATTAATAAACCAGAAACATTTGGACAATCTCATGGCTAGAGTCTTTATTGGCTTTGTTGCGTGGTCATGATTAGATTGTCTTTTAGTCTACATTACTGAATTATACTCTTTTTGATGGAGTCTGCTGATATTAGGTTATGAAATGGTCCTGAGACCCTTTTAAAGTAAGTAATATGGTAAACTCATATTAATCTGACAAGAGGTCTGATAAAAATAAAAATGCATAAGAATCAGACTTCTAAAATTTGGCATCAATATTGACACTATTACTGGCTTAACTCAGTTTCATTTTGTGTAAAATGGCAAAAGTAAGAAAATTTGAAATTAGTTTTTTGTTAGTATTAAATTTCATAATTCATCTGACATGGTCAAAACTAATGCAAATAAAAGTAATATTATTTTATTATTTTTGCCACCAGGCACACTTTGAAGTTCTTTACACATAATAACTTCTTCAATGTTTATGAAAGGAAGCCTAGTGGAGTAATTACTAAGTGCTTGGCTACTAAGGAAAAATGCTTAAATTTGCCAGAGTTCTAAGCAAGAAAAGACCTAGCAATCTGTTCTTATAAAGAGGTATACATTGAAACCCCTACAGAACTGTTCTTTTATGCTTTATAAGGTCACTTTGAATTAGGAAAGTTTATAACAGCAACCTTTCTAACATCTACTATCCATATAGTAGCTATGTTGTTATACAATTATATATTAGGAATTATACACAGAATTATAGATGAGGAAGCTGAATCACAGAGTTTAGACACCTGTCTAAGATCACCTACTTGAGAAATTGTTATGTGCCATTGAGTTGCTTGTGACTCCTAGCGACCCTATGTATAATAGCCCTGAAACCAACTCTATACTGTACGAACTTTAATGTCTCTGACACACCTACCCTCACTATCTCAGTCACTGAATCAATCAGTCTCATCGGTGGTCTTCATCTCTTTTTCTGTCCCTCTCTCCAAGGAATGGTCCCTCTTTGCAACATGCTCAAAGTATATCTGACAAAGCATCAGAATCGAATCCTTGCCTCCAAGAAGCATCCCCATTTCATTCTCTTTAGGTAGAAACTTTTCATTCTTCCGGCAGTCCATGGTATATTCAATACTCTTCTTCAGCACCACAGACCAAAGGCATCAATTCTCTTTCCATCATCCCCAGTCATTGTCCATTTTTTTTTAAATTTAGGTTGTTTAGTTTTCATTTCAGTGAACATCTACAGAGATTTGGGGATTCCATTCATTCATTGTTG
>NW_006399773.1:13845391-13847045 GCF_000299155.1 Elephantulus edwardii
AGCAGGTGCACCTTAGTCTCCAGACTGATGTCGTGTCTCTTCAGTACTCTGGAGACGTCCTTGACAGCCAATTTTCACAGTGCAATTCATCTCTTGATTTTCCAGTTACTGGTACTAAAAGTGTTGACTGTGGAGCCAAGCAAAAAAGATGTTGACTATCTCTTCACCATCTATCCTAATGCTGCCAGTCGGCTCAGTGGTGAGAATCTTTGTTTTCTTGATGTTGAGTTTCTACAGCAAGAGCTTCAGGTCCTTCTCAGTTTCAGCAGCCAAAGTTGTGTCATCTGCATAATGCAGGCTGTTGCATCTTCTTCCAATCCTGATGCCACATATCTCCTCATAGAGCCCAACTTCCTGTTGATCTGTTGTGCATATAGATTGAAAAGACATGGAGACAGAGTACAGCCCTGGAGTATACCCATGCCGATTTTGAACCTTGCAATGTTTCGTTGTTCTGTTTTGATGAACGCTTCCTGGTCCAAGCGTACGTTTTGCATAAGAACAATCAAATGTTCTGAAATTCTCATTTTTCCAAAAGTCAGCCATAGTTTCTGTGATCCACATAGTCAAACTCCTTTGCATAGTAAATGAAATACCGATAAACACTCCTCTGATACTCTCTACTTTCAGCTAAGATACATCTAACATTAGCTATAATATCCCTAGTACTATGGCCTCTTTCTTTTATAAGAAACATAAAAGCAGGTTATACACACGGATTTCACCTGATGGTGTGCATAGGAATCAGATCGATTATATCTGTGGAAAAAACCACTGGAGAAGCTCAATATCAGCTGTGAAAATTAGGCCAGGAGCTGATTGTGGAACAGACCACCAACTACTCATATGCAAGTTCAAGCTAAAACTGAGGAAAATTAAACCAAATCCACAGGAGCCAAAATATGACTTTGATTTCATCCCACCTGAATTTAGAATCATCTCAGGAACAAGTTTGAGGCCTTGAAGACTAAGGAGCGAAGACTAGATGAGTTGTGGGAGGATGTGAAATGTTATCATCCAGGAAGAGTGCAGACGGTCATTACAAAGACAGAGAGGAAGAAAAGACCAAAATGGATGTCAGAAGAAACACTGAAGATTGCACTGGAGCATAGAGAAGCCAAAGCACAATGAAGAATTCAAGATACTAAAGAGCTGAACAGAAGATTCCCAAAAGGCAGCACGGAATGACAAAGCAAAATATTACAATGAAATGGGCGAGGAGCTAGCGTCAGAAAATCAAAATGACCGAACTTGTTCAGCATTTTTTAAGCTCAAGGAACTGAAGACCAAATTCAAACTTCGAGTTGCTACAATCAAGGATGCTTTAGGCAGAATATTAAATGATCCAGGAATTATTAAAAAAAGATGGAAGGAATATACTGAGTCATTGTATTGAAAGGAATTGGCAGATACAGAATTTAATGAAATAACATTTGAGCAAGAGCCTATGGTAATGAAGGAAGAGGTTCAAGCTGCTTTGAAGGAGATAGCAAAAAAATAAGACCCCAGGAATAGATGGTATACCAACTGACGTATTTCAGCTAACAGATGCTGTTGTGGACATACTCACCAAGTTGTGCCAAGAAATCTGGAGAACAACCACTTGGCCAACTAACTGGAAAAGATATATATTTGTTCCCATTCCAAAGAAAGG
>NW_006399773.1:13848220-13853108 GCF_000299155.1 Elephantulus edwardii
AGGGACAGCACAGGAGGGGAAGACCCTCTATGAGGTGGATTGATTCAGTGACTGGGGTAATCGGGATGGGTGTGTCAGAGGCAGTGTGATTGGCACAGAATAGAGCAAGATTTAGGGCTGTGGTACATAGGGTCGCTTTGAGTCGCAAACAACTCGACGGCACATAACAACAACATCAACAACATGGCCTCTTCTAATCACAGCCTGCACCTCTGACAGTTCCCTGTTGATATTCTGCTTCAGTCATTTTTGGATAATTTTCAGCAGAATCTTGCTTTTGTGTGACATTAATGATATTGTCCAATAATTTCTGCACTGTCAGGTCACCTTTCTTTGGAGTGGGAACATAACGAGATCTCTTCCAGTCAGTTGGCCAGGTGGTTTTCCTCTAGATCTTGAGACAACTTAGTTGAGTCATATTCATATGATTAGTACTAGCCATCATAATAAATTAGGTCCATCAATATTATTAGTAGTAGTAGTTTCATGAATAACACGGAAACAGAGATGAATTTCCCATTACTAGTTTTTTTAAGGTTTATCAGAAATGTAAAATGTCACAGACAAAAGTGTACTGACTATTAGTTCACCTAAAAAAAAATGCAAAGTTTAATAGAACATATGACCTTATAGATCTTTTGATTCAGAAACAGCATCATTAGTTTTTCTCTCTTGCGATTGTCTGCTCCTGTGTGCAACAAATTCTAAATGCTACTAGACTCATAACCAATATTAGTCTAGCCCATGTGACCAAATAGGAAATAGTAGCACTGTATTTAAGTTCAGTTTGTATAATACTTCAGAAACAATCTTGTATGTCCAAGATTGGGGGCAAGTGTTCACCAAGTGAGACAGGTGAAAGGTTTGGAAGAAAACCCTGAGAATATAATTGACTTTCTCACTGTGAGATATACCACCTCTAAACTCTTTAATATATTACAAAAAAGGAAGTGAGTGGAATTTTGCAAGATTTTTCTTTTTTTCAGAAGATTATGCAAGCTTCATTTTTTTCCTATAATGCAACTTTAAATGAGTTCATTATGTCACCAATTATAGTTTATTTGAGAAGTTTCAGAAGCCTTCGGCATATTATATATGGCATCTTGATGGTCGGAAACTGACTAAAATTCAGATTGCTGCTTAGATGGCAGATAGGCGAAAAGATGTTAAATATCTTGATAGAAAAAAGAAGTCTTAATTCTTCATAAAAGGTTACCTGAATGATTTTCTTGACAATTTCTGTCTTCTCTAAAGGTAGATATTATGTGGTAATTGTTCTTTTAACTACTGACACAATTAACGCCTAATGCATGAGAAATATAATTTATGGTTTTATTTGGCATATACTTAAGCACTTGCATAGCAATTACTGGTGTGACATTTTTGTCTGCACTATAAAGCACTGCACATCCTCCCTTTCATCAGTTTAAAATTGAAGCAAAGAGGCTCCCTCCTTGGGGAGTACCTGCCCTGATCTTATCAGATAGAATGAAAATATGATTGCCTTCCTGACACTATAAATTATGCTTTCCCAACTCTAGGACCCATCTGCAATAGAAATTTACATTAGAGTGACTCTTTTGCTCAATAAAAAGCTGTTTTACCTTCATCTTATGGCAAATGAGCATCACAGAGGAGTACTTTTTAAGAAACAAATATTGTAATATCTCTCCCTATTGCAATGACTAACGTAAGCATCTAATTCAAATGGTGAGTGAATTTCAAAACACTAAAGTCGAATGAAACCAGTATGTCAGTTTCTTTCTTTGAAACAAGTAGTTAAATCACTCTCTGGGGTGAACTTTTTCTTTAACTTTCTCAGTTTACAATGAATCAGGAACACAAATAGCCAAGAACTGTCACAGCCTTGAACATTAAAGTGAAATCCTTGTTTGTGTAGTCTCTGTAGACATTGTCTTGCCAAAGGTTATGATTTCTCCAAGTTTCTTATTACACCCAGTGACCTCAATTGCTATTGGATGAAGCATTAGTTTGGTATCTGATTTTCCTCTTTAACTGATAGCATTAAACTTTAAAACATTTTCTTACTATAATTTTTAGTCTCTTTTTCCTGAATTTCTGTAATACTCCCAGATTTTTCTTTCTCTCCATTAATTTTTGGAACGAAAAGAAAATTAAAAGACATTTAAAAAAATCATTTCCAAATACTTTCCTATCAAGCTTCTCTTGAAAAGCCTATTTTTCGGGACACAATTGCAGAATAAACCTATGCTTAATACCTTATTTACACAAACAGAAAGCTGTTATATCTGTGTTTGGCGACCTTGAAACTGTATTGTGCTTGGTGCCCTTTTTATAACCTTAATTACTGGGGAATACAGAGCTTTAAAGAAAGACTAACATTTCACTTTAACATCCACAATAATCTATTATAAAGCCAGCTAAGCCAGTCCCCAAATACAGAGAAATGTTATTACATGCTCAGCTAGCTGTCAAGGGGCCATGAGTCAGTGGCTTACAGTTATCAAAAGTAACAAGGTTGTTCAGAATTTTCTCCAACAAAGCCAGCCAGCTTACGGAAGGATTAAGCTCTCTTTGATTAGAACAACTGGAACATGTCCTGCCCCTTTAATTAGCATTCCTTTTTGCTTGGTGGAGGCTGGTAATTTGACACTCACATTAGGCATCTCAAGAAAAGATTTGGTATTTTGTCCCACTCATGAGTATTAAAGCCATAGTATATTCTTCTGCATCAACTACAGTTTGAGTTGCCTAAGGATTTATGTTCAAAACCCTGTAAAATCCCAAGGGCACTATTCCTCTAATAGACAAAAATGTAATAACACTCCAATATAATATGTGGCAGGAGACTCCGTTAGCTGTTAGCCATAGTATATTACCCTAAGGCCATGCTCTTTTTGCTTTCTATCTTTGGGAACAAAAAGGTTTATGTCAGCTTTATTGATATTTTACAGGTTTACATTTTAATTCACACCTTAAGGCAATTCAGTGAGAGAAGACCTCTACTTATACTGCTCGATTACTTAGTCGGTGAGTCAATATCATTTTTCAGTGACCACCGTAAACAGAGCAGCTGGGGGCTATGTGAAATGAAAGTAGGAGGTAGCAAGTTATTTTCCTCAAAAAGCAAGTGGTCTATTTGGGAAAAAATGTTACCCATAATTATCTCCTGCCCCTGCCTGATGTATAGGCTGTTTCTATTCTACTATTTTTACATACCCTTATTTTCCCTGATTCACTTTGATTTGTCTCTAGGTTTCCTTACGTATTTGTTATCATTTCTCCTCTCTTCATTTCTCTTTCCTCTTTGAAACAGTAGGAATTTAACAGGAACATACTCGTTATGATTTCTTTGTTTGAGTTACACTTTGAGTAAACAGTGAAAATGAGAAACAAATAACTTTATTACTGTATATACCTCTCAATATGATTTGTAAAGGAGAAATAAAATGATGTAATAATTAGAGTATTGTATAATAAAAACACATATCCAAGCACTAGAAAAATGAAGAAAGACATGAACAGGACTTCATAAGAGAAAATACAATGATAGTCGATAAAAATATTAATAGAAGCTCCGTCTTATTGGTTCTGAAAGACAATGAAACCCACTTGAAAAACCATGATATGCTTATTGTTGTTGTGTTATGTGCCGTCGAGTTGCTTGCGACTCATAGCGACCCTATGTATAACAGCCCTAAACTCCGCTCTGTCCTGGGCCAATCGCACGGTCTCTGACACTCCCATCCCAATTATCCCAGTCACTGAATCAATCCACCGCATAGAGGGGGCCTTCCTCTCCTGCGCTGTCCCTCCACCCTCCCAAGCATGATGTCCCTCTCCAAGGACCGGTCTCTCCTCACTACATGTCCAAAGAATGTCAGACAAAGCCCCAGAATCCTTGCCTCCAAGGAGCCACCCGGTTTAACCCTTTCCAGGACAAATCTGTTTGTTTTCCTAGCAGTCCATGGTATTCTCAATACTCTTCTCCAGCACCACAGCTCAAAGGCATCAATTCTCACTCTATCCTCCTTGGTCATTGTCCAACTCTCTGATGCATAACAAGTGATTGCAAAGACCATAGCCTGTATCAGACAAACTTTAGTCTCTATATGCTTATTAGTGTGAATAAAATTAACAGTTTTGCAATTCCTAATTATATTAAGATTATGGAGCAAATTTAAAGATATATCATTGTAGGAACTGTTTACAGATGAAACTTAAAAAAAATTTGTTCAGACTCAGCATAAGAAGGATTTATAATCCTGTACCTACTTATATGACCGCAAAAATGTATACATATATGCACTAAAAGACATGAACAATTATGTAATAATCTTTGTAAATCTCAAATAGTTGTAACATTTTAGATATTCTTAAGATGAATTATCTGCTGTGAAAAACAATTTACATGAACTTTATGACCTTTGTAAGTAAACCAGTATAAAATAAAATAAAAATAAAAATAAAAAAAGAACGTTCTTAACATTGAATGTATTGCTTTTTGGAGCAAAATGGGTGGCACAATAAAATGCAGAAAGGCAATCTCTAAAGGGTGCCCAATGCGCTATTTCATTTTATAAAAGTCCAAACTGCAGACAAAATTAATTTGTGAAAGTATAAATTGGGATAGGGTTACCTTTAGAGAATGTAGTAGGCAGATTTCTTCAGAGAAACAGAATCAAATGTATTTCTAGAAATAAATATTTATATATTCATTGACTAATTTTAAAATATGGGCTCACATAATTACGGGAGATGCCAACTGCAAAATCCTTTTGTCACATGTCAGACTGGAAATTTAAAACAGTATTTACAATCTTCTGTAGGTGACAGTTTAAAATGTGTTACTGTTCTGTGTTTGAAATCATAGGTCAGATAACTGGATATTCTAGCAGGTACATAT
>NW_006399773.1:13853573-13869535 GCF_000299155.1 Elephantulus edwardii
TCTATTTTACATCTTATAACTTTAATAAAGTAAGTTTAATATACTATATGTCATATAATAAATATGAAGATAAGGAAGAAATATATAAATGTATTCATAAAAAGAAATAACTATTCATAAGCTATCCTCCTTTCTGTAACTGGCCAAATGATCATCCCTGGTTTTGATAAGTACTGTCATTTACCACACTTTCATATTATTTTTTCTTCAGCTGCTAATTTAATGGATGGTGATTACTTTCGCTGTTGTTGTTGTTTTTATGTGCCATCAAGTCAGAGCTAACTTCCTAGCTGATCCTCCAGCAGGTTTTCAGAGGCAAGAAATTGGGGAGAAGATTGTCCAACTTTCTCCTGAGAAGCGTCTAATAGATTTGAACCATCCATCTTTGTGTTGGCAGCAAAATTCCTTAGCACTAAGCCACCAGAGTTCCCTTATTTAGCCTCTTTTGCTGTTAAGTTGTTCCATTGCTCAGAAAAGTGTCATTCCTGAGAAGCCTGGACCATTTTTAGTGTTGAATGAATGGGATTATTAAAAATATTCCACTGACTTAATCACAGAGAATGTAGTATTAAGTGATGCCTTGAGGGGCCACCTGTATCACAGGCACTCACTTCCTTACCTTCACTATGTAGTAGCAGTCCAATTTCTCCTTGGCAATCAGGATTAAAAGGAAGTATCTGCCAGATATATAACTCCATTCCTTTGATTGATGATCCAGAAATACAAGGAAGCCAAAGTGGCTAGGGGGCTGTTATAACTTAAAGTTCACTAAAATCACTATTATGTTTATAGATGAAAGCTTTTGTCTTTTTTTTTTTTAACTGAGATGTCTATTTGAGCAAAGCATAGGAATTGGAAACAGAAAGCAAAAAAGTTTTTGAGTGGATCATTAGCAGTAATAATGAGTAGTCCAAGTTTCATTTGCCCTTTGATTCCTGCAACTGTGAATCCTGACTATGAGGAAAACAGCCCTGTGAGTTTTAACTCTGATTTAGAAAATACTTAAGCTCCAAAGAAACATTACCCCAAAGATTTTGAAAATAATTGCCACATTTCTGGAACTATAATTTGAATCTTTTGGAAACCGTTTGATTGAATTATCAAGATAGCTGCTTCAGAGTAATGGGGTATATGATAAAACTAGTGCATTTCAATAGCATTGACTTGTTGCTGTGCTTTATTTGCTATGAAGTGAGTTCCGTGATCAAAGGCAGTGCTGTATAGAATTCTGCAAGTCCCTAAATGGTAGTTTTGGCAGAAATACTAAATGCAAAAGAAAGAGAACACAGCATCTTCTGAGTCAGTACCTAATCTATTAAGACAACAAAAACAACAAAACTCACAGCCGTTGCCATGAGAAAAAGGATTTAATAAAATCATGAGATAGATTGTAGGTTACCCGAGAGAAAGATGTCTCTCTTGCTGTCATCTTGACATTATGTTAGGAAGCTCTGGTAGCCTAACAGGTAAGGAACTGCACGGCATCCAAAAGCATGTAGTTCAATTTGCCGAGCTTCTCTGTGGAAGAAAGATGGGCAATTTCCTTCTGTGTGATTTACTGCTTTTGAAAACCCACTACAGTGTCAGCAATGTGTCGCTTCTGCCTGCAGGGCACATAACAATGACAACAAGAATAAGGGAGACCATACATTTGGTAGAATCATGGAGGCTTAAGTTTAATTTCAGGGAGACTAAAGTCAACTAGGCTTACATGAAGTCTTCCCTTCTCTTTATGCTATAGAAGAAGTAATCTCAGTTTGAGAGTATAAGTGTGGTTTAGAGTTTTAATGTGAGTTGAGCATGTTTTAACAATCAGTAGATGGTGGTGAGAGACAAAGCTTGTTTGGAGGTATTTTAATTTTGTTAAGCCTAGCTAAAGGCCTAATTTTTTAGCTGTGGAATTTTTCTTCAAGTATCTCAGCATACCAGAGCACATACAGAGAAAGATTTATTGATTGGGGTTTAGGAGTTATCTAGGCTTATTTTATGGAAGGAAAGGTTCCTAGGAGTTGATTAGATTAGAAACAGATCACTTTAAGAAAATGCTAAGAAGAAATTCACTTTCTTGTAATAAAGGAAACTATCTTTGCTGTAATTATGTACCATCGAATTATGTGTCAATGTCACATGGCTCTTGGCCAAAAGCAAAAAGTACCAGAGGAATGCCTGTGTTTCATTGACTGTGCAAAGATTTTTGACTCTGTGGATCACAACAAACTGTGGCTAACCTCGAGAAGAATGGGAATCCCAAAACACTTAATTGTTCTTATACAAAATCTATACTTCAACCAGAAGCAGTCCTCAAAACAGAGCAAGGAGACACTACAATGTTCAAAATCAAGAAAGAAGTACATTAGGTATGTGTCGTGTCTCCATACCTTTTCAATCTTGACCTGGAAGAGATCATTTGGGAGGCTAGACTTTGTGACGAGGAACAAGGCATCAGGACTGGAGGAAGACTCATTAACAACCTACATTATTGAGACAACATAATCTTCCTCACAGAAACTGAGGAAGGAAACATTACAAAGTGTTTTCTAATAAATTTTAATATTTGAATAATGACTGGAATATGGGCTGTCATCATCAGGTGACATAAAAATTTTTAACCGTTTTTTTTCCTAAAATTCCTGTTTGTTTTCCTAAATTTTGAATTAAGAATGACAACAGAAGAACACATAAGTTGTTATTTAACATTATCAGAACATCTGTGGGTATTTTTATATATTTCTTTTGCACTTAAATCCCCTTGCAAAAGGAGTGTGGATCACCTACCAATAGCAATTCTTTCAAAAGTTATTACATGAGCTTAGGATCACTAGAGGTGTGATTTTTGAAATTATTTTTATTTCCACATCCAAGATCACACACCTTCCTAGAATATGTAGTATAAGTACTGCTGCATGACTCAAAACTCGGTACTATAGAAAATAAAGTTACAGGGTTTTACAACTTTATTCCCTTCTGTAACATGGTAAGTCACAGACAATAGTGCTCATGGGCCCATTTAATAAAGTGGATTTCATTTGTTTGGACAAACTAAAATGCATTTTTGTTTTACTTGAAAGTTTCTCAGTGGATATTTAATGTCCTAATTCACAATTTCTTTAACAGAACACTTGATTGTGCTTATGCGAAACATATCCTTGGACCAGGAGGCAGTCATCAGAATATAGCAAGGAAATGCCGCAGGGTTCAAAATTGGGAAAGGTGTATGCCAGAGACGTGTTCTGTCCCCATATCTTTTCAATCTATATGTGGATCAGATCATCCAGGAGGCTGAGCTGTATGAAGAATGCCGTATCAGGATTGGAGGAAGACTCATCAGCTACCTGTGTTATACAGGTGACACAACCCTGCTTGCTCTAACTGAGGAGGACCTGAAGTCCTTGCTGCAGAAAGTCAAAGACTGCAGCCTTCAATATGAATTGAGGCTCAGCATGAAGAAAACAAAGATTCTCACCACTGGGCCAATTGGCAGAATCCTGATAGGGATAAAGAGATTGAGATTGTCAACAGCTTTAGTTTGCTTGGCTCCACAATCAACACTCCTGGTAACAGTACCTAAGAAATCAAAAGATGAATTGCATGGGGGAAATCTGCTGTAACGGACATTTCTAGAGTACTGAAGAGCCATGATGTCAGCCGGGAGACTAACGTGTGCCTGATTCAGGCCATAATCTTTGCAATTACTTGTTATGCATAAAAAAGCTGGATAATAACTAGGGATTATTAGGGAGAAGTTAGGGCTTTGAGCTGTGTTGATGGAGAAAACTAGTGAATATAACACGGACTACTTGGAGAATGAACAGGTTCGTTCTAGAGAGGGTGAAACTCTACTTGAAGGCAAGAATTCTGAAACTACATCTGACATACTTTGGGCATGTTGTAAGAAGTGGCCAGTACTTGGAGAGGGACATCATGCTTGGGAAAGTGTAAGAGAAGAAGACCCTCAATGAGATGGATTGACTCAGTAACTGGGGTAATGGGGGTAGATGTGTCAGAGACAATGAGGTTGGCACAAGAACTAGCTTCAGAGCTGTGTACATAGGGTCTCCATGAATCACAAATGACTCCACTGCACATAACAACAACAACAACACAACAACAACAACTTTTTATATTATATTACACTTCAGGTTTCTGTTTATATTGCTTGAATCCGTAAGTATCTGGAATTGAAAATAGTTGTTGTTGTTGTTATGTGCTGTCGAGTTGCTTGTGACTCATAGCGACTCTATGTACAACAGCCGTAAACTCTACTCTGTCCTGGGCCAATTGCACCATCTCAGACACTCCCATTCCGATTATCCCAGTCAATCAATCCACGTCATAGAGGGCCTTCCCCTCCTGGACTGTCCCTCCACCCTCCCAAGCATGATGTCCTTCTCCAAAGACCGGTCTTTCCTTACAACATGTCCAAAGGATGGTTGATGGAGCCTCAGAATCCTTGCCTCCAAGGAGCCACCCGGTTTAACCCTTTCTAGGATGAATCTGTTTTTTTTTCCTAGCAGTCCATGATACTCTCAATACTCTTCTCCAGCACCACAGCTCAAAGGCATCAATTCTTCTTCTATCCTCCTTGGTCATTGTCTAACTCTCTGATGCTTAACAAGTGATTGCAAAGACCATGGCCTGTATCAGACACACCTTAGTCTCCAGAGAGACACAATTGCTCTTCAGTACTTTGGAGAGGTCCCTAACAGCAGACATTCCCATAGCAATGCGCCTTTTAATTTCCTGGCTACTGGTGCGAAGAGTGTTGACTGTGGAGCCAAGCTGTGTACAGTCTCAATCTCTTCACCATCCATCCTGATGCTGCCAATTGGTCCAGTGGTGAGAATCTTTGTCTTCTTGACATTGAGCCTCAATCCATATTGTAGGCTGCATTCCTTGACCCTCTGCAGCAGGTGCTTCAGGTCCTCCTCAGTTTCAGCAAGCAGGGTTGTGTCATCTGCATAAAGCAAATTGTTGATAGATCGTCCACCAATCTTGACCCCACATTTCTCTTTATAGAGCCAAGCCTCTCGGGTAATCTATTCTGCATCCAGGATGAAAAGGTATGGAGATAGGATGCATCCCTGGCGTACACCCTTCCCAATTTTGAACCATGCAGTGTTCCCTTGCTCTGTTATGACGACTGCCTCTTGGTCCAAGTATAGGTTTGCATTAGCACGATTAAATGTTCTGGGATTCCCATTCTTCTCAGAGTCAGCCACAGTTTGTTATGATCCACACAGTCAAATGCCTTTGCATAGTCAATGAAACACAGAGAGACATTCTTCTGGTATTCTCTGCTTTCAGCTAAGATCCATCTAATACCAGCTATAATATCCCTAGTACCACGACCCCTTCTAAAGCCAGGTTGGATGTCTGGCAGTTCTCTATTGATGTGCTCTTCCAGTAATTTTTGTATATTCTTCAGTAGAATCTTGCTTGCATGTGAAATCAATACTTCATGACAATATTCTTCCTCATTTTACAACAACAAAACTGTGAATAGATTTGAATTGAGGGAAATTGTAATTTTAATTGAGTAATAATGGTTAAAACTTAATTGAAATAATTCAAAATATGTGTCCCTCACACTTACCACATAAGAAAATTTATTATCTTCATTTTATGAGAATAGAGCATTTTCTGTTTTCACGTAATTAACAAAGGGGGGAAATGGATTAACGTACTTTGAAAACAATCTGATTTAAGTGCTTATGATATTATTCTTGACTCTCTCATATAATTTAATATTTCAAATGCAATTTTCTATTGCCTAATGAAATAACATATTCATTGGGATATTTTATAAATTTTTCTTATAAATAACCACTTGAATCTATTTTGAGTCAATGGGTAGCAAAGATTGTAAAATACCTTGTTCTTGTTGACTGCTGTTGTGTTGAGCACAACTCATAGTGACCCTATGAATAAAAGACCTGAAGCCTTTAAATCTATTCTCAAAATTCATAGAGTTTCCAGAGGCATGCTGCTTAGGCAGTGGATGACATTCTTGCTTCCAATTTAAATAGCTTACTGCTAGCCAATACATTGACAGTTTCAAGCCACCAAAAAGCATTTTAGATGACTGCCTGAGATATGCTGTTGTTGTTAAGTGCCATCGAGTCAAAGACGATTGCTAGTGACCCTATGAACAAAAGACCCGAACACTTTTATAACTTGCATTGTTTCTTCGAGTTCATAGGTTTTCTAGAGGCAAGCTATTTCAAAAGTGGATACCACTCCTGCTTCCAAGCTTGTTTTAATTGGGAGCTCCACCAAACACTGTCCACCATGGGTAATCTTTATAGCATTTGGCACATCAGTGTCACAGTGTTCAACTTCACAGCAACCATGAGTTACCTCTGTACAACAATGCACAGACAAGTTCTCTACCACTTAGAAGAATGTTTGACCAAAAACAATTAAAACCAGGCCTGAGGGCTGCATATTAAAATCACCCACCATTGGCTTAGTAGTATCATTTTCTGTCCTCTAGGGCAATGGAGCCCTTTCTATGTTGTTGTTGTTGTTACGTGCCATAAAGTCATAGATGACTCACAGTGACCCTATTATCAGGCTCTAGAAAAAAACATGCTGAGCAATTCTAATATGCACATATAGGGTTGTTGTGAGTTGAAATTGATTCAACAGCAATTAATGTCAACATATTCTGTCTAGGCCTGCTTCATAAAAATTCCAAGGCTTATTAGTTAGATAATTGGTCAAAAATTTTGCTTACAATTTAAAGATAATTATTTTATCATCTGTGTTATTTATTATCTAACTTGTACATTCATATGAATATACCCTGGCTTGAGTCGCACTCAGTCTTTATAGTGACATCTTCACTCTATAGTACTTTAAATAAATCCTTGGCAGTAGATTTGCTCAATGAAAATTGCTACTTCCATGGACATTGTTCATAGATTCAACTAAAATGGGATCCTATATGGTGTCAATCTACTATTCTCCATAATGTTGCCTATTGGTGTAGTGGTGATTTTTTTTTAATTGTCATTGATGTTGTGGACCATTGAGTCAGAATTGATCCATAATTGACCCTCCATTGGGTTTTCAGATACAGTATGTCACACAGGAGGAGATTACCCATCCTTTTGTGGAGCAACTGCAATCCCAGACCACACAGTTTTTGAATTGCAATGCAGGCCCTTACAAATAGGCCCACCAGAAGGCTGTAGTCTTTAATCTAAATATTTACTTTAGTAAATATTTCAAGTCTTTAATTTTTCAGTAAACAAGGGAGTGTCACTTATGTATTGCAAGGTGTTGAAAGGTCTTATCTAGTTATGATGCCACATTCTTCTTCATAGAATCATGTTTTTTAGTAGGACATTTAGATTTGAATCTATACAATTCGCATCATGTGTATAATAAACACATCAATAGCATTGGCGAGTTAAGATAAAAGATGTTTACTTAAGACCTACCATCATTCAAAGAAGAGGTTCAATGGTATGAACGTTACCTGAAAATATGAATGATAGATTTTTGTATGGCATCTGTATATGTATCATGTGTACATGTGAAAACTAGAAACTCATATAATAATATTCCAAATAATTTGTCTTTATATTAATAAAATTAGGGATGAACACTACTAACAAAAGCTCTATTCTCATTATGTGCTGGCTTTCTAACAAAATTTCCAGTTATTTTCTGTTGTTGCTTAGATATTCAGTGATTATTCTATGATTCTGGAGTACTCAGAAAATTGTTGAAGAGGAAAATATTCTATGTCATTAACTAAGGTACATTGTGTATAATGTCTCTCTTAATTGTGAAATTTCTATTATACCTGTAAGAAGTACTAATGGCACAATAGTTAAATGTTGGGAAGCTAACCAAAAGGTAACTGGATTAAACCTACCAGTTACTCTTTAGGAGAAAGAAAAAAAATGGTAATGGGCTATAAAAATGTTAGTGATACATAATGGATATAAAAATATATGCATATGCTGCTGTTATTGATATGTGCCATTGAGTCGACTATAACTCATATCAATCCTAAGAATAATATCTCTCAACCCTGCTCTATCCTGAGCTAATCTTACCTTGTTTAATGTACCTACTCTCATTACCCCAGTTACTGTACCAATCTGTCTCATCTGGGTTTACCTCTCTTGTGTTCTCTCTTCACCCATTCAAGCATAATGTCCTTCTCTAAGGATTGGTCTCTCCTGACAACAGGCCTAAAGTCTGCAAGATGGAGCCTCAAAATCCTTGTCTCTAAGGAGAAACTTGGTTTCACCCTCTCCTAGATGTATCTGTTAGTTCTTTTTTCAGTCTTCAGCAGCACCACAACTCAAAGGCATTAATACTTCTTCCATAATCTTTGGTCACTGTCTAGTTCTCTGATGCATAGCAAGTAATTGGAAATGTCATGGCTTGGATCAGAGGCACATTAGTCTCTAGAATGACATTGCTGCTCTTCAGCACCCTAGAGATGTCTCTGACAGCAGCAGATTTTTCTAACGCAATGTGTCTTTTGTTTTCTTGACTGTTTCAGCTAAGATTGTTGATTGTGGACCCTCACAAGTAGAAATTGTTAACAATATCAATCTCTTCTCCATCTATCATGGTTATACCAATTGGCCCAGTGGTGAGAATCTTTGTTTTCTTGATAATGAGCTTCAATCCATATTGCAGCCTAGAGTACTTGACCCTCTGCAGTAAATGCTTCAGGCTCTCTTCAGTTTCAGCAAGCAAGGTTGTGTCATCTGCTTAACAAAGGTTTCTCCAATTTTGATGTCACATTCTCATAAAGTCCAGCCTCTCGAGTGATCTGCTCCACATACAGATTGAAAAGGTATGAAGACAGTACTTATTCCTCAAACACTCCTTTCCTGATTTTGAACTATGCATTGTGTCTTTGCCTTGGTCTGATGACTATCTTCTAGTGAAAGTATAGGTTTTCGAGGAGAACAATCAAGTGTTCTGGGATCCCCATTCTTCTAAAAGTTAGTCACAATTTTTTTGGCTCCACACAGAAAATTGATAGATACAGCTAAATAACAATAGATGTTGTTGTTGTTGTTGTTGTTGTTGTTGTTATGTGCCATCGAGTCGTTTCCGACTCATAGCGACCCTATGCACAACAGCCCTAAACCCTGCTCTATCCTGCACCAACCGCACCGCCTCTGACACACCCATACCGATTACCCCAGTCACTGAATCAATTCATCTCATAGAGGGTCTTCCCCTCCTGCGCTGTCCCTCCACCCTCCTAAGCATGATGTCCCTCTCCAAGGACCCGTCCCTCCTGGCAACATGTCCAAAGTATGTCAGACGAAGCCCCAGAATCCTTGCCTCCAAGGAGTAGCTTGGTTTAATCCTCTCCAAGATGAATCTGTTTGTTTTCCTGGCAGTCCATGGTACATTCAGTACCCTTCTCCAGCACCACAGCTCAAAAGCATCCACTCTCCTTCTGTCCTCCCTAGTCATTGTCCAACTCTCTGATGCATAACAAGCGATTGCAAATACCATGACCTGTATCAGGCGCACCTTAGTCTCCAGAGAGACACTGTTGCTCCTGAGTACCTATGAGAGGTCCCTAAAAGCAGACTTTCCCATTGCGATACTCTTTTTGATTTCCTGACTGCTGGTGCCAAGAGTGTTGACTGTGGAGCCGAGCAAACTGAAGCTGTGAACAATCTCAATCTCTTCATCATCCATCCTGACGCTGCCAATTGGTCCAGTGGCGAGAATCTTTGTCTTCTTGACATTGAGCCTTAGTCCATACTGAAGGCTGCAGTCCTTGACCCTTCGCAGCAAGTGCATGAGGTCCTCCTCAGTTTCAGCAACAATAGATAGACAGGAAAATAAATAGGCCTTAGAATTACCATATGCAAATCTTTGCTATTGTTGTTGTTGTATGCTGTTGAGTCTCCTTCGACTCATAGCGACCATATGTACAACAGCCCTAAAACCTATTCTATTACTTGCCAATTTTATTGTCTCTGACACATGTATTCCCCATTACCCTAGAGATGGACTCAATCCATCTTCTTGAAGGTCTTCCTCTCCTGTGCTGTCCCTCCACCCTCGCAAGCATGACGTCCATCTCCAAGGACTGATCCAACCTAGGAACATGTCTAATATATGTCAGACAAAGCTTCAGAATCCTTGTCTCCAAGGAGCAGCCTGGCTTCACCCTCTCCAGGATTAACTTGTTTGTTCTTCTAGCAGTCCCTGGTATATTCAATATTCTTCTCCAGCACCACAGCTGAAAGGCATCAACTCTTCTTCTATCATCCCTAGTCATTGTCCAGCTCTCTGATGCATAGATAGTAATTGCAAAGACCATGGCCTGGATCAGGTGCACCTTAGTCTCAAGATTGACATCGTTACTCTGCTTTACTTTGGAGAGGTCTCTAACAGCACACTTTCCCAGTGCAATTTGTCTTTTAATTTCCTGGCTGCTTGTACCAAGTGTTTTGATTGTAGAGCCAAGCAAACAACAAACTGTCAACAATCTCAATCTCTTCACCATCTATCATGCTACTGTCAATTGGCCCAGAGGTGTAAATCTTTATTTTCTTGTTGTTGAGCTTCAATCCATATTGAAGACTGCAGTCCTTGACCCTCTGCAGCAAGTGCTTCAGGGCCTCCTCAGTTTCAGCAAGCAGGGTTGTGTCGTCTGAATATTGCAGTTTGTTGATGACTCTGCTTCCAATCCTGATAAAAGATTTCTTCTCGTAAAGCCCAGCCTCCCATATAATCTGTTACACACATAGATTGAAAAGATATGGAGATAGAATGTACACCCTTTCCGATTTTGAACCATGTAGTGTCTCCTTTCTCTGTTCTGATGGCTACCTCCTGGTCCAACTATAGGTTTTGCATAAGCGTAATAAAGTGTTCTGGGATTTCCATTCTTCTCAGAGTCAGCCACAGTTTGTTGTGATTCACATCCACAAAGTCAAATGCCTTTGCATAGTCAATGAAACACAGACATTCTTCTGATACTCTCTGCTTTAGAGTCACTATATGTTGAAATCATTTGGACAATAAATGAAGCATTTGTTGAGTTCTTTGAGGGCTTTACTCTTGATCACACCTATATTATATACCTTATTATCCTGACATATCATTATATACCTTATTATTCATTACAGTTCAATGAAGTAAGACTGTTTTGTAAACATAAATATAAATAAAAGAACTATGGGTAGAAACCACAAATCATCTGCCAGTTTCCATGTTGCTGTGATACTACTGTAAGCTATGCCACTAATATTTCAAATGCCAGTAAGATCACTCATGGTGGGCAAGTTTCTGTGGAGATTTCAGACTATGACAAATTTAGGAGAAAGACAGGCAATCCACTTAAAATAACAAACAATTGAAAAATCCATGGAAGCAACAGTCTAGAAATCAAATTACATACTATGAAGGAAAAATCTACTACCAAGTATCTCTTTCCTAAAGATCAAGGTTGTTACATTAAAGACCAATTTGTTTTTTACTCAAACCATATTTTCAATTGTTTTGTATAGTTGTGAAAATTAGACAATAAATAAAGGAGAAAAAGCAATTGTGATTTTGAAAAAGAATATTGATTATGACCTGGACTGCCAAAAGGACAAACAAATCTATTTTGGAATGAATGAAGCTAGAGTATCTTACCGAAGCAAGGCTGGTGAGTTTTCTTTTCTTATAAACTTTGGACATGTTGTCAGAACTGGCCAGAGCCTGTAGAAAGATATTATGCTTTGAAAAGAAGAGGATCAGTGTATGTGTGTGTGGGGGGGAGATCTTTAGCTCAATGAATTAACCCAGTGACTTCAGTGAAGGGGTGAGCACAGCAGAGATTTTGAGGATTGATGTAGAATAGGGTAGGATTTTGTCTGGTGGAACATAAGTTCCTATGATGAACTGTCAAGTTGGAACTGACTCAGAGCTGAAGTTCCAGCAAGTTTTCAGAACAGTAAATTGCACAGGGGAGCAAGGAGACTGCCCATCTTTATTTTGAATCTGAGTTGACTGTGTGATGTCTAACATCACAAGAAGAAAAATGTTAATCTCATGAGCAATGCATGTGTAAATATTAGAACATTCCCTAGCAAGCACTACTCAAAGCACTACTAACTGAAGAAGGAATGCTGTTGCTTTTCTTTCAACAAACCTTGATAAAACTGTTTTGCATAACAAACAGTATCAATTCTAATTAAAAAAAAATTACCACACAAGCATTGATGATATATTGAAACATATTTTACATGGTAATTTTAGTTATTCTGTTACAATAAGCATTACCAAATCAGAATCTTAGTGTCAACACTGCTACAGTGTAGTCTCTGTTTCCTAGTAAGAAACACACACACACACACACACCCCACATACACACTCTCGCAGAGGATAGGCAATCTCTTCCCATGTGATTAACTGCCTCAGAAACCCCACCAGAGGATCAGTTCTGACTTGATGGCACACAACAACAACCAATTAATTTATTTCTGCATCCATATACTTTTCTGTTGCCTAAAGAGTCGTGTTTGGCAAGAAAATCGACCAATTGTTTTCTCTTCATAAAACCTTGTCTGAAAAATGTAGTTTAGTTACTCTTAATCTGTGTATACTTGATAGCTGACCTCATAGTATATCATTTTAAATCTTCCTGTTTCAATTTGGTAGCATGTTAAGGTCTGTTTTCTGAAAATGAACTTTGTATCACAAGAAATTTGCAGTTTTTGAAATTTAAGATTACATATAATACCATAATTAATATTGTCTGATGGAACTAAATTGGGATGTTGGCTAATTCACATTCTAGAAGTGTCATCTTAATTTCTTTTAGTTGTTGCATCTAATTCAAAATTGTAAATGTAAATACTGTTATCATGTGATGGTTAAGAAAGGTAATGCTTACTAAATGCAGAGTTTTCAGACTATATAAACAACCAGCATTCTTCTCTCTTGATAGACTATGACTTATTTACATGCTTAAAAAATGTAAATTAGCTTGCTAAATGATAGTAAAATGAATAAAAAGGCAACATCTAATAATTGTTGAGTATATTTGAAGCTTCATAAAAGAAGTTTTATATTCTAATCACAGAACCCTGTAGAATAGATATATCACCCACGATTTATGGATGACAAAGCTGAAACATCTATCTTGCTCAAGATTATGCATAATTGGTAATTATAGGTGGTTGTATTACTAAGTCTATGCACTCTCAGGAAAATTGAAGAGTTGAGTGTTGTTCTTTTTCTAATTATTTTCATCCTTTTAGACTCACAAACATCTTTGTGATTAAAAAGTTAGATGTGGTAAATGTGAAAAAATTTTATATCTCAATTCTCTCTACATAAGATATTTATTTTCTTAATTCAAAATGTTGAAACATTCATTTCATTTGCACTGTTTAAGTAGGGGGGGTGTCTCTCTCTGTGTGTGTGTGTGTGTGTGTGTGTGTGTGTGTAAAGAAAGAAATATGAATTTTTATAGTTACTAATGGGGTAATTCTCATTAGCAGAATTTTTAAAAAAAAACTTTTCTTCTACTCTAAACAAGAGAAAGAGTTCTTAAAAACTGTGATTTTAAAGAATCAATCTGAAGTTTAAATGACACATAATCATCACCTCTATGATGCATCCTTAAGAACTATAAAAATCAGTAACACAAGGTCAGACTTGACATGGCCTAAAACTCAAAACCACTTCCTGTTGCAGGTTTGATAACTGTAGAATTGAGAGGTTGTCAATCTCATCTTTACAAACTGAAAAAAAAACTCTTTTTCTTTGACCTGCCGGAGAACATAGGTCACAGGACAAACAAACTCTGAAATCAGAGCCAGGAAACACCAGTGTCACAGCTTAACTCTGCTTACTTGTAGTGAAAGAAGTTGAAGCCATTGAATGTTATTTTTAACAAATTTAAGGAACTCTGTATAGGCTTTTCTGGATGTCTAAGGTTTATCATTCAAAATATCTTTCTTAGATCTGGTGGCAAGAAGCTGTGCTAAAATTCTGAAGGCAGGTGGTTCAAAGCCACCAGCTTCTCTATGGAAGAAGGATACACAATCTCCTCCTGTGGGACTAACTACCCTTGAAAACCCACTGCAGGGTCAGCTATGGGTCACTTCTGACTCTATGGTACACAGCAACAATAACAACAGTCAATAATTCAGTGCTTATTTTGTGCTGAAGTATTTACTGCATTAAGGAGAAACAATTAAAATGAAATACAAATCCCACCCAACTATAGGCTCATGGACCCTTGGTGCTAACTCTCTTCATGTTGGGATGCCAGCTTTCAATACATGGTCAATGACACTCACTGGCCTACATACCTTCGGTCACATGAGTCATTCCCCAGATGAGTCTGAGTCTCGGGAAAACCTTCCAGTGAATCACTGAACTCAGTGAATATAGAGGAACTGGGGAACTGAACAAATGAGGAGCTACTGAAATCAGGAATCGTGGACTTATACAGCAGGTCAAGCATTTGGAACAATGTTGATGCAATACTTCTTATAATTGGTCTGCTATTAATCTTAACAAAATGGATCATAAAAACAGCTAGCTTGTAAATAAGAAAGTACAAGAGCCTCAGTCTTGGTGGGGGCACTTTCTACCAGAATGAGGATGAGAATAATCATCGTGAAATATATTCTGAGATTTCTTTATGACAAATAGTTATTCTGCAAAGAAAATCATTTTGCAAATATTTGTCATAGTTTGAGAAAGAAATTCTTCCTATTCTGGACGTCTCCATCCTCCTGTCTCTACTAAAGAAAATATAGTAGAGACAAGGGCCTGCACATAGGGTTTTATGGGGAGAAAATGTACCAATAAATAGTAATTAATTATGTGAAACATAACATATATAAAGGATTGTATAAAACACATGTGTATGAAATATTATACAAAATGCAATGAATAAAACACTGTGTATTTGAATGACTGTACATAAACTAATCTTTTTAAAAAGAAGCTAGGAAGAAGCCGTACCACTAGAGAATTGATGGAAATGCAACAATAACAACAACACAGCTCTAAGACAAACATTATGATGTGGAGGAGGGTTGGCTAGGTTAAGCATAGAAGTATTTTTAAAGGCAGCCAAATTGTCCTGAATGATATTGCTACAGTAACCCTAAGGCATTGTCAACTTACTAAAATTAGACAACTCTACACAAAGAATGTGCTTAATGAGCTGCAAACTTAAAAATATTATTTATAAAGACATGAGATCCACAGATGAAATACAGAATATGGCACAAAGGCCTAGGCACATTCACTATATACAATTTACTTACTGAAATAGAAAAGATTCTACCCTAAGTAACTTTGGAAGTAAGTGAAATTTGTAAGATTATAGAAAAAAAGGAGTAAATCTTGACATTATATACTAGTTTATATAATTAATACAATTCCATAGAAGGAAAGGATAGATAATCTGAAATTTATTTTCAATTGCATCCTATGCATCTAAGAATGGCATAAGAACTGTGCAGCAACTCTGTGGTTTCACCAGTACCTGTCCTCACCTCTTCACTCCCTCCTCCCACATTTGCGTTTCTGTACACGTTTTACTAGTCATCCTTCTAGTTTTACAATAATGGTCTTATGCAGTTTCTGTCCTTATGTGACTGAGTTAATTCACTCAGAATAATGCTCTCTGGCCTCTCCTAAGTTACATAGTATTTTTCAAAATCATTGCTCCTGAGTTCTATATAGTATCCCATTACGTGAATGCACCACAATTCCTCAATCCTTTCTACTGTAGTTGGGCATTTGGTCAGTTTCCATGTTCTTGAGATGGTAAATAATGCTGCTATGAACATTGGTATACAAATCTGTTTGTGTCTTAGTTCTAATTTCCTTGAGGAAATTATTTCCTAGGAGTGGAACAGCTGGATCATGTTGAGTTTCTATGTTCAACTTTTTGAGGAAATGTCAAACTGTCTTCCAGAGACAGGTAGGGGTAAAACCACAGG
>NW_006399773.1:13869635-13876906 GCF_000299155.1 Elephantulus edwardii
GGGGGGGGGGAAACAAATGGGAAGGATCCAGGCATAAAGACAGGGTAATGATGGGCAAGGCATATGGTGATTGGGTTTATAAAATATAATATATGAGAATGAATATATTAAACACAATGTGAATGAAGAATAGTGTGAAACACAATGTATATAAATTTTGTAAACAAACAGATTTTTAAAAAATAATAATTGAAAAAGAATGAGAGAAGAAATGATGCCTTTGAATAGTAGTGTTATAATAGAATAATGAATATACCATGAACTGCCAAAAGAACAAATGACTATGTTTTGGAGGAAGAACAACCAACTGATATAGAAGCAAGAGTGGTGAAACTCTGTATCACATATTTTGGGAATGTTATAAGGAAGGGCCAATCCTTGGAAAAGCCCATCATGCTAGGAAAGAAGACTGGCTAGAGAAAGCTAGGAAGACCAATAGAAAGACAGGAAGAGCAATTCAAAGGTGAATTTACTATAAAAGGATCAGACCTGTCAGAAACAGGGAGATGAACAGGATTGGATGAGATCTCTGTTGTTCATAGGTCACCGTGGGTCACAGTAGACTCCTGTGCTGTGTCAAAGGTTACTTGTTCTAATAGATTTTCCGAGACATTGATTATTTTTTAAACTTTGTGATGAAGTGTTTACTATATTGTTGTTGTTATGTGACATTGAGTTGCTTGCAACTCATAGTGACACTATGTACAAGAGCTCTATACGTTCTTCTATCCTGTGCCAACCTAGCAATCTCAAACACACTTATTCCCACCTCTCCAGTCACAGAATTTATCCGTCTCATCAAAGGTCTTCCTCTCCTTTGCCACTAAGGAAAAATTAAGGATTAGTGTAGGATATAATCCCCACCCAAAATGATTCTTACATAAACTCATAGAAATTTAATGCTCACACTTTTTTGAGACTCTAGCTCTCCTGGGACACAGCATCAAGCTGAGTGCACATCTGACAGTCTACAGGATCCTGGGCTACCATTTACCAGTGTCTGCAACACCAATGTTCATCGCTCAGGGTTGTGTATGCAATTTCCCTGATGATTTGAGTTTCTGTGAGATCTTCCAGGGAACCACAAAACTCAAGGGCCATAAAGGATTGGGGAACTGAACAAAGATGAACCATGGATGTCAAAAAATCTTAGAATGGTACAGCAAATCAAACATGTGGAACACTATTAACTTCCGCCTTTTGAGAATAGTCTGCTACTAATCTTTGCGGACCAGATTTTAAATGCAATTGATATCAGAGTGATGCAATTCATGGCAAGGGTCCAGACTCCCTATAACATGTAACGTTAGAGAAAAAGGGGTAAACAAGAGAATGAGAAACATTTGGTCTCTGGATGAGAAAAGGGACACCCATAGATCAATGCAGTTATTATGTTGTTATAAGTTACCTATGGTAAAAGTAAATCATGGGATAAGAAGTTAGTGGACCTAACACCTGAGAAACTAGTTATTTGGAAGCATACAGAATTATAGATATGGAAAGATCAAAACATTCAGTTCCTTGGACTGTGCTCTCAGTTGTTGTTGGTGGTGGTGGTATGTGCCGTCCAGTGGCCTGCAACTCATAACAACCCTGGGTACAACAGTTCTGAACCCTGCCCTGCTCTGACCCTGTCTAATTCTGACACACAAACACTCATTGTCCCGGTTACTGTATCAGTCCATCTCATCTGGGATCTTGCTCTTCAGTGCATCCTTCCATCCTTCAGATCATGATGTCCTTCTCCAAGGAGTGGTCTCTCCTGGCCACATGCACAAAGTATGTGAGACAGAGTTTCAAAATCCTAGCCTTCAAGGGGAAATTTGGTTTCACCGTCTCCAAGACAGACCTACTTGTTTTCTTCATATTCCCTGGTATGTTCAAGACTCTTTTCCAGTACTACAATTAGAAGACATCTATTATTCTTCTGTCATTCTTAGTCATTTCCAGCTCTCTGATGCATAACAAGCAATTACAAAGACCACCGCCTAGATCAGGTGCACTTTAGTCTCTAAACTGACATTGTTGCTTTTCATTATTCTGGAGAGGTCCATGACAGTAGATTTTCCCCAATGTACTTCATCTTTTGATTTTCTGACTTTTGGTGCCAAATGTGTTGATTGTGGAGCAGAGCAAGTTCCAATTGTTAACAATTTCAGTCTCTTCTCCATCTATCAGGATGATGACAATTGGCCCAGTGGTGAGAATCTTTGCACTTAGTAGTGGCAGTAAATGCAAAGGAGAAATATGTAGGGTAAAAGTGGCTAATTAAAGCACTGAACCATGTTCTATCAAGGCAGTTATGCCCTTTATCTCCATGGTTTAACTGGAAAAAGAAAACAAACAACAAACCAAACCAAACCAAAAAAACAAAAAGTCACCAAACAGAAACATACAGAAACAACTGGAAATACCTCTCTGACCTCTGATTATAAAATATTTAGGCTGGGAGGCAGACAGAAGGACAGAAAACCTATCCTAACCTGGGGAAACGACATAGAGGAAATGCCTGTGTGTAGATCATTATCAGCAGCTTCCCAGGAATCATTACTACAATGGATTGTAAGAGTTACAAGTTTAGCAGCAGCATCTGTGCTTTTTAATGCTGCTGAATGAAGGTGTATATTGGGTTTGATGGAAGATCCACAAATCTCTATAGAACAGTCATGAATGATTTTGCAAGATTTAGTCACAAAAGATTAACAGAGGAGATAATTAGCGTGTTTGATTGGATAAAATCTGTGATTAGGTTTGTTTGTCTTTTGAAGGGTAACTGCCCCTTCTGCACCTCTAAGTAATGTTGTGCCACAATCGCGAGTCCCCCAAAGGACACCAGGGAGCCGAAATTGATGTAAGAACATAAGGGATTTTATTACAAGCTTTCGAGCAGGGACTCTACACACCTCACACCTCCCGCCCCCCCAAACGCAGTGGCTGCTTGGCAGAGTCCCCAGCATTTTGAGACAAGCGTATTTATTGGTGCTGGGAGTGGCAAAGACTGAGTGAGGGGCCCGGAGATGGAAGGGGATTGGGGAATTTGTGAGGTAAGATGGAGGTGGCGCATCGTGATTGGCTAATTTGAAAATAAGCTTGCTCATTAGCAAGGGTGCGAACATTTGGCATACTCTGATTGGAGGAAGCTTCATATGGGAGGAGTTAGAGTGACTTTGTTGCTGAGGTCCTTTCAGGAAGTGAACTGGACAAAAAAAAGAAAGGACAAAGGACTTCAGATGGCGGCCAGAACAGAGATATATATGTAACAAATCTTGACTCTTAAATTAACAAATGGAACACTCAGTTGATGTAGGATATGTTGGAAAGGCTTTGTGGTTCTGAAAACATTTATCCAATGAAGATGCACTTTATGGAGGCTGTGACAGAGACACTAATCACAGAGTCTCCTCCAACAGGAGCCACTTCATGATTTGCTACTGGAGAACATTTGAAAAGCTGAAAGAGCACTATCAAAATGACTTCCCCTTCTTGATTTTAGGTATGTAATGGAAATCAGGGTGATTCATATGCAAAAGGCAGAAGACAATGGGGAAAGAGATTTACCCCAGCAGGGTGGACATTTTTAGATGGTTACTGTGAATAGGATGGGTATTGTAGGCATCTTGGAAGTGAGACAAATGTTCTAAAGGCAGCACTACAGAAAATTCATGGGACAATGGAGGTTCTCTCTGTTCCCTAACATCAAGGAGGTCTAAAAGTTCTCTCTGTTCCCTAACATCAAGGAGGTCTAAAAAATATGTTCTATTGATCCCATTCATGAGGTAATTAATGATGAGGAGCCCCACCTGGAACTACTTGAAGCAGAGACTCAGCTAAAGCTCAGCTAATTGATCAAGACGTGGGTGGGCTAGAAAGCCAGGAAGACCACAAGCGCATGTATGAATAAAATGGCCTGGGCCAGACATGAAAATTCTTGGGACTTCTATACAAAATAACCCAATATATTATAATACTCAACTTGTTTATAAAACTGTAGTGATACGAAATGGCAAAGGAAATGCTGACAAAGGAGATTGATCAGAACTGGTTTTCACAAAGACTGTGACAATATAACAATAGAAACTGACCCTCAAGGAATGTGGCTATATGACAATAAAAACAGATTCTGCAGACTCAAGGAAAAGATAAAAGAGATGGCTGAAAGTCACCATACATCCATTAGAAGGAATGCACAATCAGCTGTTTAAACCCTGCTAACAAAGGATATATAAATCCTTTTGAAAGATAAAACCGGGGTCAGTCTGTCCTGATCCGTTCATAGTCTGTCATGAACATCTAATAAACCTCAGTTTCTTTCTCATTCTCTCACTTGGTATTGGTGTCTTTCTTGCATTTCCGCGTCTGAATTTTTAGTTCTTACTTGAAGAGGCCCCTGGACCTCTTTTGGAAATCATCCCCTTGACAAAAGAACATAAAGTTGTGTGAGAAGGATATGAATGAAAGTGCAGCAATTGGTGAGACTGATGTGAAAATCTGGATGAGAATTGGTAAATAAAAACAGTGTTGTATGAAGTAGTTGTAACTCCTTTAACTAAGTACATTATTGTACTGATACTATATCTCATTGGGAACACTATATGGGAAAGTTACTGTAAAACTGACGCCATGTTAAGTCAACCCCGAGGACAGTGTTGATTGGATATGCTGAATGAGAACCATTAGAATTGCCTGAGCACGCTCAGGTTTTTCATTTGAAGCATTACAGGATAAGTGGCAGACAAAAGGAAAAGTTGCTATTATTAAAGACATGCTAAATACTAGAGTGTAGGTACCAACAAATTTTCTCTATAACAGCCCTGAATGGCCGGGGGGGGGGGCAGGGAAGGCACTTGGTTTGTGGAGGTTATGGAATATTATGCAGTGCTGAAAAACAAACAACTCATGAACTATTATACAAAATAGGTGACCATGGAAGACATTATGCTTAGTGAAACATCTCAGTCAAAAAGACAAATACTACATAATACCAGTGTTATAAAACAGCACTGACATGGGGGTTGGAGGAAACAAAGAAAAGAGGGGATAAATAATGTACATAACATTGAAACAGACAGAACTTTATATAAAAGGAATATATGATTAGGTGTTACTGGCGTGACAAGAGTCCAGAATAAGAGCTGCATAGTAAAGTGGTCTGGGGTGTGTGTGTGTGTGTGTACTGTATAACACTGAACTTTTTTTCCAAAGACAAAGGCTAGCTGAGGGAGGAGGGGAGACAGGGAGGAAAATGTGCAACAATGAATCAATGGAAATCTAAATTCTTTATAAATTTTCATTAAAATCTCAACTAAAAAAATAAAACAAAACAAAAAGCAGCAGTAGACTATCAAGGCATAAATAAACTAGTACCAACTCTGGTGGCCTAGTTGAGGTAAGAAACTGCTGCAATCCTGAAAGCACATTGGTTCAAATCTACCAGATTCTTTGTGGAGAAGCATCAGCCATCTCTTCTCATTTTATTAACCATCTCTGAAAACCCACCAATGGGTCCGTTTTAACTCAACAGTACACAACACACAGCATGGCTTTAGCAATCCTAAACATGGTATCAATGGTATAGAAAATGCAGCAGACCAAAAAAAGACTTGTTTTCTGTAATAAGTATTACAAGCACTTTTTGCAATTATTTTTTTGTAAAATTGGAAATATTAATTAAATTTTCATAAGATTATAACCAAATGGTGAAAAAAATGTCCAAGAATCAACACTGACATGATCAACTCATTGAACATATAAAAACATAAGAAATTATTTAATATACATAAGAATGTGGGATAACATATATGAGGTTTACACTCTAGAGATGCAGCATGACTTTCCACTTCTCTGTGATAATCACTTAGAAAAACTTATAATGAAGAAACCTCAGATGACCAAGGATCATATCAGTAGTAATAAGTCATATTGAGAGCAAACAATATCATATGCTGGAAATGACATTTTTATTGTTTATATTCCAACTAAAAATCTATAATCCATAAAAACAGTTAAAACCATGAGGAGTTTAGAGAAGATAATATCGAATATGGTGAGAGAATTTAACAAAATCAAGAAAACACAAAAGAAATGGGTCTTATTAAAAGAGAAACATCAGACAAATATCAATTGAGAGAGATTTTACAAAATACTTATCGGTACTCCTCGAGTCAAGTACGACACACAGCGACCCTTTGAACAACAGATGTGATTTTTTTTATCCTACACAACCGTCATCATCTCTGATCTGTTTGAGCCTATTGCTACAGTCAGGATGTCAATTCATGTGATTGAAGTTTGGTTGAAGGTCTTTTTCCTTTCTTTCACTGATCATCTGCCTTTCGAAACACGATGTCCCTCTTAAAGCCGCTCCTAGTAACATGTCCAAAATACATGAGATGAAGCTTTGTTATCTTAGCTTCCAAGGAGTACCCCCGATGCACTTTCTCCAAGATGGATCTGTTGCTACTTTTGGAAGTCCATAGAATATTCAGTACTCTTCTCAAATACAGCTCAAAGGTATCTGTCATCCTAGTCATTCCTATTTTGCCATCCTATTCATTGTCCAAGACAGACTAGGAAGAAGGATTGGCCACATACTTCTGAAATAGCAGAACTTTGAAAACCCTATGCACAACAGAACATATGCAGACTAACAGAAAGGGCAACCTAGGTAGAACTTAGACAGTGCGGTTGGTGCAGGATAGAGCAGGGTTTAGGGCTGTTGTGCATAGGGTCGCTATGAGTCGCAAACGACTCGACGGCACATAACAGCAACAACAATTCATTGTCCAGCTCTCAGATGTATAATTGGTGATTGAAAAAAAAATTACCTGAATCAGGTGTTTCTTAGTCTTCAAACTGACATCATTGCTCCTCAATAATTTGGAGACGTTCCTGACTAACAAACTTTTCCTGATCTCCTGACGTCTTGTACCCAGGGTGTTGAGGATGGATCCAAGTAAGATGAGATCATTTATAGCTTTCATCTTTCTCCATGATTTATGAAGTTGCCTATTAGCCCACTGGTGAGGATTTTTCTTTTCTTGATATGGAAATGTAATCCATATTGAAGACTGATTTCTGTAGGAAGTGCTTTAAGCCCTCCTCACATTCAGCAAGCAAGGTTGTGTCATCAGTGTGTATCTTGTTGATGAGTCTTTTTTCAGGTTAAGAAGTGAAAGAGAATCCACAACATAAACAGTCTTCCCAGTATCCTGGAAAAGCTACAACCAGGAGAAGATAACATAGATGAATGGGACCTTCTAAGACTCAAATCC
>NW_006399773.1:13884456-13896782 GCF_000299155.1 Elephantulus edwardii
GAGGGGAAGACCCTCTATGAGATGGATTGATTCGGTGACTGGGGTAATCAGGATGGGTGTGTCAGAGGCGGTGTGGTTGACGCAGGATAGAGCAGGGTTTAGGGCTGTTGTGCATAGGGTCGCTATGAGTCGGAAACGACTCGACAGCACATAACAACAACAACAACCTTCTGTGCTACGCTATAAATAAAAAGTGTAAATTGCAATAATTATGACAATCTCTATAAGATATAATACAAGAGATAAATATCTTTATCAAGATTTATTTCATTTTTCCACAACAGAAATATTCTGACATGATCTTATGTCAAATGAGTTTCAAAAATGTACAATAATTTGATAAGGACAAATAGATTGTTATCAAAGAATAATGGATTGTAAATATTTTGTGAGGTAAGAGTTTTAAAGAATGAAGTTTGGTGAATATGTCAGAGTCAGTGAGACTGGCTTAGCAAAGCTCAGAAATACTATACAGAGTCAATATGAGTTGCAGAGAACTTGATGGCACATCACAACAAGGTACATCTGATCCAAACCAGGAATTTTTGATTTTGTGATTTTATTTTTTAAGTTGCTTCTTATGCATTCTTATGGCCTTTGAGCTGACCCTTTGGTTAAGCATACCGAATATTTCATAATCTACCAGAAAAATAAACAAATGTGTTTTGAGGAAAGTGCAAACATGGTGCTCCTTTGAGACAAAAATAGTGAAACTTCATCTCACATACTTTGAAAATGTCAGGAGGGATCAGTCTTAGGAAAAGTATACCAAACTGGGAAAAATAGAAGGTCAGAGAAAGACACTCAGCAAGATGGATTGACACCAGGACTGCAGGTAGACCACTGAGCTCTACCGTCTCAGAGATCTTGACGATGGTTCAGGATATGACCAGGTTCAGATCTATTGTTCATAGGATCACTGTGAATTGAAGTCATCCTGGCAGCATCTAGCAACAACGACAATGATAGATGGTTTTATTATTAGAAATGTCATATAAGATAATATTTGTAGTGTTATGAAAAAGTGTGCTTAAGTTGAATTCTAACCCTATGTGTCTCCTGAAATGTTAATATTTTTGTCAATAGTTAACAGTAAATTATGCATCAACACAATTTTCTTTAATGTTTTTTTTTGAAGGTTAATATTGTGTAGTATTCATGGAACATACAAGCAATATTCATTATTTTCCCATTATGTGCTAGATATCACAGATATAACATTAAAAATGAAAACAAAATTGAAAGGTATTGTTATTCTTGTTAGGAGTAATTGAGTTGGAACTGACTCATAGTGACCCTATGAAAAATAAGAAAAAAATCACATCTTCCTAATTCTGCTTCATCCTCATGACTAATGTTACAACTGCAATACCAGTTTATCTTTTCAGTCTTTCTCTTTTTCATTGGTCCTCTGTTTTTTTGTTTTGTTTTGTTTTGTTTTGTTTGTTTGTTTTAACACCCTGTAGTGACTGGACCTAAAATACAAAGCAAAATAATCCTTCCAAACACATTAAAAAAAAGTTGCTGTTGATTGCAACTCACAGTCACCTGGAAGGATAGAACAGAACGTCTCCATATTTTTTCAAGTCTTCTAATCCATGTTAGTGAACTGCAACCTCTTTCACCTGTAGAACATCTAAATGAGTTTGGCCCACTTATCATCCACACGGCAATATAACACTTGGACCACTACACCATTTGGGATCTTTTCACTGACATTTTTGTCTTCAAAATTTGTGAAAGACATCAAAAATAAACAAAATAAGTAAGAAAAATGCATCAAATCTGAGCTACAAAGGAAATAAGAAAGGGAAGTGATTTTTATTTTTTTTTAACACCAGGATGGCCTAGGTGAGACAGTGTTTGCTTAGAGAATTAATCTGAATGAGAAAATTCATGAAAAGAGAAAAACAAATTAGATCCAATGTTGGAAGTATGCCATTGGAAAAAAAAATTGCAAGATAAGCATACAACATAAATTAGAAAAGGATAGGAAATAGCACTAGGAGAAAATAAACTGCTAGGAAATGGTCATTGTAAGAAGTACAACTTTTCCTTTAGTAATGTATGAAGTTTCTGAATGGATTTGAGTAGGGACATAACATGAGTGACCTTATATTTTTATGAGATTCTTCTGCCTGCTATGGTGACTCAAACTCATCACTGCTGAGTAAAATAAACTCAAATTTGACCCTCCACTGTATTAACAAGGCTGCTGTCAATTGCACAGGAGGAGAGTATCCACTTTATTCTCACAAGTCTCTCAGCGTTTTAAACTGTCTGAGTTGTACCTGAGTAAAAGTATATTTCTTCTACATTTATCAGGTAAGTGTAAATATTAGCTTAGAAAAAGGGCCGACATAGTAGAGAAATAGCTATAAAAGGAGCAGCATCCATAAAGCAGAGCAGGTGGACAGCTGAGTCTGACCTCTGCTAACTCCACAAAGGTAAACTGTCCCCATCAACAACAACCATAGTATAAACCTGATCCCTACAAAAGTCTGAAATGGTCCCCAATTTTTGTTGTAGCTACTTGTGCTAATCAATGGGTTTGATATCATTGTAAATGACTACACAGACTTTCCAAAATCTCTTTTCACTAAGAGTTGGGGGGATTTATTTGGGAAACAGATGGTGGAGGGGTCGAAGAATAAAGGCACAATTTAGTAAATAACAATCTCAAATTAGGTTAACAATCAGACCCAACCTCATAATTAGTTCAGATACCTTCTCATTCAACAGCATTATACAACCACTCAATTAATCCAGGCAGATTCTCAGTCAACAGCATGAAACCTGTGGCTCAGAAAGCTCTGGCCCACAAAGGATGTGTGCTGTTTTCTCTTTTTCTTCTATCCTAATGTTGAGGCTCCCATCACTACGACTCTGGTCATGGATTCGTCTAGCTATGTCAGACTATCCATTGCCACAATCTTGCTACAATCTGACTAGCTTTTTCTCTCATTTTAGTTTTCCTTTTTTCTAGTATGTTCTTTTTCTAGTTGTTGATGTGTTGAAAATTATGCTAGTAAGTTGCAAACCACATGTCTGCAATTGAGACAGCTGGAGACTGCCCCCAAGGAAACTAAGGGTGAAGTCTCAAAGATTCATTTTACTTACCTTCTCCCACCTGGCTAAGGCATTGTGTAGAAATGTAAAAAAAAAATCCTAAAAGTCACAGTTGTTTTAGCTTATATTTATTTTGAAGAAGACCCTAGAGGATTTCCTGAGTTTGAGGACAAAGTGAAAAATAAGTCAAACTTACTCAAATGTTTTGACTTCTCGAAGTGACTGAAGCAAAGGGAAGAAATGCTGAAATAAAATAGATGAACCAAAGATCTCAAAGGCCACTTTGAGAAGACAATAAAAGATAATATAATTAAATGTACAAAGAGCTGGAGTTAGAAAATAAAAAGGAAAAAGTCACTCAGCATTTCTCAAGCTTAAAGAACTGAAAAACAAACTCAAGCTCCAACATGAAATACTGAGTTTATGTCTCTTAATCCCTGCCCCCCACCCTTTAACTTCTAGGGCTCTTCATTTACTTGGTTAATGGACAAAATCTTGAATGATGAACGGAGTATCAAAAGAACAGAGAAGGAATACAGAGTCACTGTATTTAAAGGAATTGGTCGACACTGAAATATTTTAAGAAGTAGAATTTTATGAAGAGCCAAAAGAAGTGCAAGCTTCACCGAAAGCATTAACAAGAAAATAAGTCCCCAGTAATTAATGGAATTGTAATTGACATCTTTCAATAAACAGATGGAACATTGCACATGCTTAAAGTCTATGCCAAGAAAATTGAAAGAAAGCTTCCTGGCTAACCAACTGGAAAAGATCCGCATTTGTTCCCGATGCCACAAAAGGAGATATTAGAGAATATGGAAACTATATAACAATAATGTTATTGTTAGATGCAAGTAAAATTGTGCTGAAGATTATTTTAAAACGGATAGAGCAATATGTTAACAGAGAACTGCTAGAAATTCAATATGGATTTAAAAGAGGTTGAACCATCAGAGATATCATTACTAATATCAGATTGATCTTAGCTGAAATCAGATCCAGACATATCTTTGAAAAAGTGCAGCAGAATATTCCTTGAATACAATATGGGTGAAGCTTTGTCTGACATCCTTTAGATAAATTGCTAAGATGGGCTCTTTCTAGGAAAAGGACATGATTGTAGGAAGGGAGGAGAGTCAATAAAAGAGAGGAAGACCTTGAAAGAGATGGACTGACATAGCAACTGCAGGAGCAATGAGTTCAAGTGTGTTAGAGATGATGAGGATGACACAGGATAGGACAGGACTCAGATCTGCTGTTCATAAGGTCACTATGAGTCATAGTCAATATGACAGCTTCTAACAAAAACAACAACTACATAGGATATTTGAGGAAAGAATTGTCTAGGGGATTCCAAAATATTAAGAAATTGGGGGAATTGAAATGGTAGCAAGGGCAGAAATCTGAGGGAAAACCAAGTGAATAAAGAGCCCTAGAAGTTAACTTTGCGGGGGGAAGGGATTAAAAGACAGTAATACCTGATGTCAAAAGTTATCCATAGGTCAAGTAAGATAAGGACTGAGAAAGGAAAATTGGATTTAAGATCCATTAGTTGAGGTCAGTGGCGGCTACAGTGAGAGCAGTTAGTTTCTTAGTAGTGCTAAAAAAAGATTTAAAAAATAATTTTTAAGAAGAACCTAACAGGAATTATTTCATAAGACAAGGGAGAAATAAAATTGGAGATAACAAATAGGAAAAATTCTTTCAAAAATATTAATTGGAAAAGGAAAGAGACAACTAGGATTGTAGCTAAGATAAAATGGGTAAGATAAAGTTTATTGTCTTGTATACATATATTTTTAAGGTAGGAATGATAGTATCAAGTTTGGACATTGCATTAATATCCTATGGCTAACTTGGCAAATTACAACCAAGTGAGTGTTATGAAATAATATCAATTGATTCTTTCAGACTTCATTCTCTTAATAAGTGTATTATCTTTGAAGACCAAAATCCAAAAGCACATTTCAACAGGGCCATACTCTCTATTCTCTGAAGTGAATCCTTCCTTGCCTCTTAATCATGTTGTGGCTCTTGTCATTTCTTGACTTCTTTTAATAAATAACTCCGTTTCGGTTCCTATGGTCACATTGTCTCTTCCTCAGCATCTATCTATGTCATTTTTTTATCCACTTTTTTTGTGGTTCTTGTTATATTAATTTCCCGCCCCCCCCGAACACTCTATTATGCTTATGTGACACCTATACCTAGATCAAGAAACTGTTGTTCAAACAGAACAAAAGAACACTACTACATGGTTCAAAATCAAGAAAGGATTGTGTGAGAGATGTATCCTTTCTTCATTCCTTTACAAAGTAAGTACATGACAGATCATTTAGGAAGATGGATTTTATGAAAGAAAGTGTGACATCAGGGAAGACTCAACACCAACCTATGTTATACAAATTATACAACCTTGCTGCTGAAAATGAGGACTTGAAACACTTGCTGCAGAAAATCAGGGACTATACCATTCAATATGAATTGTGTCTCCGCATCAAGAAAACAAAAATCCTCACCACCAGGTCAATAGGCAGCAAGCATCATGATAGATGGAGAAAAGGTTTAAGTTGTTAATAATTTCATTTTATTTGCATCCACAATCAATACGCTCGGTACCAGTAGTCAGAAAATCAAAAGAAGAGTTGCATTGAAATATCTATTGACAAGAACCTCTCTAGAAAGAAGAGCAACTATGTCAGTCTAAAACTGAAGGTCACCTGATCCAAGCCATATTTTTTCTCAACTGCTCTCTATGCATCTGAAAGCTAGACAATGAGTTAGGATGACAAATGAAGAATTGATGTCTTTGACTTAAGGTGCTAGAAATAAGTATTGATCATTTTATGTACTGTCAAGAGAACAGTTCCATCCTGGAGAAAGTGAAACTAGGCTGCTTTTTTGAGGCAAGAAAGGTGAAACTCAGTCTGATACACTTTGGGCATAATGTCAGTAGGGACCAGTCCTTGGAGAAGCGCGTCATCTTTGGAAAGATAGCAAGTCAGCCCAAGAAAGGAAAATCATCAATGAGATAAGATAGATTGACACAGAGACTATGACAATGAGGGCAGGTGGGTCACAGATCATGAGATTGACTTACAATAGGCCAAAGTTCAGAGCCATTGTAGTCAACCCGATGTCACCTATTAACATGTAGAAACTTCTCATTGCACTTATTTTACCCAGATTACCCAGGATGAATTCTTTTAAAGTTCTTAATTATACCTATACAGAGTCCTTTTCAACACATAACATTTTAGAAATCACTATTCAATCTCCTATAGATATTGATGAGAAAGATATATTGTTGTTGTGTTGTTGTTATGTGCCGTCGAGTCGCTTGCAACTCATAGGGACCCTATGTACAACAGCCCTAAACTCCATTCTGTCCTGTGCCTATCACACTGTCTCTGATGCAGGAAAGATACAGAGATACGCTTTATCATTATTTTTGGGAAGATAAAAAGATATGGGATCTACTGCATGAGTGAAATACATAACAATTTTCCAACTGCAAGACAACTCCTAGTGGTAAATGAGTAGATATGATTTTTTAGGAAATATTTATTCTGTTTTCTTTAGTTTTCAGTGTCAAGAAGGAAAATCATTGCTCTATTTTCCCCCAAAAGATTTATTATGATTTTTTAAAACATTCTTGTTAAGAAAGTGCTCTAGGGACAGTTTATTAAAGGTGAGAAAGGGAGATGGAGAAAGTCAAGAAACAAGGCAACTTTATGCCCAGTCCTGTAGATTTTCAACCTACTCTAAGGAGATTCTAGAGGAAAACGTCTATGACTTCAAGCCTAGAATAAAAGTTCAATGATAAGTAGTCTAAACTTTCTTATATTCAGTTTGGTTGTGTACCATTAAGCCAAAACCAATGGGTTTTCAGTGGACCTTCCAGAAGATTTTCAGAGGCAGAGAATCACATGGGAGGAAATCGTCCATTGCTACATTATAACCAGGTACCTTTCAGTTGACAGAACACATTTTAACCACTAAGCTACCAGAAGACTTTCCAGAGGGAACACATTCCAAATATATCTGTTTCACAATAGTCTCAATTAGTCTAAGCCCTAAAACAAAACAAAGCAAAACAAAAACAAAAACCAACAGGTGTTTGTTTGGATTTAGAATGTTCTAAAGCAAAAGACTGAGAAGCAAACAAAATGTGTTCAAATGATTTATTATTGGAACATGAAAATGAGGAAGAGAAGGAGAGGACCTCAAAATACCAAGATCTTGGAGTTTGTATGTAAACAATGAAACCACCCCAAATTTTAATAGGAGTGATGTTAGCAAGCATGGCAGTAAACCTAGAGTTAAAATCTTAATGGAATAAGAGGGTGTAACCCAAAAGATTTTTAAATCTAGAGGTTTAAGAAAGAGAGAAGAAATACATTCTAAGGAGGTCCAGGAGTATTCTGTTAACTTTCACTATAGGACACTTGTCTGATATTTATCATCAATTAATTTACATTGTTTCACCCTTGTACATTGTTTTTAATAAAATCTTTCATTTATGTTTCATACATTCATAATCATTCTATTTTATGCAATAATTTCTATTATGCTTATTATTTTCCCATCTTTTTGAGTTGCTATTGACTCTTTCCTATTCGTCCCTCCCCCCTCTCAAATTTTCCACTAAACTTTGCTATCCAAATAATTTTAACATTTCTGTTTTTTTTATCCCCTTCTCCTTTCCCCTTTGCTTTTAGACCTTTATGCACATCTTACTAGTGAGCCTGTTTTTACAATAATGATATTATGCCCTATTTCTCCTCATGAGACTGAGTTCACTCAATAAAAAGATCTGTAGACTCTCCCATGTTAGGTAGTGTTGTTGTTGTTGTTATGTGTGTCGAGTTGCTTGTGACTCATAGGGACCCTATGTGCAACAGTCGTAAACCCTGCTCTATGTGGTGCAAGTCTCATTGTCTCTAACATACCTACCCCGATTACCACAGTCACTGAATCAATTAACCTCACAGAGGGTCTTCCTCTCTTGCGCTATCCTTCAACCCTCCCAAGCATGATGTCCTTCTCCAAAGATTTGTCCCTCCTTTCAACATGTCTAAAGTATGTCAGACGAAGCCTCAGAATCTTTGCTTCCAGCAAGCAGCCTGGTTCAAACTTCCCTAGGAAAACCCTGTCATTTTCTTAGCAAACCATGGTATATTCAATACTCATTTCTCCAATACCACAGCTCAAAGGCATCAATTCTCCTTCTATCCTCCCTACTCATTGTCCAGATCTCTGATACATAGCAACTGATTGCAAAGACCATGGCCTATACCAGGCACAACTTAGTCTAAAGGGTGACATTATTTCTCTCCAGTATTTTGAAGAGGTCTCTCAATAGGTCTTTTAATTTACTGGCTGTTGGTGCCAAGAGTGTTGATTATAGAGCCAAGCATACTAAAGCTGTTAACAATTTTATTCTTTTCACCACCTGTAATGATGCTTCCAATTGGCCCAGTAGTGAGAATCTTTGCTTTCTTGATTTTGAGCCTCAATTGGTATTGAAGGCTGCAGTCCTTAACGTTTTACAGCAAGGGCTTTAAGTCCTCTTCAGTTTTACCAAGCAGGGTTGTGTCATCTGCATAACACAAATTGTTGATGAATCGTCCTCTAATCCTGATGCCACAGTTCTCCTCATACAGCCCAGCCTCCTGGATAATCTGTTCTGCATATAGGTTGAAAAGGTATGGAGATTGGACATAACCCTGGCTTATACCCTTCTCAATTTTGAACCATGCAGTGTTTCATGATCAGTGAAACAGAGATAGACACCCCTCTGGTACTCCCTGCTTTCAGCCAAGATCCATCTAACATTAGCTACAATATCTCCAGTACCAGAACCCCTTCTAAACCCAGTATGCACTTCTGAAAGTTCCCTGTTGATGTGCTGTTCCAGTTGTTTTTGGATAATCTTCAGCAGAGTCTTGCTTGCATTTGATATTAATGATATTGTTTGATAATTTCCACATTCTGTTGGAGTAGTTTACAAAATTGTTATTCCTTAATGTTGGATTGTATTCCATTGTGTGAATGTACCATAATTTGTCAACCTATTCATTTACTGATAGACATTTGGGCTATTTTTTATATTCTTGGTGTGAGATTATTATTAAATCATAACCTTTTACTAAAGTGAAAGGTTATAATTATTTTTTTGCTGTTGTTGTTATGTGCCATCAAGTCAGAACCAACTCATAGCTGACTCTAGCAGGTTTTCAGGGCCAGTTAATGACACAAGAGGATATTGTCTTTCATTTGTGAAGCTGCTGATAGATACAAACTGTGTGCCTTTGAAAGTGCAGCACAATTTCTTACCACTAGACCACCAGAGTTCATTAAGCAGAATTAGCAAAACTGTATTTCTAGTGTTCTGGTCCATTAACTCTGAATGTCTTTATACTCAGAGTCTTTATAGCTAAACCTAATGGTGGAGAAAAGGTGATTTATACATGAAAAAAGTCTACTAAAACAGAACATTTTGAGAAGATCAGAATTAATAGTGGACTCAAGTGAGAAAAGGAAGAATAAAAAGATCTATTGAGCACATATTTTGTGACATGGCAGTAAAATATACTATCTTATGTACTCCACACAGATCTCTGACAAACGCTATTGTGATGTATTAGTCCAACAGTATATTTCATTTGGCAGGCTATCTATTTAGGTTATTGCCACTTTTTCCTATATGTAAGGAGGGTATGAGATTTTTGAAAGATTCTATCACAGAAAGTAGATCTTCTTTTGAAAGATATCTATAGTTTGGGACACCTCTGGATCACACATAACAAGGACTCCTTGTGGTGCAGTGATTAAATGTTAGACTGTTAATTGAAAGTTTTACAGTATAAACCCACCGGCTCTTCTGGAGAGAAAGATGTGGTAGTCTGCTTCTGTAAAGATTTGCTGCCTTGAAAACCATATAAAGCCATTGTATTTCTGAACTGACTGGACAGAAATGGGTTTTAGATAAATTTCTCTATAGTTTGGTCAAATTGACTTCTTGTTGTTAGACGCCATTGAGTCAGTTCTAACTCTTGACAACCTTACGTACAACACATAAAAATCCTGCCTTCTTTTTTGCAATTGATTCAATGACTGGGGTAA
The DNA here is from genome assembly GCF_000299155.1 of Elephantulus edwardii. Lineage (NCBI taxonomy): Eukaryota > Metazoa > Chordata > Mammalia > Macroscelidea > Macroscelididae > Elephantulus > Elephantulus edwardii. The sequence goes on from NW_006399773.1 coordinate 13,894,654, forward strand.
TCGGGATGGGTGTGTCAGAGGCAATGAGATTGGCACGGGATAGAGCAGGGTTTAGGGCTGTTGTACATAGGGTCGCTATGAGTCGCAAACGACTCGACGGCACATAACAACAACAACAACAACACATTTTCTGCTGAGCTTTAGCCTATATTTGTAGTCTCTGTATCAATTTATTCGGAGTCTTCCTCTTATTTCATTGGCCCTGTACTTTTTCATACAGAGTGTCTTTCTACAGGGACTAAATACTCCTGATTATATGTCCAAGCTATGTGAGACAAACTTTCATCACACATGCTTCCTAGGAGTACCCTGAGTGCACTTCACATAAGATCGTTGTTGTTAAGTGACTTTGAGCTGAGTGTGACTCAAAGTGACCCTGTGAACAATATATCTGAACCCTGTCCTATCCTGCCTTGTCCTCATCATCCCTGACATGCTTGCGCCCTTTTCCATAAACACTGTATCAATCTGTCTCACTGAGGGCTGCCTTCTCTTTTCCTGACCCTTCATCTTTCCAAGCCAGATATCTGCCTCCAAGGAATAGCCCTTTCTGACAACATGCCCAAAGTATATAAGACAAAGCTTTGCCTTGATTACCTTCAAGGAACACAATAGCTGTACTTTTTCCAAGATGTATCTGCTTGTTCTTTTTACAGTACGTGAAATATCCAGCATTCATCTCCAACAGCACAGTTCAAAGGCATTGAAGTCTTCTGTCATCCTTATTCAAAGCCCAGCCCCCAGATATACCACAGGTAATTGGAAAGACTATGGCTTGCATCAGGCACACCTTTGTCTTTAAACTGACCACTGTTCTTCAAGACTTTGAAAGTCTTAGGAAGTCAGTGACAGCAGACTTTCCCTTTGCAATATATCTCCTAGTCTCCCGACAACTGGATCCAAGGATGCTGATAGTGGATCCAAATATAATGACATTATGCCAATTTATTCCATGTGCAATGATCCTGCTGATAGGTCCAGTGATGAAGATTTTTGATTTCTTGATGTTGAGATGTAATCCATATTGAAGGCTGTAGTCCTTGATCACCTACAGCAAAAGCCTCAAGTCCTTCTCACATTAAGCAAACAAGTTTGTGTAGTCTGTATAATGCACTTTGTTGATTAGTTTTCCTCTAATTCTGATACCAGACTCTTTTTTTATCAAATCCAGCTTCTTGATTTTTTTTGCTCAGCATATGAATTGTTGACTGTTGTTTTTTCTAGATGTTAAAATTGATTACAACTCATAACGACCTTGGGAGAACAGACTTGAATCCTGTCCTATTCTGTGCCATCATCAACATCTTTATACACTTGTACAAATTGTTGTAGCCACTGTGTCAGTCCACCTACTGGGGGTCTTTCTCTCCCTCTCTATCTCTTGCCTGAAACAGATTTATATATTTAATCCTTTGACAGCCCATAATATGTTCAAAAATCTTCACCAGCACTACACTTCAAAGGCATTGATTCTATTTTGGTCTTCCTTACTCAATGTTTAACTTTCAAATGCATATGAAAGAATGGAAATGACATAGCTAGAATCAGGTGCACCTTAGTCTATAAACGGAAATCCTTGCATTTTGACATTTTGAAGAGTTCCTTGAGTACAGATTTTCTCAATTCAACATTTCTTTGTGTTTCTTGTTTTTTCCTTCTTTTAGCACTGATTATAGATTCAAGTAAAACAGAATACTTGACAAATTCATTTTTTTCTCCATTTACCACGGTTTTGTCTATTGTTCTATTTTGATGACTTCTTTCTTAATAATGTTAATATATAACTTATACTTGGAACAGAAGGCAGTTATCAGAACAGAGCAAGGAAACAATGTATGGTTCAAAATTGGGAAAGGTATATACCAAGGATTGGTCCTATCTCCATACCTTTTCAATCTTCAAGCAGAACAGATCATCTGGGAGGCTGGACTGTATGAGGAGAAATGTGGCATCAGAATTGGAGGAAGATTCACGAACAATCTTCATTATGCAGATGACACAACACTGCTTGCTGAAACTGAGGAGGACCTGAAGTGCTTGCTGAAGAAGATCAAGGACTGCAGTCTTAAATATGGATTGAAGCTCAGCATGAAGAAAACAAAGATTCTCATCACTGAGCTAATTGGCAT
>NW_006399773.1:13898187-13919664 GCF_000299155.1 Elephantulus edwardii
GAAGTGTGGTGTCAGGATTGGTGGAAGCTCTATTAACAATCTGCGTTATGCAGATGACATAACTGTGCTTGCCGAAACTGAGGAGGACTAGAAATGCTTACTGTGGAGGGTCAAAGACTGCAGCCTTTAATATGGATTCAAGCTCAATGTCAAGAAGACAAAGATTCTCACCACTGGACCATTGGCAGCATCAGGATAGATGAAGAGATTGAGATTGTTAAGAACTTTAGTCTGCTCGGCTCCATGGTCAACACTCTTGGCACCAGTAGCCAGGAAATAAAAATAAAAAAATTAAAAAAAGTATTGCAATGGGAAAGTCTGCTCTTAGGGACCTCTCCAGGGTACTGAAGAACAATGGTGTCACTCTGGAAACTAAGGTGCATCTGATACAGGCCATGGTCTTTGCAATCACTTGTTATGCGTCAGAGAGTTGAACAATGACTATGGAGGATAGAGGAGAATTGATGCCTTTAAGCTGTGGTGGTGGAGAAGAGTATTGAATGTACTGTGGACTGCCAAGGAAACAAACAGATTCATCCTGGAGAGGCTGCTCCTTGGAGGCAAGGATTCTGGGACTTCGTCTGACATACTTTGGACATGTTGTAAGGAGGGAAATGTCTTTGGAGAGGGACATCATGCTTGGGAGGGTGGAGGAACGGTGTAGGAGGGGAAGACCCTCTATGAGGTGAATTGATTCAGTGACTGGGGTAATCTGGATGGGTGTTTCGGAGGCAGTGAGTTTGGGACAGGATAGAGCAGGCTTTAGGGCTGTTGTGCATAGGGTCATTATGAGTTGCAAGCAACTAGATAGCACATAACAACAACAACAACCACTTCACGCCCTCTTCTATTTCTTTAAGTGTGAATTATTTTCTCATCACACATATTTGACAGATATAATGAAAGGATGCAACCCCGATGCAAACCTTTACTCATTTTAAACTATGTAGTATTTCCTTTCTCTCTTCATATGACTGCTTCTTGGTTTCTGTACTGGTTCTGCATGAGCAAAATTAAGTGTTCTGAATTTTTCATTGTTCTGAGTGTTATCTATAATTTATTATGTTCCACTTATTTGCATATCTTTACACGAATTTAACATTTTTTTTCTCAGATATGTAATCTGTTTAAGCCAACATCCATCTGACATCAGCATTGGTATCTCTTGTTCTTTGACCACTTTTTAAAAGAATATCTTCCCCGCTTTAAAAAAAGTATTTCCAGACATTTATGGTTACCAATTTTTCTTAGTAGAGTTTAGGTACAAGGAATTAAAGCAAAATAGGGTAAAATGACTTCATAAAAATGCTTACTTAAATAGTGAAATTTGTGGCTGGTGTCATGGGGAGATGAGAGGACTTAGCCTTATAGAGAGAGAAAGGACTTGAAAAACACTAAGTTATCAAGCATTTTTAGCATCTCAAACAGACTGGAGCCGATTTTTTTTAAAATGTGCTATTTAGTCAACTACAACTCATAAAGTCCCCTTGCCCTACCCTGCAGCTTCTTCACAATCTCTGTTATCTTATTACATAGGATAATTTTTGCTAAAATAGACTTTTATATATTTCCATTCTTATTAATGTCAGTAGTACAAAGCAGCTAGAATCTTACCAAATTTTTTCTTTCTCTGTGAGCACTTGAAAACTATTTCTTTCTTCAATTTAAGATTGCACATGTGGGTGGTTGTTAAATGAGATTGAAAGTAATTTATATCACACCAAGCCAAAGGTCGTATAGCCCTGGTGTGTCCAATTGCTGTACAGAGGTAACTTGTGGTCTCTGTGAAGCTGAACACTGTGACACTGATGTGTCAAGTGTGATAATGGTTACCCATGGTGGACAGTGTTTGGTGGCGCTCCCTGACTAAAACAACCTTGGAAGTAGGAGCAGCATCAACTTTCGTAAATAGCTTGCCTCCAAAAACCCTATGAATCTTGATGGCACTTAACAACCATAACACCAACATAGAGAGAGACCAGTTGGCCTAGTGGAGAGAAAGTGATGCTACCAAACCAAAGGTTGGTGACTTCTAATCTTCAGCCCTCAGGCTGGTTTTTCATTGTTTTTCTTCAAACATTCTTCTAGGTCATATAACACTGGTCTGTCCACTTGCTGTACAGGTGTAATTCATGGTTGCTGTGAAACTGAACACTGTGACACTGATGTGTCAAATGTGATAATGGTCACCCATGGCAGACAGTGTTTGGTGGCGCTCACGAGTTAAAACAAGCTTGGAAGCAGGAGTGGCATCCACTTCCATTACAGTTTGCCTCCAGAACCCTATGAACCTGGAGAGAGGGTGAAAGTCACACAAGTGTTGAGGACTTTCATTCATAGGCCGTTATGAGTCACCTACGACTGACAGCACTTAACAACAACAGCAGTCCTGATTACAAAGTTTTCTTTCCTACCTTCTTGTCTCTGTTTAATTCTGGGGCAGTTGATTCCCTGGATTATATGGTGCATGAGGTAGAGAGTGTCCTAGAGGGCACTGTGATTTATTGCAGTTTGCTTTGGTGGCCTAGTTTATAGCGGGTTGCTAAGCCAAAGGCCGTAACTTTTGCAAAGTCTGAATTGACCAGCAAATTCATGGTAGAAAGATAAGCAGTCTACTCTGTTATTATCTACACCCTTGGAAACTCATCTAAGGTAACTTATGGGTCAATTTCTTGTTCAACTGCAATGAGTTTAAGGGCAAGTTTTGTGATATCCCCTGGAAGTTTCCTCTACTGTTCAGAAAACCAAATCGTTAAATTATTTAAATGAGTAAACAAACCCAAAATTACCTTCTTTGTTTCCATAACCATATCCATATCAGAAGGCAGCTTCATTGTGAGAACCAAGATTTCTTATGCCAGTGCAGAAAGTTGTTTTTCCTTTGTACATTCTTTAGATTACATTCTTTTAACCCAAGTAGTTTTAGCCTTGATCTGTTTAACTTTTACATAATATGATGTTGACTATTGGCTAAGTGGACCGTCATTTTTTTAAATGTTGAGATGTAATGCATATTGAAGATTGTAGTTTCTGTGGTTAGGAGTTGCTCTGCCAATCTGAAGGCTTGTGATTCAAATCTACCAGCAGTACCAGGTAAGAAAGATGGGCAATTTTCTTCCATGAGATTTATATTCTTCCCTTATCTTCTACAGGATTATTGGCATTTTTATTAATGATTAGACATTATATTATGAAATGAGATTCTAGATTTTATTTAAAGTGTGTTTTTATCTCTTTTTATCATTTTTTAGATTTCTTTAATTGATATATACATAATTATTCATGTACATTTTGCTTCATTCATGCACGTAGGGTGTGTGTTTGTGTGTGTGTTTCACAGTGTGTTTTTTTAAATTGTTTTGCTTGCAAAGTTTGTGTATATTGTGTTTCACACTATCCTTCATTCACGTTATATTACAATCAATCCTATTCATTGTTTTTGAAATTAATCACCATTGTACTATGCCCACTGTCTTCCAGATCCCTGCTGGATGTTTTTCATGTCCTTTACCCCTCCCTTCTACCCACAAAATTGTTTGACCTTGTAATCTCCCCCTGCTCATCTTTTCCCCTCTGCTCCCACTATGCTCACATTTGATCCTCATATACATTTTACTAGTTATCTTTCTATTTCTACAATAATGATCTTATGCAGTATTTGTTCTTATAAGTCTGAATTAGTTCACTCAGCATAATACTTTCCAGTCCCTTCTACATTGTGTAGTAATCACTTAAATCTGCTCCCGAGTGCTGAATAGTATTCCATTGCATGAATGCACCCAATTTTCAACCCATTCGATTGTGATTTGGACATTTGCGCTGTTTTTCTTGTGATGTTGAATAGTGCTGCTATGAACTTTTTTGTACAAATTTCCATTTGTGTCACAGTTCAAATTTTCTCAAGGTATATTCCTAGTAGTGGGATAACCGGGTCACATGGAATTTCTATGTTCAGCTTTTTGAGGAAGCACCAAACTGATTTCCAGAATTGTGGTACCATTTTACAATCCTACAGTAGTATACCGTAGTTTCCATCTATCTCATCCTCCCCAACATTTATTGCTTACAGTCCTGTCAAATTTGGTCATTGCTACTGGGATGAGATGGTGTCTCATTATATCTCGCTTATTGGCAGTGACTTTGAACATTTCTTTATGTGTCTGTTGGCCAATTGAATGTCCTTTGTAGAAAGTTTTTCCACATCTTTTCCCAATTTCATAATTGGGTTTTCAGGGTTGTTTTGTTGTGTTTGTTGGTTTGTTTTGTTTGGGGTTTGTTGTTTTCTTTGGTGTTTTTTGTTTGGTTTTTATAGTATTCTATAAATTTTATTATGAGATCCTTGTCAGTGATGATACTGCCAGCTGTGGTTTGTTTTTTTGTTCATTTTGGTTTTTTGTTTGTTTGTTCTTTTTCCCAGTCAGTAAGTTTCCTTTTTACCCTGTTGGAAAAAGAGCTGCACATTATGTCTTCTTGATCTATTGTGCCTTTAATCATTAAAAAGTGTCCTTTCTTATCTTTTATGGTGGTTTTCATCCTGAAATCTATTTTATCAGAGATTAGGATTATCACTCCTCCTTTTTTGTGGATACGATTAGTATATGTATATTTTTTCCAGCCTTTTATTTTTAATCTGTCTTTAGCCTCATAGATTTTATCTCTTGTAGACACATATTGATGGGTTTCCCCACCTGCTTTTGTTTTCTGCCAATTCTGCTACTCTTTCTGTCTTAATTGGTGCATTTAGTCCATTTACATTTGATGTAATTATTGATAGGCCAGTTTTTAATATTTCAATTTTGCTGTGCTTTTTTTCTGTTGTTTCTATTTACTATTGTCTATCCACTTCCCTTTAGTTTCTTTGTGTGACGAACTTCCCTTACTTGTGATTTTTTTTTTTTTTTTAGATTTGGTCTTGTTTTCACAAATTCCTTAAATTTCTTTTTCCTGGAAGGATATAATTTCTCCTTCATATATGATAGAAAGCTTTGCTGGGTACAGGATACTCTGTTGTCAATTGTTTTCTTTCAACTTTTTGTATATGCCATCCATTGTCTTCTTGCTCACATGGTTTCTTCTGAAAAATCAAAACTTAATCTAATTGTTTCTCCTTTGTAGGTGACTCGTTTTTATCTTATTGCTTTTACTATTCTGTCTTATGAATAATAACTCTTAATCCAACCCTATCCTAAGCCAATATCACAGTCTCTGACATCCTGGTCCCCATTACTATAGTCACTATATCAACCTATCTCATCTAGAGTCCTCCTCTCTTGCACTAACCATCCACCCTTCCAAGCATAATGTGCTTCTCCAAGTACTGATCTTTCCTGGAAACATGTGAAAATTATGTGACATAAAGTTTTAAAATCCCTATCTCCAAGGAATAATCTTGTTTCACCATCTTGAGGACAGACCTGTTATTTCTCTTGGCAGGCCATGGTATGTTTAATACTCTTCTCCAGCATCACAACTCAGAGGCATTGATTCTACTTCTGTTGTCCTTAGTCATTGCCCTGTGTTTATCAAAACCTCTTTTCCACTAGAGGGAAATGAAAATAACAAATCTTTACAGAATACTATAAGGCCTCTTTAAGAAAAAGACTGATAACCTTATTAGAAAAAGACAAATGACAAAAGAGTTCACAAGAGAAGACATTAGGGTACCCAATAGATATACAAATAAATGCTCAGAATCCCTGACAACAAGAAAGATTCAAACCAAAACCATAATAAGATACCATCTCACTCCAATGGCAGTCTCCTTTAATAGTAAATGATATAACATAGCAAGCAATAAATGTTGGTGAGAATGTGGAAAAATTGGAACTTTCATACACTGTTGGTGTACTCTGAAAGTCAATTTGTCATTTCCTCAAAAATCTGAACATAGAAATTCCATATGACTCAGCTATTCCACTGCTTCCCTAAGGAAAATAGACTGAGACACACATGGGGATTTGCATACTAATGTTTATTACAGCCTTATTCACAATAGCAGGAACATGAGAACAGCCTTAAAAATCCACCAGCAAACAAATTTGGGTACATTCACATGATGAGATGCTATGCAACACTCAGGGGCAATTATTAAGAAAAAATATTATATAAAATGGTAGAGGCTAGAGAGCATTATGCTGAGTGAATTAACTTAGTCTCAGAAGGATAAATACTGCATAAAACCAGTACTGCAAAATTAGAAGAATAACTAGTAAGATTTATATGAATGTTCAAAGAGGCAAGGAGAGAATGTAGAGAGGATGAGGGGGGCGAGGTTGGGAAATCATAAGGTTGCAGTGTTTGGTAGAGGTAAGGAGGAGAATTGAAGGGATTAGGGAGGATTCAGTTGATATCTGAAAAGATAAGGTAAGAGTGGATATAGAAAGGCTACTCAAGAAAGAAAAAAAAAGTATGATACTGGAGTGTGCAAAGAACTGAAGTCGAAGAATAAAAAGTGAAGAACTTGCTCAGCATTTCTAAAGTTGTAAGACTTGAAACCAAATTCAAGCCTTGAGGTGTAATACTGAGAGATGCTATGGGCAAAATCTTGAATGATCCAGGAAATAGCAAAAGAGCATGGAAGAAATACAAAGAATCACTATACCAAAAAGAACTATGACAAGAAAACATTTCAGAAAATACAATATTAACCACTGGGCGAGGGGGGGGGCGCGGAATAAGGGCTCAGGAATTGATGGAATGCCAATTAACATGTTTCAATTAACAGATTCAGACCTGGATGTCCTCACAAATCTAATCGAGGAATTTGAAGGACAACGACTTGGAAGAGATCCATATATCCTCTCATTCCCAAGAAAGATGATCTAACAGAAAGTGGAAATTATAGAACAATATCATTAGTAAGTGATGCACGTAAAATATTTGTGAAGTTTATAAACAAAATAGTTAGGCCAAGATATTAACAAGAAATTTCCAGAAGTTCAAGTTGGGGTTAAAAGAGGCTGTGTCACCAGGGATATCATTGCTGACATCAGATGGATCCTGGATAAAAGCAGAGGATATCAGTAGGTCTATTTGGATTTTACTGAGTATGCAAAGGCAGTCGACTAATGAGAAAAGACTTGATTGTGCTCCTGTGACACCTATACCTAGACGAAGAAACTGTTGTCTTTGCAGAGCAAACATAAACTAAGCATAGTTTAAAATTGAGAAAGGTGGGAATCAGGCTTGTATCCTTTATCTCTATATATTCAATCTGTATGCTGAGCAAATCATTTGTAAAGCTGAACTCTTTGAAGTGGAATGTGACATCAAGATTAGAGGAACACTCATCTTTGATTGCTTAAAGTAAGGAGAAATTGAAATGCTTAACATAGAAGATCAAAACTACATCCAACAATATAGATTGCATCGCAACATCAGGAAGACAAAAGTTCTCACCTCTGGGACCAATAGACAACATCATGCTGATGGAGAAAAGGCAGAAATTGTCCATAATTTCATCTTACTTTTATCAATCAACACCCTTAGTGCCAGTCAGGAGATTAGTATACGTATTACATTAAGCAAATCTGCTGTCAGGGATCACTTCAAATTACTGAGGAGTAATGATAGAAGTTTGAAAACTAGGGTGTGCCTGATTCAGAGCATCAAGTGACTAAACACTTGTTATACATCTGAGAGCTATACAATGAATAAGGAAGCAAAAAGAGGAATTGATGCCTTTGAGTTGTGGTGTTGGAGGCGAGCACTATATAACCTGTGGACTCAAAAAACTAACAAACAAACAAACAAACCCAAACCCAAAACAAAACAAACCCAGATATATCTCGAACATATCTGCTACTTGGAGGCAAAGATGGTGAAACTTTGTTTCATATTGTGGGCATGTTGCTAGGAAAGACTATTTCTTAGAAAGGGATATTATGCTTGGAAAGGTGGAGGGTCAGCAAAGAGAGGAAGACTGTTAGTGATAGAGATTGACATAGTGACTTCAACAATGGGTTTACCTGAGTGAGAGATGTTGTGGTTCGTGCACGATAGGACAGGGTTTGCATATGTTTCTTATAGGGTCACTCTGAGTGGTATTTGACTCTATGTCACCTAATAACAATGTATCTAGAAAACATATATACATATATGTTTCCTAGATACTTTGTTATGCATCTACTTCAAAATAGCTTATGATAAGAAAATTAATGTAAAATATTCTGCATATTTTATACTTGTACTGCTGATGGCTGAGTGGCACATGTTCATGAAGTGCATTGGTTAGTAATCAAACCAAGGGCTTTACATAGAAGTCTGACATCACAGTGAATCCTAGAATGGTCATGCTGCCTCTACATGGAAGGCAAAAACTTTAGCACTGAGTCATCACTGCCTCCATATATGAGGTCATCCATTAGTAACATACACTATGACCAGGAAATATAAAGATATTACTTGACTATTCACTACTTGTAAAGACACACCTTTGGCCAGATGCAATTTTTCTTGTTTCTCTCTAATGGTGAGAGAACCTTCGATTCAGAGTGTCTTCTTTCTATGTAATCTGCTGCTAGAAACTCAGTATAATTTCAGTAAACATACAAACAGTGGAGAAAATGAATATTGGAGATAAATAAAGATGGCAAAAAAACATTGTGTCCCCAAGATCAAATATCAGTCTTTCCATATCACTAAATTTATGCTAAGTGTCGTAATGTTTCTAAAACCTGTTCAACCTCTCTTGCTTTTTACTGTATTTTAACTGAATTTTGTCAAAATTTATAAACAGTCAAATTCATTACATTAGAGTGAAAATAGATTTATAGCTGACCCTTCATTGTGTTTCTGAAGTTGTAAATTACACTTATTGAGATTGCTCAAAATTCTTCCACAGCAGTACTAGTAAATTTGAACAACAGAAGAGGCCAAAGCTTTGGAATAGCAGCTCTACTTCAATTCTCTTTGAACTGTGATATGGAACACTTTGATTTGATCTTTGATTTTTTTTTTAAATTAATGACCCCTGGGATAATGTAGTATACTTAAAAGTATACTTTTACATAGCCACTATTTCCTACATTATAAAATGTATTCATACAAATAAGTTACATGGTCACTCTTGGTAGCAGGGAAACTTTGGAAATTAAAAATCTGGCAAAGGAAATTTACTTGCTAAAAACTGGCTAATATTCAGTCAAATTACCCTGTGTTACTGAACACAATGTTTTAGAAAATCAAGTAACTTTTCTTAGCAAGAAATTAGAGTATGAAAAGTCTGTTGGTAGTAAGTTTTAGTTTCTGTCATAGAATAATCCTATTAGAAGTTTACACTGTATTTGCTAGTTAAGAAATGGTTACTAAAAAAAAAAAAGGAAAATTGAGAAATAATCTTTTGATTTTTAAAATGAGATGTGTGTATTGATACATAGAAGTAATTAAACTTACAAAACATTTATGACCAACATGAAACAAAAGACAACTTTGCTTTATTCCCTATCCTGAGCCAGTCTCACTGCCTCTGATATATCTACCCCCAAAATCCTCATTATTGTGCTAATCCATCTCATGCTGGGTCTTCCTTTCTTGTGCTGCCCCTTTATCCTTTTCCAAGGACTGGTCCCTCCTGGCAACATTCCCAAAGTATGTAGCTTCAAAATCCTTGTCTCCAAGGAGCAAGTTGCCATCACCCTCCTCAAGAAAGACCTTCTGGTCCTTTGATTGGTAGCCCTTTCTACAGTCTATGGTGTATTTTATACTATTCTCCAGCACCACAACTCAAAGCATTCATTGGTTCTTCTTCTGGCATCCTTATGCATTGTCCAGCTTTCTGATGCATAGGAAGCAATGTTTAAGACGAGCCCTGGGTCAGAAGTACCTTAGTCTCTAGACTGATAGCACTGCTCTCTGGAGATGTCCCAGGCAGCAGATGTTTCCAGTAAAATATATCTTTGATATCTCTTCTGTTGGTGCCAAGGTTGTTCCTTGAAGAACCAAGTTAACGATTTCAATCTATTTTTCATCTCTCTCTCTCTCTCTCTCTGTGTTTCCAATTTGGCCAATGGTGATAATCTTTGTTTTCTTGATGTTAAGCTTCAATCCATATTGAAGACTTCAGTCCTTGACTTTCTGCAGCAAATGTTTCAGATCCTACTAAGTTTCAACAAGCAAGATTGTATTATCTGCATAACACAGATTTTTCATGAGTTGTCCTCCACTCCTGATGCCATATTCTTCCTCATAAAGTACAACCTCCTGAATAATCTGTTCCACATATAGATTAACAATGTACAGCAAAAGGATTCATCTCTGACACACTCCTTTCTCTCAGTCCCTTTATTAACCATATACAAAAACTCATTTTCGCATTCCTTTTAAGTCAGCTACCTCGGTGCATTTAACATACTATTAATTTGCAAAGCTGATGAGCAAGAGCAAGTGACTTGGACAGTAAAATTGTGAAAAAGTGTGTGGACGTTTAGTAATTGTGCTGAGGAATTAAGGCAATTATGGAAAAAATTCAAGCTAAAAGTGCTATTGAGGAGAATTTGTTTTAGCATTTATTATTCAGATGACTCATCTAAAATGGATAACTGCTCAGACTGATTATTGCTCGGGACTGTTTAATTTCTTTAAATAACTTAATCACTGAAAACTTCACGTAGAAGTTTGAATTTCAGGTAATTATTGGAGGAGAAAGAAAAGTTGCTTGTCAGTAGATCTCAGTTTGAAATTAGGACTGAAATGAGAACAATAAAACATGCACCATGAAACTTCTCTCAAGGTTAATGATAATTCAGCTTGAGCAACTAAATTGTTAGATATAGCTGGCTCTGTCCTAAAGTAAGTTAAGTTCATCTTTGGTGAATCCAGTCACAGTTATTTTTTTTGTCTTTATGGAAATATTCATATCTTCTCTCTTTCATTCTTAGCAGCATATATAAGCAGTAACAGCCTTCTACTCTAATCTGCTTATTTACTTTTTAAACAAGACCTCCAGTGGTGAGATAAAAATATTTATTTATATCAAATAACCTTTAAAATAAAGAAATTCACATTTATTTTTTTTATTTTTATTTTGTTATTTTTTATGTGTACTGTCAAATCAGATCTGATGGGTACAGGAGGAGATTTTCCCCCCCTTCTCTGGCAGAGCATCGGGTGGATTTGAACCGTATACCTCTGGGATTGCAGTGCAGTTTCTTGCCACTAGGCCACCTGAGCTCCTCTAGAAATTCACATTTTTAAAACAATTCATTAGTTTATCTGTTTTTAGTTTTAGGAAGAAAAAAAAATAAGAAAATGGAGGGGATCATTCAGATTTTTGAAATAAAGTTTCTAAGGTAAGATGACCAAAAGCCACAGTTTGCCTAGAAAAGCCATTAGTTTAAATATATTGTCCTGGCATAATTGTTAATAGTGCTGTGTTTCACATTCAAATATATAATGGTTTTGATGATAAATTACATAACTACGTATTAGAAAAAACATATATTTTTATTTCATGCCTAAAATGAATGGAAAATCCAGATTTAAAAAAATTTAAACCTACTTTATCAGACATAGTTTGCACAAATATTTTGAGATATTTCTAACTACAATAAGGCCATGGTCTTCGCAATCACCTGTTATGCATCAGGGAGTTGGACAATGACCAAGGAGGATAGAAGGAGAACTGATGCCTTTGAGCTGTGGTGCTGGAGAAGAGTATTGAGAATACCATGGACTGCTAGGAAAACAAATAGATTTGCCCTAGAGAGGGTTAAACCGGGAGGCTCCTTGGAGGCAAGGATTCTGAGGCTCGTCTAACTTTGGACATGTAGTGAGGAGAGACCGGTCCTTGGAGAGGGACATCATGCTTGGGAGGGTGGAGGGACGGCGCAGGAGAGGAAGGCCCTCTATGAGGTGGATTGATTCAGTGACTGGGATAATTGGGATGGGAGTGTCAGAGACAGTGCGATTGGCACAGGACAGAGCGGAGTTTAGGGCTGTTGTACATAGGGTCGCTATGAGTCGCAGGCGACTCGACGGCACATAACAACAACAACAACAATAAGAACACATGTCTTTGTTTATGCAAAACCTATACTTGGACCAGGAGTCAGTCATCAGAACAGAGCAAGGAGACACTACATCGTTCAAAATCAAGAAGTGGGCCCGTCAGGGATGTATTTTGTCTCCAAACCTATTCAATCTGTGTGCAGAACAAATAAACTGAGACGCTGGGCTGTATGAGGAGGATTGTGGCCTCAGGATTGGTGTAAGAGGCATCAACAACCTGCTTTATGCAGACGACACAATCCTGTTTCTGAAACTGAGGAGGACCTGAAACACTTGCTGCAGAAAATCAAAGACTACAGCTTTCAATATATATTTAAGATCAACATCAAGAAAACAAAGTATTGGCAATGAGTCGGTCCAGGCTAGATGGAAGTTTGTTGAGCTGAGCACTTTGGAATATGATCTTACTTGAAAAGAAAGTATTTTCAGATATAATTAGTTAAGATGAGGTCACACAAGATCAGGACGGGCCCTAAATGTAATTACTTGTGTTCTTATAAGACCATGTGAAGACGTGACGTCGAGGAAGAACTCTATGTAAAGATGAAGGCAGAAATTTGAGTGCTACAGTTATAAACCAGAAATCTACACAATTGTCAACAACCACCAGAAGCCAATAAGAAGGAAAGAAGGATTCCTTTCCTAGAGCACTCAGAGGCAGCATGACCATTCCGTCACTTTGATTTCAGACTTAAAGACTCCCAAACTGTGAAACAGTACATTTCTGTTATTTTAAGCCACACAGTTTGTGGTAATTTATTATGGCAGCCCTAGGAAATGAATAGAATGGGAATTAAATTTGGGAGGAAATAACATTTAAAATGAGATTTAGAGAAATTAACATATAAGCAGCAGTTTTGCTCAGATAGCCCAAAGGGCTATCTATATTCCCTCATCGACTCTCCCAGCATTTTTGAGCTTCAGGACAAATCAGTGTATTAACCCCTCTGAAGCCTACCTGTTTGTCTGAATAAACAGCATTACTGACCCACTGCTATAGAGCTGATTTTTTATTTATAATAAGTCTATAGGTTTCTGAGGTTGTCAATCTTTAAGGAAGCAAATTGTCAGCTCTATCCCTCACAGAGAAGCTGGTGGGTTCGATCATGGGTTTTTTGCTTAATAACATAGTGCTTAACCAATAAAACACAGGAGCTTCTTACAGTAGAACTAATGAGTTACTATGCCAGGTTGGCGTCCTATGCCTTATAAGACCTTCTTCTTTAGATGATTAGGCAAGAAAATTGACATTGTGCTCCATGTGATGAAACATACAACCCCTGGAGTATATACAAACAGGAGGGCAGGACCTTGGGGTTCTCTTTGCCCACTGTGTAAACAAAGTGGCCAACTGTGAAAGCTTGCCATCCCCACCCAAGCAGTTTCTGAATCAGGGAGGACTCCTTAAGAGAGATTTTTTTTTTTTAAATTTCATGTTGCCTGTTGGTATTTATCATAGCTTTCACTATTACCAACAGCCTGTACATGACTCCTGTATATGATTTGATCAGGAAAATTGGCGTAATGCCCTTGGAGTAATTAGTGCCAGTGGGTGGAATTTTCATTTCCATTCTCTGGTGGTTGCTTGGGTCCTTAGGACACCTTGTACAAGCAATGAATATTTTGAAGTAAATTTTCTAATTACATGAACTGCACTTGTCATATATTATTTTGTTTCATTGCTGAGGTACATATTTTTTAGTTTATTTCTACAAACCATAGAGTGTTTATATCTTAAGCTTAACTAGCTAGTGTGTCACAATTCTGCTTATAGAAACTTTATTCACACTACATACCAATTTGGGAGATACTGTTCGGCTAATATCTTGAATATAGTTAACTATGACCTCTTTACTATCATCCCTTCTTTTCTTATTTGCTTATATTTAAAGAAAAATCTTTTGCCTAATAAAGTGAAACAGAATCTAATGTTCATTATGCCAGCTAATTTTAGGTACTTACTTGCTGCACTCAATTAGTTGTTCATTTTTACCTACTTTTCCATGAAAATTTCAATTCTCTTGAAAATAATGCATCTACTAAGGAATCATTTTTGTTATTCATTGCATTCTAGTTGGGTAGAAAGGGAGCTTTGTTTGCATAGTCTGTAGGGTGTCATGCACCTCCCTGGCAGTTAAAATCCACCAGCTACTTCTCAGGAGGAAAAATCATCTTCAACCACATGTGACTTACAGCCTCAGACATTGGAAGTAGGATCTATTATGAATTGGTTCTGATTCAATGACAAGCTCTGAGAAAGTTGGCTTTGACTCACAGCAACCCTATATAGAACAGCATGATATGTTGCTTGATCCTGTGCCATTTTCATGATCGTTGGTAATCAGATGAGATTCTGTTGTCATCCCTATGATTTTCATGGACTAATTTTCAGTAACAGATCACCAATTCTTTGTTGCTATTCTGTCTTAGTCTGGAAGGTATATCATAATTAATCTGTTACCATTTGAAATATGGGTGACATGGTAATAAGAAAAGTCATCACAATACAATAGATAGATAGATAACACAAACTTTTTTTTTAGTAACTGTCTTCAGAGACCTTCCCAAAATACTGAAGAGCAAAGTCAGTCTGGAGACTAAGGTGTGCCTGGTACAGGCCATGATCTTCGCCATTACTTGCTATGCATCAGAGAGCAGGACAGTGACTAGGGATGATAGAAGGAAAGTTGACACATTTGAGCTTCGATCCTGGAAAAGAGTGTTGAATATGCTATGGACTGCTAGGGGAACAAACAAGTTCACCCTTCAGACAATGAAGCCAGGCTGCCTCTTGGAGGCAAGAATTCTGAAGCTCCTTCTGACATACTTTGGACATGTGTTGCAAGGTGAGATCAGTCCTTGGAGAGGGACGTCATGCGTGGGATGGTCGAGGGACAGAGCAGGAGAGGAAAACCCTCAATGAGATGGATTGATACAGTCATTGGGGTAATGGGAATCGGCGTGTCAGAAACAATAAGATTGGCAAGACATAGAGCATAGTTTAGTGCTGTCGTACATAGGGTCACTATGAGTCGCAAGTGACACAAAGACACATAACAACAGTAACAACTACAAATATGGAGCTCTGATGGCCGAGTGGTAAGAAGCTGAGGTGCAATCCCAAAGGCACACAGTTTGAATCCACTAGCTGCTCTGCAGGAGAAGGATGGGAGAAATTCTGTGTCATAATGCTTCTCAAAATCTTCCAAGCAGATATATGCACACCCATGTTTATTGCAGCTTTGTTCACAATAGCAAGGAGTTGGAAACAACCTAAGTGCCCATCAACAAACGAATGGCTAGAGAAGCTGTGGTATATTCGCACAATGGAATACTATGCTGCATTAAAAAAACAAGGAACTCATGCAATATTATTCAAAATGGTTGACTCTGGAGAACATTATGCTGAGTGAAATATCCCAGTCACAAAAGGACAAGTATTACATGATGCCACTGTTGTAGAATGGAAATGTCCTTGGGGTTGGGTAGAGACTGAGTAAGATGGGTTCAATAATGTATACTGCACTGAAACAGAGGAGGGAGAAAACTGTTTAAAAGAGATATATAACTAGGTATTTCTGCCATCACAGGAGACTAGAGCGAGGGCTACATGGTGGAGGGGACCTGGGGGAGGGTTTGTAAAACAATGAAAGAATCTTTTCTTTTACTTTTCCATAATTTCTGGACTCATGTACTTATAACTTGTTAGTCAAATTTGTGTCTTCTAGGTTGCAACACCCCCATGATACATCTTCAAGGATATGAACATGTACGGCCAAGCCCAATCAATAAGAGTGCATCTAAATTCCAAAATCAATCTCCATAATAGTCCATGTGTTTCCTACTGCCAAAGGGGCCCTTTAGAGTAGTGAGAGAAGATCTTCACCCTGAAACCCACAGCGTCCCTTTTCAGCAGGAAGTAGCTAAGAGAATACGCCATCCCCTTTTCCTTATGACTTCTGGAGGATCAGCCTTGAGTCTGATCTGGCTTGAAAACACACAAAACCTGCAAATATTTGAAGAAGCCCAGATGGCTTAACGTGTTATGTATCAGGCTGCTAGCTTAAAGACAGTCAGTTTGAACCTACCAGCCAATCCAAAGAAGAAAGTTGGACACTCTTCTCTCATAAAGATTTTTGACCTCTGAAACCCAGTAGGGGCTTTAAGTAATGATTTTTTTAGTCCTCTGATGATACAATCAATTATTGTATTGCAATTTTTCTTGACTGCAAAGCAATTTCTTTTAAACAATAACACAACATAAATTATATTGTATAGACCTATTGGGATATGCCCTGTGTTCAATGCAACTGAGTTTCTAGAATACGAAGCTCTGGTGGCCTAATGAGTCAGATATTGCACTATTAAACCAAAAGGCAGATGGTTTGAATCCACCAATTGCTCTGAGGGGAAAAAATAGATAACTCCCTCCCATGCAATATACAGTCTCTGAAAACCTACTGGAGGTGAGTTATGAGTTGGTTTGACTCAAAGGCAATGAGTTGAATTTTTATAAGACCAAAATAAACCATATATCCCAAGGAGTATGCATTTCCACCTAGAGTTTATGAATATATTAACCAATTTATCTTTTCAATTATATTAAAATTCAGTGACAAGTATACTAACTTCTGTAGTAAAAAGAACTATCTAAAATGGAGGCTAGTATTCTCCTGTGTTCTCTAATGTCCTTCCTGTAACCGTCAAGGGAATAATTGCCTTTACAGAGCCACTGTTCTAAGGCATCCCTCTGCCTAGACACAGGCATCAACAGATGATCATCTCCAGGTATTTGCCTGGGGGAAGCTATTGAATGTCAGTGCAAATCAGGGCAATTCCTCTAACTGTAGAAAGTTACTGGCAGGAACCTTCCAGGCATAGGTATATTTTAAGATAGTAGAGCTACACATTGTGCCAGTAAGTTTATATTTCCCAGTAACTAATGTTTTATCTTTACATTAGTAGTTCTGTAATTTCTTCATAAAATATTTTCCTTTTATGCATTAAAATAAAAAAGTAAGATGTCGGGGACTGTAAATATAGTTGAAAACTTGTTTGTAAGTGCGCTTGCTGTAAAATTCTATCCAGATCAAAGAAAAGTGAAGAAGATCAAAGACAAATGGAAACAATTAGATGAAAGATCTGAAAATCATGTGACTCTCAGTCTTCTTGAGCAGAACTAGATGGTGGCTTGCTACCACTCCCAACTGTTCTCAATGATGTCAAAATAGGAGATCCCTGTTCAAGTGGTAGAAAATGATGAACAAAACTCAAAATTGTAAAAATAAGCCACAATTTATGGTCTGATGAAAACTGGCAGAATTTAAAAATTTTGTCTGTTAGACACGTTCCATCCTGAGATTCAAACTCATTCTATGACTCAGTTTTAAGCTAAATGATGACAAACCTATACGTTGAGCAATAAGGCCAAGAAAATGGTGTTTATTCCCTAGAACGAGCAATGGTGTGAAAGGAAGATGGCAGCATAGGTCATGGGATAAAGCTCAGAAGTCAAGAAGAGATAGGAAATAAGGAGGAAAGGAAAAAGAGAAATGCAGGGGCAAAATGGGGAAAAAGCCGAGCACTGTGAGGATTGGAGTTAAATTCAAGAATCAAAATGTGTGCACATTTTAATAAAAAAGTTTGATTTTTCCACGTCAGAATAGAAATAATGAGTACAACGTAAATGTCATTTTATTTGTAGTTTATTTCTTGATCAATATAAATAAAGAAGTTTAACATAATAACCATAATAATAAAATAATAAAATAATAATAATGATAATAATAAAAGTTTATAATTGTACTAAGAACTTGAATACTAATTTTTGAGAAAATTATTGAAGGATTATTTGTTTTATATGCATTTTTACTTTAGAAAAATTATCAAAACAAAATTCTAAATTAATAATATAATTTCTATATTGTATCTTTTTTTGTTTGCTTATCCAAAGAAAGAAATGGTATCCATTTCAAATCATTTGGAATTCAGCCACCTACCATTCTAAAGAATGTTTTCTTCCTCACAGCTAATATGATGTGCTAATGAACTGTTAAAATTTGGGAAAGGGGATAGAGAAATTAAAATGTTAATGTGTTATGGTGGGAAAAAAAACAACACAAGCACGTTTTTCTATTTAAATGCATGCATTTTACTATTTCTAGTGGGGTAAACATTTGTGAAATTTTTATGCTAAGAACAATGTCACCTTTTAATTTACAATCTGCATAAGGTGCTGTGAAACACAGGTAGCATCACACTGATGTAGGCTTTACTCTTTAAGGAAATCAAATATAAAAAATAACTTGTGGAGCATGTATAGACCAGAAAGAGCAAGTTAAAGATATTATTCATAAGATGTGGCTGAAATATATAGATTTCAACCTAGAATTTCATTTTAGAATAGTGTCTTCTTAGCTCTCAAATATACCTTTTCCTGGCTAAATAAACAGTTACCAAAGCAGCATAAAATTTACGACCTTAGGAATTAGTGTCGAGAACCACTCAGTATGTCAGCAAAGAATTAGTGAAAGAAAATGAGGTTGCACTCATAGTAAAAAAGACCGTTTTTAGATCTATCGTTAAAGAAATACTGTTAGTGACAGGATGTTACACATACATATACAAGGAAGACTTTGAAATACTACTATGATTCAATATACACACCAACAACTAAAGCCAAAGAAAGAAGAGGAAATAGAAGATTTTTACGAACTTTTGCAGTCTTAAAAGGATCAAACATACAACCACTATCCATCAATAATTGATGACTAGAATGCAGAAGTTCGGAAAAAAGAAGGGGGACCAGTAATTGGAAACTACCGACTTGGTGACAGAAATTACATTGGAGATAGAAGGATAGAATGTTGTACCATCAGTGTTTTATTCATTGCAAATAAATTTTATTTCAAGCAGATGGCAAATATACACATGAACCTTACCTGGTGGACTGCGCTGAAATCAGATTTATTACATCTATAGAAAGAATCCTTGTTGAAGCTCAATACCAGCTATGAAAACCATGCTAGATGCTTACTATGAAATAGACTATCCCCTACTCAAATGTAAGTTACATTGAAACTAAAGAAAAATTTCAAAATATCTACAAAAACAAAAGAAAAGTGCAACCTTGAGTATATCCCAGATGAGTATAAAAAGCATCTCAAGAATAGGTTAGAGGCATTGAATGAAGATTAGATGAGCTGTTTAATGATATCAAGAATATCATCCATGAATAAAACTCCTCTGAGAAGGCTCTGATTAAAATAAATGATTTGAGGAAAATCTACTAAAAATGTTTCACTATCACAAAGTGCTCAGACTTTTGAGAGATAATGTACTATTTCAAAAAGCATGATGGGAAGTTCCCTAGTGTAGGAAGCTCCGGTGGGTAGGTGAGAGAGGCTACACTGCAATCCTCAAGGCATGCAGTTTGAATCTGCTAGCTGTGCCCCAGAAGTATGGACAATCTCCTCTCATTTAATTAACTGCCTCTGAAAAAAAAATAGGGGGTCAACTATTGGTTGCTTCTAACTCAATGAGGACAATAGGACAGTGTAGAAAAAAAGCAAGTATTGGAAGTTCTGGTGGCCTAGTGGTGAGAAACTGCTACCATCTTTTAGACAAGTTGTTCAAATTCACCAGCAGCTCTACAACAAAAGGATGGACAATCTCCTCCAGTTTGATTTACTGCCTCTGAAAACCTGCTGACATGTCAGCCATGGACTCCATGGCAAACAAAAAGAACAACAGGATAGGAAAAGAAAAGAAGTGACATGACATGTCATCTGAGATGTGGTTATAATGTTGTTCTCTTCAACTCTGTCTTTACTTTTCTCTCAGGTAGATTGTTCAGTTTGGGGAAAGTAGGTAACTCATTGATGAGAGAGAGCCATGTATTAAGTTTGCTCAGTAGCCAGAGAGGACTTGCATCCAGGACAGAGTCGTACAGGGACAGTGAAATAAGATGCTTCTGCAGCTGAGCTTTCAGTGATTACAGCTTCCTAAGAAACCTTGAAGCAGTGGCACACAGCTAAACTGCTAACTCCTGACCCATAAAATCAGAAAGATAATAAATGCTTGCTTTCATTTTAGTCACTATGTGTTCAATAACTTTGAAATTGCAACAGATACCTAACACTCCTTTGCCTTTGAGATGATTACAACTCATGGTGAACTTCTGTTTTGTTCCTAAGAATATAAATCTTTATATGAGGAGATTGTCTTTACGCTTTCTTCTGTGGAGCATCTGGTGTATTTGACTCACTGACTTTTAGATAGATTTTGAAAACACTAGGTAAAAGGAAAACAGTAAGTTTTCAGAAATAAAGGAAAAAATCCTGTGTTGTGTACACAGGCCACACCTCAGAAAAATGTAGGCATTAGAAAACTCCACATATTAAAATATGATGTATTTACATAATAAATACCACTATTATTGTGTGTCATTCTTGATTTCAGATTCCTATTGGCTCTGTATGACAGAGCATAATTGTCCTATACAGTTTCTTAAACTGTTATTTTTATGGGAGTAGATATCTTGTCTTTTATATTCTGACCATTTTCTATTGCAGTGCCGTGTAAATATGTGATGGTGCCTGTTTTCCAATGAAGCTCTATTTTTGACCACTGCAATACAAAGTCTATGTTTTTACATCTATTGAAATTGTTTTTTTTAAATATCTCCATTTGTGTAAAAATGTTTCTTAGTTCTGGAATTAAAAAAAAATAGACAACAGGTCTATAAACCCATACTTTGCTGATGCCTGGACTATTGTACAATTCTCTTAAACAGAGGTAAACTAAAACAAAGATTAAAACCAAGACTATGAAGCGTGCAACATCAGATGGAGGAAAATGGAAGTTCTCAGATGACAGGAAAACAACATCCTAGGGTGAGTATGATGCAGGTAACTTCAAGATTCTTCCTGGTCTAAATTAGAGTAGGAGAATTAGAGTAAGAGAGATTTCACCATAAAAAGAAAACGTAAAGATCAGTGTTGCCTATTGGTCCAGTAGTGATAATTTCCATTCTATTGATGTTGAGCTACAACCTTTTCTTGAAGTCGAGATGCTGGAAGCTGTAGTTTTGGTTTTTTAACCTTTTTTTTAAATTTATTATTAATTTCAGTGAAAATTTATAGAGACTTTGGATTTCCATAATTCATTGTTGCACTTTTCCCACCTCCAAACCCTCTGTCCTAGTACACTACCCTCTTGGAAAAGTAAAAGAAAAATTCTTTAATTGTTTTACAAACCCTCCCCGAAGTCCGCTCCACTATACAGGCTTTGCTATGGACTCCTATCATGACAAAAATTCCAAATAATTTTCCCTCTTAAACAGTTTTCTTCCTCATCTGTTTCAATGGAGTATACATTATTGAACCTATACTTCTCATTGTCCTCCCAACGCCGATGTCAGTCCTGCTTTACAACAGTGGCACCATGCAGTATTTGTTCTTTTTTTTTTTT
>NW_006399773.1:13926514-13928230 GCF_000299155.1 Elephantulus edwardii
GATCAGTCCTTGGAGAAGAACATTATGCTTGGGAAGGTGGAAGGACAGCGCAGGAGGGGAAGACCCTTTATGATAGAACCACAAAAAAATTTCAAGGAATTTAAATTATGATTTATAGATAAAATAAAATGTTGAAAAAGTGAAAAAAATGCAGATACTTATCTTATATACAATCACAAAAAAAGATTATATTTACTTTACATGGTCTCTTAAACTTTATGAACTAAAACCATGAAAAATAAAACTAATTGACAAAACAAATTGAGTACTACTTTAACTGTCACATATCATATTCTTTATTAAGCCAAAACATATGCAAACCAAAGTTTAAATATACTACTCTCTATAATTCACTTTATATCACCAATGTGGAAGAATTTAAGAACTTTGCAAAAGTCTATGGAAAATATATCAGAATTACTTAAAGCTTCCCAGGAGGCCAGAAATACTACTTAGTTGAAGGATATACCTATCCCCCCCCTCACCAAATCCCTCCAAACCATTTTAATTTACAGATAAAATGTACGATGAGATCAATCAACACCTCAAAAGAACACTTGGTCTTGAGTATTGCAAGAGATCAGATAATCGGAGAAATGTCCCAATGTCCATGGACCCACTCCTGGCCAACGTCCAATAAAGAAGTAGGTGGCAGTTCTTATTCCAAGAAGGGTCCTCAAGGACTATGAGCTGTTTAAGACTTTTCAGTTCTTAGAACTTTGCCTAAAATGACATATTCATACTCAACATTTCTCCTTTTGCAAATGAAGCAATTACTTTAGGTAATAATGTTATGTGAAAGATTTTCATGGTGGACCTGCTGTTCTTCCTGTGATGCTGATCTTTTGTCCACCCCTTGATATGCACCAGTGACATCAGTTGGTAGCTTTATTGTGAGGTCCTTATGTAACAGTCTAGCACAGAAGGGGAAGGAAGGATTCCTTGACTTCACTTTGTAAATAAATGGCAGCAAGTTGCACAGTGAGTTTCTCTGCAAAGTCCTTGTCAGAAAAGCTGCAAAATCACTCTGAAGTTGATCTGCCTGGTACTTCCTCCCAGAGTAAGCATTTAGGTATTCCGAGAGACAGAACAGCAAGTGCCGGATATCTGTCTGTAAGTATTTTGCAGCCAGCTCTTCTAGAGGCATAAAGGCAGGAACTGAATGGTGATGTATCCAAAGTAGTTTCTGCATGACAAGTCCACAAAATAGGAACCAAAGAAATGCCCTTTCAAAAGTAGTGTTGATGCAGATACAGACTCCTTGGATGGTTCATTTACCGCTGAGCATTGTAAAATTATATACCTGAAGAATAGCTCTGATGTTTTAACATTTTTCTTTTAACTCTTTTTGCTCTCTTGTCTCCAATATCTGACCAGGCTCTGCACTAGACGCAGATGCTTTACCTCTGGCTTGCTGTTGCTTCTTGTCAGCTCTCCGCTTGTGAATCTTAATCGTGGATGTACCTTCTTCTGTCTGTGCACTCTGTGGCTCTTGAAATAATTTACGAGATCTGGTCACCTGAGCCTCTAGTCTTTCCAAGTGAATGAAAACACTTCCTTTTGTCAGGCCATCTTGAGGTGGAGTATTCACTACCTCCATTTCCTCCTTAGATTTCAAAGAGTCTCCGTGTGGAGTTTTCTCTCACTTCTTCTCTTGCTCAGTGATGCCTGGGATGAAAATTCCCTCCTTCCTCACCTTCAAAAGTAGACCAATAG
>NW_006399773.1:13929769-13947622 GCF_000299155.1 Elephantulus edwardii
CTTGAACTTCTTCCTTCATCACCATAGGCTCTTGCTCAAATGTTATTTCATTAAATTCTTCTGTATCTGCCAATTCCTTTCGGTACAATTACTCAGTATATTCCTTCCATCTTCTTTTGATACCTCCTGGACATGAGAGAGAGATATGACTCATAGAGACTCTATAAAAAAAAGACCTAATACCTTTCTATAACTATAGTAGTTTCTCCAAATTCATAGTTTCCATAGGCATGTGGTTTATATGAAAAATTTTTCTAAGCATAAAGTATAATGGCAAAGTATGACGTATAATAAATAATAGGAGGTAGGGAAAAGAATTCTCTCCTAGTTATAGATACTTTACAAATATTTTTAAAGTGGTTTTATAAGATTATAGGATTGCATATAACTTTTAATTCTTCTGTATATCCTCCTGTATTCTGCATTTTTCACAGTGAAGACAAAGCACTATCATTCAACAAAGCATTGAATCTAGCTACCAACAAAATTCTCCTGAAAACTTTTGAAATACATCACCAACTCGTACACTTTAAATCTTGGCATTTTCATGACTACCTCAAATAAAGTAGTCAGAAAATAGAATGTGGCAATAAGGGTTGAATGTCAATGCTTTCCTTTACTTAAAACCTATTCTTCATAGCTATTCATGGTTTATAAATGACAGCACAAAAGTGTAATTGGGAATTGTTACCTGGTACAAAAGGAAAAGTAAAAGTTTCTGAAATACCTCTACCTCAGAACTATTTTAGGGGGTCTTTAGTGGGCAGGACGTTCTGCAGAAAGTTCTAGAACAACCATACACATTTGTGTGTCTCAGCTTTGTTAGAAATGCTATAATAGCCTCATTTCACAAACAAACCAAAACACACCATAAAAACACTAAAATAGAGATAAGATATAATATTATTTCCTTACATAGGAAATTTCAAAATCATTCAAGTCACCGTTGTGCATATAAAGATAAAGAATTATAAGCATTTTTAGGATGATAAAAATTCCACTAGTGACCCTTTAAAGTTGGTTGGTAAGGCAAAGGTTATTTGAGGAAGAAGGTTTCAAACTCTTACCTATTCTTTTCTTTGCTTGCTACATAAATGTTCTACTGTATTTTCCTTTCTCTTTATTCATCTCTATGTTACTCTTAGATTAGTTATGGTGTACCCACAGATGCAATTGAATAGAAAATATTATGTTACAAAACTATAACAGAGTAGAAATTTTAGCTAATTTCCTATATGCCAAGCACAGTTGCTCACAAGTTTAACATTTAGACTTCACAGCAGTTCTGAGAAACTGTAATAACATCATTTTGTTTTCAGGGGGAAAAAAGATAGTCTCAGAGTTTTGTTTTTGTTGTTAGATGTCATTGAGATGACTACAAGTCACAGCGACTTTGTGAAAACGTATTTGAGACTCACCCCACCCTGTACTATCCTCAGACTCTTGTTACAGTCATTATGCTAGTCCATTTCATTAGATTGGTTTGGTTTGGGTTTGGGGTTTGTTTGGTTTTTTTCCCCTTTATGGTGACCTTCTACCTTTCTCAGCACCATTTTGCCTTTTGGTGCAGTGGAAGGAGTTTGGTGTTCTTCATGTTGAGATATAATCTAGAGTGAAGGCTATAGTCTTTGATATTCTTCAGCAAACACTTCAACCCTTCAATTTCATAAAGAAAGTTTGTGCCCTCTGCAGAAGAAGATTGCTGATGAGTCTTCCTCCAATAATAATGCCACTTGCTTCTTCATATAGTCCAACCATTTAGCATACAGATTTCACAGGTGTGGAGAAATGATACAATCCTGACATATATATTTTCTGACCCAGAGTAGGTCAATAAGTTGTCCAAATATGCACAGCTAGTAACCAGGAATTGACCAAATATCTGGTTCTTCCCTACTACAGTAAACTATATGACAGTTTTGTGATTATCTACTTGCTCCCTGTGGGAGAAGTGTGAGGTGGAGGACCTGTATAATGCAAAAGCCTAACATATTGACTTCTGACAGAGAGGTTGGAGGTTCAATTCTACCCAAAGGTACACCTGAAGTAGGACCTGATGATCTTCTTCTGAAAAAACAGCTATTGGATAACCCTATGAAGGTCATTTTTACTTTAATATGAAAGGGATTATTGTGAGTTACAGACAATTTAGAAAAAGATTATTTGATTGGCAATATTAGCATTGAGTGAGGTACTACTTCTTTGAAATCATATTTCTATTAGAAATAATTCTGGGCAATGGCTTATCCTGAGACAATCGCAATGGCAACAACAACAAATGAAAGAAAGAAAAATTAGTTTGGGAACAGTTTCTTCTCTCAGTAAACTCATACTGAAGAATAAGAACTTTTAGAGTGGTTTTGATGGTTATGTTGAGCAACCTACACTTCAGGAACTTAGCGTGGGAATCAGTGGATCCATTAAGTTGGGCGTGGTGTTTTGTTGTTGTTACTGTTTTGGGGTGTTTTTTTTTTGTTTTTTTGCAGTAATGGTCAAACTTTTATTTCATTGCCTAGAAAAGCAGTTAATTCTGAGGAGTCTCCATTTTTGCTTTTAAGTCTAAACCTGTCATCAAAAAGTGAGATACTATCATTTTGGCAACTTGAGTGGAACCAAATCAGGATTCTTTTCCTGATGTCTGGAAGGATAATTCACACTAGGCATAATATGCAGCTCTTGTTTTCTAGAATATTCCTCCCTGCCCCTTCCCACTATTTTTTCTGCTTTTGAAAAAGTGACTATGTGTGAATTCCATGAATTATTCCCTGTGAGTTTGTTTCTTTCTGGACTTGAAGATTTCGCTTTAGGCTTTTACGGAGCAAACTTGATTGACACTGCGGACACATTCACCCTTTGGTGGAACAGCATCCACTTAGGGCTGGGTGAAGCAGGAGAAATGTGCAGCAGTGTTTGTGAAACCAGCGAACTGCAGGATTTATTGCCAGGAGCACTTTTTTCCTCATTCAAGTCTCTTTCTTCTTTGAATTCTAACAGAGAAAGCTAGTCTCCATATTACCAATGGCACCAAAGTTACTGGGGAAGAAGTGTAGCCAGTGGGCTTTCCAGAGGGCAACATTTAGAGAACTGGTCTCAAGCGTTCACATCTGAGTTGCTTCTCCATTGACAGAAGCTAATCTCTTTCCTGGGCCAGAGTAAATTCTCCAAGGAATCCATCTGACTGTGGGCTGTCCTTGCATATCTGGGTAAATGAGAACTCAGTCAGCATGATTTAATGTCGTCATATTTTAAGTGTAATGTTAGTAAGATCACCACCAACTAGGGTATCTCTGAGATGAGCCTGATAGACCAACCAGAGTTACTCTGACAGACCAAGCAGAGTTACTCCATGAAATGTCCTATTGCAAAATTATCTGTATCTTTTTATATAGTTACCAATGATCTCGAGATCTGAATGGCTAATACTTTCTACTGTGCTTGTAATCCCTTCCTTTTTAACAGTTACTGATGGATCAATTTTCTTTGCTACTTTCCACTTTTGAAAATATTTTGCTAATCTCCAGTTATGGCATCAATATATAATAATGGAAAAAGATGAAAGAAGTGTCAAAAAAGAAACTACTAATAGAGAAATCAGGGAGTGGGGAAGAGTTGGTGTGGTTGTCCAGGCCGCATGTTTTGTAAATTGTCTAAGAGTACAACAAGCCTGAATAAAGCTAAGCCAGCATGAGAGCCACTTATCTTTTTATCTTTTTTTATTTTTTTAGAACCCATGTAATATTCACGTGCTCTGCCCATCTGTATTTTCCCTTGCTATTCTTTATACAATGGTGTTCCATAAATAACACTCAAAAGTGGGTGGCAAGGAAAGGTATAGCTTTAGCATAGCACTTATCTGCTTTAACTTAAATTTTGCTTTGTAGAATGATACCTGCTCCCACAAGGACTAAGCAAAATATCTGAGAGGAAAAACTCCTCTTATAATGGTTACCATAAATGACAAGTAAGAATCTGTCTATTCTCACCCTGTTCTTCCTCCTTCTCAGTTTTCTTTCTATGAGAGAAATGGACATCCTAGAGTTCTGCTCTTTTTTTTTTTTACAGAGAAATGCATTAGAGGCTTTGACATTTATAATTGTTGCTGTTGTTTTTCTGTGGTTGTGTTTTTCAAGTCCATTCTGACTCATAGTGAACTTATATAACTGAGCAGAACTGTGTAAGTATAGACGAATCTCTTTTAAATCACTCTAGCCTAAGAACCTAGAATCTAGACGCCATACTCAGCCATTTGTTACCAAGCTTCCTCCATTTTTGCAACTTACAGGAGTTAAACAACAAAAACTATTGTTATTCTGTGTACTCTTTAGTCCATTATGATCTGTAGCAACTTCATGAAAAACAGATTGAAACCTTAACCATTCTGTTCTATCCTCATCAACTCTACCATGTTCAAATTCATTGATGTAATCATGAGTTAGTGAGGGTCATCCTGTTTTCAGTAACCTTCTTCCTTTGCATGCATGATATAGTTTTTAAGAACTAGCAGTTTCTGAAAGCATGCCCAAAGTGTACGAGGCTAGGGGGTCTTGCCTGTAAGGATCATCTTGGTTGCATGCCGAAGCTTTGTTTGTTCTTTTAACAGTCCACGGGATACTTCACCAACACTGCAATTCATTGTCCAACTTTCACAACCAGCCATCAAAACAGCTACTGAAAGAAATAACCAAAACACATACTAACACCTAACATTCCTGTTAACATACCTTATAAAATCCCTATAGAGGCTAGGGTCAGGTTAGAACCTACCAACTCGCCACTGCTCAGCAATGCAGAAGCATTTCTTTGGTCCGTAAGTTATCTTGTAAATAAGCTTTGAGCACCCATATCTTCTGTGATTGGCCACTTTTGGGGCCAATATTCACAAATCTACTTTGAATTATTTTATTGCTAGATATTGACCATAAGAAAACTGACTGAAATCCTTGTAAGAACAGATCACCAAGTCTTTTGTCCTGTGGAGCATCTTTTGGATATGAATCTTAGATATTTTTTATTTTTATTTTAATTTTTTTTATTTTTTATTAAGTTTTGTGTGCGTGTACCTTCAAATCAGATCTGACTGGTACAGGAGGAGATTGCCCCTCCTTCCCCGGCAGAGCATCTGGTGGATTCGAACCGTGCACCTCTGGGATTGTAGTTGCAGCTTCTTGCCACTAGGCCACCAGAGCTCCCCGAATCTTAGATATTTGAGTGCAACTGAATGTTTAACCATTATGCTACCAGTGCTCTTTTATGCATGTACGGTGGTTGTTGTTGTTGTTGTTTTGTGCCATAGAGTCAGAACCAACCAGTAGATGATACTCCAGGGGGTTTTCATAGGCAATACATTGCACAGGAAGAGATTGCCCATCCATCTTTCACAGAAGAGCTGATGGATTCAAACCATGTGCCTTTGGAATTGCAGCATGGCTACTTAAGACTAGGTCACCAGAGTTTTTCCTCTCATTAAAATTTTTAGGGTCAAGATTATAATGAACATTCAAATAATGAAAATGCCTTATCTAAAAATCACACAGCTGTCGTCTAAGGGGTAAAAGTTAACATTTAAAACATAATATTTAATCATATAGCCTAAATCAGTAATAATTAATTCATTTATTCACACATTCTCCGAATAAATCATAATTTTAAATAGTTACAATAATAGTAAATTGTTTAAAAGGGAGAATAGGTTGAATTTTTTTGTTTTGTTTCTTTATAAACTCAAAATGTATAACTAGCTATAACAATTATTTTTCCTTTCTGGTGCATAAAATTAATATTGCAAATTCTGGATTCTGTGTCTGTGATCCCATTCTGAAGGGAGTAGGTTATTTGTTGTGTTAATGGAGTATGACTTAAGTTAAGTGTATGAATTAATTTTACAAAATTTAGTATAGTAATAGGATTTTTACTTTCTTTATGCCCTCTCTTGTCCTTATTTGGAGCTCTGGTGGCCTGATGGCAAAAAGCTATGTTGTAATCCTGAAGGCACATGGTTCAAGGCCACCAGCTGCTCTGTAGGAGAAGGGTAGGCAATCTCCTTCCAAGAGATTAACTGTCTCTGAACACCCACTGAAGGGTCAGCTATGTTTAGGTTCCAACTCTGTGATACACAACAACAAAAACAGTCCTTAGCTGAGTCTGCTATGCAGATAGTCAGGACTATTGGCCCTGTTGGCCTATCCACAAGGGAATTGGCTATCTACCATCCCATAAGGAGACTGGCCAGTGTCAACAATCTACAAGGGTATTGGCTAGTCTTGCCAATAAATGGAAGAACTTTCTATTCAGAGATGGAAGATCTTCCCACACCAGAAGAGAGAATTCTTTCTCCCGCCAGAGAAGAGAGATCTCACCTGCACCCCTAACTGCTTGCCCCTCCTTGGCCAAAGTAATCCATGACAATTTTGACATTAGGTGCTGCATCCACTTTCTAAATAACATGCCTCTGGAAACTTTATGAACTTTGACAAATACTGATAGCTGTAAAGGGAATTCAGGCCTATTATTCATAGAGTCACTATGAGTTGTGCTTGATTTAGAGGCAATCGACAACAACATGAACACACACACACACACACACACACACACACACTATTTAAAATTTGATCTAGTCCTGCCTGTGAATGAGCCTTTAGCTTGGTGAAGTTAGCTCATGGTGGGTAAGTGTTCGTGATTTACTAGAAAACCAGGGTGAACTATTTGGGCATTTCTAAATTGTGTTAACAATCAAGTCTAAGCTGATTCACTATATCTGATCTCCTTTACAATCAGCTTAGGTGGAAAGCCCCTGTGCAGGCAAACAGGACCTGGTGGGCGGGCCTTGGTATTTAAAATTTGGTTGAGCCCTCAGACCTGTGGCCCTCTGACCTGCTATTGATCCTGTTTAGAAAGAACATTGTTATAAGTGGTACAGCACTTCTCTGTCAATTGGCTATAGTGTGATTACTTGGGATTGTTCTGATACTGAAATCTTTGCCTCTGGTGAGTCAAATTCCAAAGGGGTTTCCCATTATGGATGGATTTTGGGGGAACTCCCTTGTAGACAGACTAGGAAGCAGATGGCCCATCTGCTTCCTGAATAAAAGGCTTTTGAAAACCCTATGCACATGAACACTAAACAAATAGTTACAGTAGCATAGTAGTAGAGCCCAGATGGGCATTTAGTTGAAATGAGGAAAATCAATAACAATCATCGTTTAAAACTGGTACATGGAATATTTGTAGCTTGAATGTTAGAAAATTGGATATTGTTAAAAAGGAAATGTAATGCATGAATATTTACATTCTAGGCATTTGTGACTTGCAATGAACCAGTGATGGCTACTTTAAATTAGATAATATGATATACTGTGCAAGGAATGAAAAACAGAATAAGAACGGTGTTGTATTCATGGTTAAAAAGTCAATTTCAAGTGCTATCCTGAAATACAGTCTTGTGAGAGATGGGAAAATATTCATACGCATACAGGGAAGATCCATTAACACGACTATATTTCAAGTATATGCTCCTACATCTAGTGTCAAAGAGGAAGAAATTGACAATTTTTACCAAATTTTGCAGTCTGAAATTGACCAAACATGCAATCAGGATGTGTAAATGATAATTGGCGACTGAAATGTGGGAGTAGGAAATCATGAAAAGGAACAGTGGTTGGAAAATACGGGCTTGGTGATAGAAATGAGGCTGGAAATAGAATGATTGAATTTTGTAATTGCAATGTAATTACAAATGTAATTAATTCCAAATACTTTTTCTAAAAGACACAAA
The DNA here is from genome assembly GCF_000299155.1 of Elephantulus edwardii. Classification (NCBI taxonomy): domain Eukaryota; kingdom Metazoa; phylum Chordata; class Mammalia; order Macroscelidea; family Macroscelididae; genus Elephantulus; species Elephantulus edwardii. The sequence goes on from NW_006399773.1 coordinate 13,937,541, forward strand.
AGATAACTTTACACATGATTTCACCCAGTGGGCTGCAAAGAAATGAGACTGGCTGCATTTGTGGAAGAAATCATTGCAGAAGCTCAATATCAGCAGTCAAAACAAGGCTGCAGGCTGACGGTGGGTCAGGTCATCAATTCCTCATATGCAAGTTCAAATTGAGGCTGAAGAAAATGAAAATAAGTCCATAGGAACCAAGATATCATCTTGAATCAATTCCATAAGAATTTCATGATCATCTTAAGAATAGGTTTGAGGCATTGAATATCTAAGATAGAAGACCAGATGTTGTGGGATGATATCAAGGATATCATCCATGATGCAAGCAAAAGGTCATTACAAAAACAGGAGACAGAACAACTATGAGATATTATCTTACCCCAGTAAAAACAGCAAAATTTAACAGAACAGCAAGTAACAAATAATGGCGAGGTTGTGGGGAAACTGGAACCCTTAATCACTGTTGATGGGAGTGTAAAATTGTGCAGTCACTATGGAAGGCAGTATGGAGCTTTCTCAAAAAGTTGCACATAGAAATACCATTTGACCCAGAAATTCCACTACTGGGAATATACCACAAAGAAGTCATAACCACCACCCAAGCAGATATATGCACACCGATGTTTTATGGTGGCTTTGTCCAGAATAGCAAGTAGTTGGAAACAACCTAAATGCTCATAAAGAAGTGAATTGATAGAGAAGCTGTGGTATATTCACACAATATAATACCATGCTGCATTGAACTCATGAAATATTATCTTAAATGGATGACCCTGGAGGACATTATGTTGAGTGAAATATCTCGGTCACAAAAGGGCAAATACTACATAGTACCACTGTTGTAAAACAGTACTGACATAAGGGTTGGGGTGGAGACTGTGAAAAATGGGATAAATTATGTATACTACATTGAAACATATAACAGAGAACTGTTTAAAAGATGTATATGATTAGGTATTATTGTCATGATATGAATCCAGAACGAAGGCTGCATAGTGGAGTGGACTTGGTGGGAGGGATTGTCTAACAATGAAAGAAGTTTTCTTTTACTTTTCAAAGAGAAGAATGAACTGGAGGGGAGGGGTAGGCAGGGAGACAAGTGCAACAAGAATGAATGGAAATCCAAAGTGTCTCTAAGTTTTCATTAATAATAATAATAATAATAATAATAACAACAATAATAATAATAATAAAATGCATTGAAAAAATCAAAACAAAACAAAAACAGGAGAAAGAAAAAACCAACATGGATGTCAGAAGAGAATCTAAAGATTGCACTGGAATTTTGAGAAGCCAAATCTAAAGGAACACATGTTGAAGTAAAAGAGCTGAACACATGGCTTCAAAGGGCAGGTTGGGAGGACAAAGGAAAGTTTTATAATGGAATATGTAGAAAATTGGATAATAAAAAAGGGAAGAACTCACTCTGCATGTCTCAAGCTAAAGGAACTGAAAAACAAATTTAGGCCTCATGTCGCAATATAGAAAGATGCTACGGGCAATGTATGAAGGACCCAGAAAACATCAAAAGGAGATGGAGAGAATCACTGGACCAGAGCAAATTGACTGACACTGAAAAATTTCAGAAAGTACCATACAAACAGAGGCCAATGGTAATAAAAGAGGAAGTGGCAACTTCATTGAAGACAGTGGCAAAAATAAGGCCCAGGAATCCATGGATACCAATTGACTTTTCCCAATTAACAGATGCAGTGTTAGATGTGCTCACAAGTCTATGTGAGAAAATTTGGAAGACAGCTGTCTGGATTGGAAGAGGTCTATATTTGTTCCTATTCCCAAGATGGATGGTCCAACTAAGTGTGAAAATTATTGAACAATATCATTGATATCACATGTTAGCAAAATACTGCTGAAGATAATTAAAAAACAGTTGGAACACTACAAGGATAAAGAATTGTCAGAAATTCAAGTGGGATTTAGAAGAAACCATGGCACCAGGGATATCATTGCTGATGTTAGATGGATCATGGTTGAAAGTAAAGAACACAAGAAGAATGCCTATTTGTGCTTTATTGACTATGACATTTATATGTGTAGATCATGACAAGTTGTGGCTGACATATAAAAGAATGGGAATCCCAGATTGTGTTCATGCAGAACCTATACCAGGAACAGGAGGCTGTTGTGAAAACAGAGCAGGGGAACACTGCATGGTTTGGAATTGGTAAGGGAGTATGTCAGAGATGTGTTCTGTCTCCATACCTGTTCAATCTATGTGCTGAGAAAATGAAAATGAGAAGCTGAACTCTATGAAGAGGAATGTGACATCAGGATTGGAGGGATACTAACCAATATCCTGCCTTATACAGATGACACAACCTTTCTTGTTGAAAGTGAGGATGATTTGAAGCACTTGTTGAAGAAGATCAAGGAATGCAGCCTTCGGTATGGATTGCATATCAATATCAAGAAAACAAACATTCTTACCACTGGACTGATAGGCAGTGTCATGATGGATAGAGTGGATATTTTAACATTCAACAGCTTCATCTTGCTGGATCCACAATTAACACCCTTGATACAAGCAGTCAGGAAATAAGAAGAACATTACAATGGAAAATTCTGCAGTAAGGGACCTTTCCAAATTATGGACGAGTAGTGTTTTCAGTTTAAGACTAAGGTGCATCTGATTCAAGCCTTGGTCTTTCTGATTACTAGCTATGCATCCGAGACCTGGGCAATAAATAAGGATGGCAGAAAAAGAATTGAGACCTTTAAGCTGTGATGTTGGAAGAGAGCACTGAATATTCCATGGCTAGCCAAGAAAAAGAATATGTATGTCTTAGAGAGGGTGCAGTCAGAGTGCTTTTTGGAGGCAAGAATGATAAGTCTTCACCTCACAAACTTTGGACATATTGCTAGGAGGTGCTACTCCTTGGAGAGAGACATGGTTTTGGGAAGGGTAGATGGTCAGAGAAGAAGAGGAAGATGGATTGACAAGGTGACTGATGCAATGGGCTCTTGCATGTCAGGAAGTGTGAGAAAGGCACAAGACAGGACTGTGTTGAGAGCTTTTGTTCTAAGGGGTTCTATGAGTCATGCTCAACTTGATGGTACTTAACAACAACCACATGAATACAGTACATATACTAACTGCCACACAGAAACTGTAGATGGAACTCCTAGAAAGGTGTGGAGTGGAAGATGTGGAGTTGTCCAGAACATCATCTCTGCATCTACCAGCATTGCCAAGGCTGTGGGCAAATCATTCCTGTTCTGAATGGGAAACTTACTGGCATGGCTTTCTGTGTTTCCACCCCCAATGTGTCAGTCATGGAAGTGACCTGCAATCTGGAGAAGCTACCAAATATGTAAAGCAGGCGTCAGAAGAGCCCCTAAAGGGCATTATGAGTTACACAAAGTCTAGGTCGTCTCCTGTGACTTTAACATTCTAAAGCTTAGAATGACCAATTTGTCAAACTCATTAACTATTATGACAATGGCTATGCCTATGGCAACCAGAGGGTCAGTCTGATGGTTCATATGGCCTCCAAAGAATAAGAGCTCCTTGGATCACCCACCCCAGTCCTTTATCCAACTCAGTCACCTCACACACTAAGAATCTCACATCATTGACACTGTTTCCATCTATCCTCTTGAGAAAGGGGAGGGGCTTAGAAAGCCCATCTTACCATCAATAAAGTACACTGTACCCACAAACAAACAAACAAACAATTGAACATGCTTTGGGACAGCAGCAACAGTGACAGCTAAACTGGAAAATTGATGTGAGATAGGACTTTGCAAAGGAGATTGGAGGGAGCCAGTGTTGGCAGGACTAAGAACTTTGTGGGACAACTGGGTGGAAAGCCAGTATTGGCAAGACTGAGAATATTGTTGGAAAAATTGGGGAATATGCTAATATCGTAAGGACTGAAAACTTGGCAACAGTTGAGCCATGAGGCTTGAAGTTGAGGCAGCTGTGTGTACATTTTGGGAGTTGTCTTGAATGTATTCTATTGTTCATTTGAATTCTAATCTTTTGACTCCACAATATGGTTCTCTGTGCTCTATGAGTTGTCACATCAGGTTCTGAACCCAGCTAATCAGTACAATTGATGCTGAGATAAGTAGAAAGAGACATAGGAGCATGAGGATATATGGCTAACCTCATGGGAATTGGTTGTGGGTTTTTTTTTTTGTTTTAATTTATTTATAAAGTCGGAATACCCTGCTTTGTCCAAGAGATCTTTCCCATTTCCTTCACCCCACCGACCCATCAAATTGTGCAATACTATGATTAACGCCCTAGACCCCCTCCTCACCCTTATATTTCCACCTCCCCTCACCCACCAGGATTCTCATATTTGGGAATTGGCTTTGTGTTATTGGTGCCGTGAGTGGGAACAGTTTCCCCTTGTAAACTTGGTAAAGGTCGTATCCAGTGTTCCCCACATGACGCTTGCTCTTTTTAAAACTGTAAAACAGGAAACTCTGGTGATCTAGTAGCAAGCAGTTGCATAGTTTGAATATACCAACTGCTTTCCGGGGCAAAGATGGGCAATCTTTTCTTGTATGATTATCTGCCTCTGAGAACCTGTTGCACAGTCAGCTATCAGTTGATTCTGACCCTATAGTATACAACAATAGTATACAACAATAACAACAACAACAAATACAATAATTTGTATATTGCTTTTCTTTATAGATGTCTCAAGGCTTTCAAATTCTAGGCATATATGAGTTGTTTATAATAGTTCCCTAACATTGATAATAATAAAATAAATTTATATACTTAAATATGTTTACATATACACATACAAATGCATACTTTTGCATCACTAAAATGATGTATATGCGTATTTATTAGGTTCCATCAAGTCAGTTCCACTGGATAGGGATTCTATGTACAACAGAGAATCATTGCTTGATTCTACACTATTCCAGACCTTTGCTGTCTGAACTCATTATTGCAGTCATTGTGTCACATTATCTTAGTGAGGGTCTTATTCTTTTTCATCAACTTTCTTTCAAGCATACCATTCTTTGCTAGGAATCACTACATGAAAGGTCTGAGATCTTCTGATTGTCATTCTCTACCTTTATGAAAATGTGGGAGGAAAACACCTGGGTCTAAAGCTGTGGGACACCCCACCTGCTCCTTTTAGAGTCTCGCCCACCCATGAGTATTGTGTTATGATATTATTCTACAGAAAACCTGTAGAGAGCTGAATCACCCTTGGTGTGGAGGCAGGCACTGTTGATTCTATATTGAGTAGGAAAAAACAGGAGCCAAATTAAAACTCTTTTACTATTTTTATGCACTCACAAGTAAAATGGAATACTTCTGCTCAAAGGCAATATGTCTCTCCTCACTACATACTTCTGTTCAAATAACTTTCTTAGTATTTCATGCTGTCCTGTCAGTGTCTTAGTATTTTTCTTCACTGTCCCATTGATCTCTAGCTTCAGAGATTAAGGCAGTGTTTGTGCTTGTTCTACATGCAGATTTGGTATTTTCTTCTTGTTTGGTTCTTTTGTTAGCTCATTTTACTCTGAGAAGGATGTAAGTAGTTATTTAGAAATGCTCATTTTATGTCTTTCTATTTCAATTTCCAGTCTTCTGCCCCAATCTTCATTATCTAATGCTGCTCTAACCATTACATCACAAATGGATGATTTTAATAAACATAAATTGTTCTTTCACAGTTTGTTGTTGTTAAGTGCTGACTCTTAGCAACCCTATAAACAACATATTTGAACCTCACCTTATCCCTGGACCATCCTCACAATGTTATCCTTGCTCAAACCCACTGTTTACTTTGATCTACAATCAACGTTACAAGGAGTCAAAAAGTCAGGAGATGTATTGCACTGAGGAAATCTGTGATTGAGACCTCTCCAAATTATTGATGAGGAATGATGTTATTTTGAGGACTAAGGTGCTTCTTAGTCAGGCCATGGTCTTTCCAATCACCTGCTATGCATCTGAGAGCTGGGAAATGAAGGATGACAGTAGAGTGGATGTCTTTGATCTGTGGAGTGGGAAAACAGTGCTGAACAACCCATTGACTGCCAAAAGAAAAATCAAATATATCTTAGAGAGGGTGCAGCCAGAGTGCATTTTAGACGCAAAGGTGATGAGGCTTCACCTCACATACTTCGGGTATGTTGCTAAAAGGGGCTGTTCCTTGGAGAGGGACATGGTGCTCAGAAAGGTAAAGGGTTGACAAAGGAGAGAAAAGCCCTCAGTCAGGTGGATTGACTCAGTTACAGTGCAATGGGCTCTAATGTCTCAGGAAGTGAGAGGATGGGACATGATGGGAAAGTGTTCCAATCTGTTGTTCATAGGGTCGCTATGAATTATGCTCTTCTCGATGACACCTAACAATAACAAACCCACTGTGTCAGTCATCTTGAGGGTTTTTCCTATCTTTCAGTGACCCTCTACCAGCACAAAGTTTCTTCTTGACTACTGGCACCTTGTAATAACATGTATATATAAAGAGTATAGGCAGCATGGGCATAGCTGAGTCTGACTTCTGATCTCTAACTCCCTCTCAATCAATAAAAGAAGAACTTCCCTCATCAACAATAACAATAATACAAAACCAGTTCCTATAAGGTCAGACATTATTTCCCATGTTCTTGTTTCTACTAATTCAAACATCAATTTTACTGGTCAACTTGGTTCAAAATCCATTGCAATAGATAAACAGGCTACACAGAACCATATTTACAATTATGGAATTTATTAAAGAAACTAGCATGTTGCAATTCATGTTGACAAAGAGGATATAATTAGTCAGTCAGTCAGTCAGTCAGTCAGTCAGTCAGTTAGTCAGTCAGGACAGCTTCTGAAGTGTGCTTGAAAGGCCTTCAGCCTTTAACCTGGAGGCTTTTGGCAGTGTTACAAAGCTCTCCTACTCCTGCCAATTGTGACATTTTCCCTTCCCCCTCCCCCTACTCCAATCCTACAAATCCTACAAATCCTACAAATCCTAGCTCTAGTTCTAGCAGCAGTCTAGAGGACAACTCTATATTACATTAAGTTTCTGGCTCTTTAATGCAGCTTAGCTGCTGATGCTGCTCTTGTAGACCTAGTCAGAGGGCTGCTGAATCCACTAAATTTAATGGTGAGACTAGCCAAGTCCCTTGTGTATAAACTATTTTTTTTTCAATAATCTTACTCATCCACCTAGCAAAGTCAAACTCAATGTCTAGGAAATAAATTTTCAAAAATAAAATCACTACACTGGAATGCCTGAAATATTTTAGATGACATTCTACCATATTTGCTTTTAAAGAGTGTTCTGGTTTAACTCTGTTACACAAGTTTTTGTTTTGTTGTATTGTTTTTCTTTTTCATTTGGCAATACACAGTGTAGCCTTCATCAACTGTGTAATCTAAAGGCTTCATTTTTCCTTATTAATTGTCCATATCCATTAAAGTTCATATCTTATTATTTTTCATATCTGTATGAAGAAACTGAAAGTATCACGTCTTGAGTCAGGCATACCTTAATCTTTAAACAACATTTTTGCTCTTTAGCACTTTGAAAAGATTGTTGGGAATAGATTTACCAATGCAGCACATCTTTTAATTTCTTAATGAATACTATCATACTTGTTGATTGTGGATCTAAGTTAACGAAACTGTTGACATCTTCAATTATTTCTCCATCTTTCCACTTATCACACTGTTGCCAGTTGGTATAGAGGTGAAGATTTTTTCCCTTTGATGTTGAATTATAATCCATACTGCTTTATTGTTGTTGATGTTAGGTGCCAACAAGTCAGCCATGACTCATATAAACCCGATAAACAGTATATCTGTACCACGCCCCATTCTGTGAGTCATCGTTGCTGGGTAAATACATCTTGTTGAGAATCTTCCTCTCTTTCAGTGACACTCCACCTTACCAAACATAATGCCTTTTCCAAAAGAATTGCCTCTCCTTACATCATACCCAAAGTGTATGAGACAATTTCACAATCCTTGTGTCTAAGAAGCATCCTGGTTGTACTTTTCCCAGGACATATTTGGTTGTTGTTTGTGCAATCCAAAACAACAGTTCTTGACTCTTCAGTACTCTTCCCCAACACCACAGCGTAAAGACATCAGTTCTTCTTCTGACATCTTTAGTCATTTTCCAACTTTTGTATGCATAGGAAGTAATTGAAAAATCTGTGAATTGAATCAAGTGTACCTTAGCCTTTAAAGTGAAACTGTTGATTCTGGGGAATTTTAGAGAAGTTCTTCACAGTATTTTTCTCTATGGGATGTTGATTGTGATCAAATTAAGATGAAATAATTGACAATTTCAATCTTATAATTACCCTGATATTACCTGTGTGCCTGTGTTCCAAATTAATGATGTCATTTATATAAGAACTCATGTTCTCTATGTTAACTTTGAAGTAAAATCTTTGTTTCCTTCTGTATCTGAAGGCCAGGAATTTCTAGAGGATCATCGTGTACCCTGGACTTCCTTAGTCTTGAGAAGGTTTTTAGAGCAGGAATCTGAGTCCAAAAGTGTGCCGCATATTCCTGGTGATTCTTCATTCACCATGTACGTGTCCTGAGGGCCCTTCTCTTGATTGGTCTTCCTCTTATTTTACCCCTTGTGTGAGAGAGTGTCACAGACTATATCCTGGGAAACTTCCCATACACTTAGTCAGGGTAATAATGGGATTAAGCAATGTTGTATTCCAACCTTAATCCTTTAGCACCTTTTTGGTTTATGAGATCATGGAGGATCATTACATAATTATTTTTACATCCTATCATTACAGTGGAGATGAAAAGGTGAGAAAAAATGGGGTAATTTTCTTAGTTAAAAAGACCATTTCTAGATCCATCTTGAAATACAATATTGTAAGTGACGGGATAATATAAAAGGAAGACCTGTTAATAACCACTGTCATTCAAATTTATGTGCCTACAACCAGAGCAAGAGAAGGAAATAAATGATTTCTATCAACTATTGCCATTAGAAATCAATTGAACATGTAACCATGATGCTTTAATAATAATAGGTGACTGGAATGCAAAAGTTGGGAAGCAGGGAGAAGAATCAGTTGTCAGAAAAGATGGACTTGGTGACAGAAATGAGTCTGGGGATAGAATGATAGAATTATGTATAATCAATGATTTAATCATAGCAAATACATTTTATAAGAAACATAAACACAGGCTATCCACATGGATTTCACCTGACGGGATATACAAGAATCAGACTGATTCCATCTGTAGAAGAAACCATTGGAGAAGTTCAATATCAGCAGTAAAAACTAGGCCAAGTGTTGATTGTGGAAAGGACCACCAACTGCTCATATGCAAGTTCAAATTAAAACTAAAGGCTAAATCATATCCACAGGAATAATAATTTGGCCTTGGTTTATCTCCTATGAATTTAAAAATAACTCAAGAATAGGTTTGAATTCTTGAACACTAATGAACAAAGTCATGATAAGCTGTGGGAAGATACCAAGAATATCATTCATAAAGAATGAAAAGTCATTACCAAGAAGTAAAAAGAAGAAAAGACTAAAATAAACACCAGAAAAGACTCTGAATATCGCACTAGAGCACCAAGAAGTCAAAGTTGAGGAAAGAAATCAAGAAGTTAAGGATCTTAATAGAAGATTTCAAAGGGCAGCTCCGGAAGACAAGACAACATATTTTAATGCAATGTGCAAGGGGCTGGACTCGCTCGGCACTTCTTAAGATGAAAGAACTAATGAATAAATTCAAGCCATGAGTTGCAATGCTTAATGATGCTGTGGGCAGAATATTGAATGATTCCAGAAGCATTAAAAGCAGATGGAAGGAGTATACGGACTCATTGTACCAAAAAGAATTGACTGACACAAGAATTTCAAGAAACAATATATGAGCACGAAGCAATGGTGATGAAGGAAGAAGTGCAGGCTGCTCTGAAAGACTGAGGGAAAAATAAAGCTTAGGAATTGGTGGAATACCAATTGATGTATTTCATCAAAAAGATGCTGCCCTGCATGTGCTCACCAAGTTGTGCCAAGAAATCTGGAGGACAACTACTTGGCCAAATGATTGGCCCATTTATTCCTGTTCAAAAAAAAGGTGACCTAACAGAATG
>NW_006399773.1:13949297-13950873 GCF_000299155.1 Elephantulus edwardii
CCAATAATACATTCTATGAGATATGGAAGCAGGAATGGCATCCACTTCCTAAATTATTTGCCTCCAGAAACTCTACGAACTTTGATAATGTTGAAAGTTGTAGAGGAGCTCAGGCCTTTTGTTCATAGGGTCAGTATGAGTTGTGTTCGACTCAAAGGCAAGCAACAACAACATCATTACATCCAAAGAGAACTCTGGTGTCAAACTGGGTAAGGACCTGTGCTATCACCTCAATGGCAAGAGCTTCACATCCACCAGCTGATACATATGAAAAAGATGAGTATTCTTCTCCTGTGTGATTTGCATACAGCCTCTGAAAACCCATTGTAGAATGAGCTATGCTTTTGTTCTGACTCAATGGCAGTGCTTTTGGAAGTTTGATTGTTACCTACATATATTTTGTAGGGGCATAGTTCAGTTTATGGGATTCCCTTTCACTTTCCATCTTTTTATGTTATTTTCATTTTACTGGTTTATTTATAAAGTTTGTATCCATTTTATTTTTTAAAAAAGATTTTTCCTATTTACTTCACCCACCCCTTCCAGCCATCAAATTGTGTGATCCTATGATTAACCACCTCCACACGCTCACCCATCCTCACCCGTCTGTTCCCACACACTTGGATACTCATACTCATTCACTCTTTGTCTTTAACATTAGTGTCCAGTGCCCTAGTACTCCCTCAAGACTACTCATTGCATTATTCTTAGTTCTTCCATTGCTTTGTAATCCCCTGTCTCATTCATTCCACCCACAAGTATCCATCCTTCTAGAAATTTCTGTAGTGTGGATCCCTCCTTCTTCTATCAGTAATTATCTACTCTATTTTCCAGTACCCATGGTAGATATCCCCCCATGCCAGTACTCATTGAGATGGTTCTAACCCATGAAGACTCCATGAGTCTGAGAATGTGAGAGTAAAACTGTCCTTTGTGAGGTTATGGTCTGGTGTTTATTTAATTTTGTATGTTTCATACATCTTTAAAAAATATGTTTTATGTGAAGAATAACAAAACAAATCATGTTTCTGTTTAACTGACAGTATACATTTGGCTTCAACTTATTGATTTAATATTCCATCTTCAAGAATCACTCAACCTGTCTCCATTCTTCCCATTTCTGTCCTCCCATCCTTCTGATTTTTGACATTTCTCCTTGGGAATATTATATTCCTTTGAGATAAAGTGGCTGCTTGTTTTAAGAAGTACCTAACCCTTTCATATTACCATTATTACCTATATTTTGGGTAAAAATTGAGTGATAATGCAGAAGTAGGGGATGTTCCATTCTAAGATTCCAGGTCAGTCAAGGTGCCTAGTCTCACTGTACCAGACCCTATTCAAGCAGCAAAACTGACCTTTCTGAGAATAGAAGGACTCCTACTTCCTTCATTAACATTTGGAAGAGTTTGTTAATTAGTTGCCTCATGTTTGAACACTATGCTTTCGTTGCCTTGAGCCATTGAGCTGAAACTGGTCCATACCTGATCAACCTGCAGGTTTCTGAGGCAATAAATAGCATGGGAGGAGATGACTTCTTTCTCCAGTGGAGCAGCTGGTGGATTCAAACTGTACA
>NW_006399773.1:13953158-13956896 GCF_000299155.1 Elephantulus edwardii
GTGCAGGGTCAGTGAAGAGAAGAAGACCCTGGAGGAGATGGATTGACATAATAGGAGCAGATGTGTCAGATCCTGAGGTTGACTCAGGATGGCAAAGACCAGAGCCATCATTCATAGAAACAGTATGAAACTTAGTTTACTGGATTGCACTTAACAACAACAACAACAACCAGACTTTGGACTTTTCTTGACATGATCCCATTGGCCAAGATTCCAGCCCCATTTCACATCCAGAGGAGACATTATATATAATCTCATCCTTGTAGCAAGTTACCTTCTCCATTACTTATTTTTGTTTGTTTGTTTGTTTGTTTTTTCCTCCTGAGGAGGACAGGTTCATCCTTTTGGGGGATGTAATTCTTTTAATAAATCTCCTTATTACCTTCATTTTCTACCTCTTCTTCTTTTTCAGACTCTGACTCTAACAAAATCTTTGCCCTATACTCTCCCCTTCACTTTTGTTTTCATTTTCATTTAACTTATTATTTTATTGTGATTTTAGTGAAAGTTCACAGAAAGGTTGTTTGTTCATTCATTCATTATTGCTCATTTTCTTCCTTCCTTTTCCCTGCTCCAGTCCACTTTGTAATGTACTTTTTTTCCAGATTGTTGCAATACATATAATACCTAGTCATATATTCCTTTCAGACAGTTCTTGTCCTGATCTATTCCAATTCAGTGTTCACTATCTATCCACCTGACTCTTATTTCGTGTTCTGTACACTAGAGTCTACTCTCCTAATTGCATAATGTACTTTGGTACTTGTGTGCAGTCTCCTCCTAACGTTTTTTTCCACCTCATACATTCCTTTGGCTTGTGCAAGAATAACAAACTAGGAAATTAACCACATGGTCACAATTCTGACTTGACACAAGTGAGTTTGAGCTTTTGTATCTAATTGACAGAAACTGTAACATAACTAAAAATTGATCATGACAGGAGTTCAAACATGCTTGTATTTGACTCTTTGAGCTTCTCATAACCTTATCCTTAAATTCCTTTATCATACACACATAGCTTCTTCATTTCTATCAAGTTAGAACCAACTCAAAGCTGACTCAATATTGGGTTTTTGAGGATGTAAATCACATTGAAGAAGATTGTTCATTTTTACCTACAGAGCAACTGGCGGATTGGAACCAACAGAAGGGTGTTGTTTTTGCATTATTCTGTTATGCCATCAGAGAGAATGCACATAACATTAGTATTTGACAGAGAAATAGTTTCACTTTAGAGCAAAGCCTAGAACCATCTTCATTCCCAAAGCACCATCCACCCCCATAACCAGAGCACCTAACTGCATCCAAGAAAGCAAATTCTTTCCTGTCTTTCACATCTGCCTAATTAATGAAAACTGTCCTGAAGTTTGCACTTTTTATTTTTATTTTACTTCTCATATCAACAAATATTAAGAAACAAGGTTTAACATATTCATGATAGGACAAAGCCTTGTGTAACCCTGTATTTATTCTTTGTGTCACTCACATTGCCTTCCAGTCAGAAAAAACTTATAGCTGATTTCCAGTAGAATTACATAGTCTGTAAATAGGGAAAGAGATTGCCTGTCTTTCTGTTGAGGAACTGCTGGGGGATCCAGTCCACCAGGAGTATGGCTTTGGATTATCAGTGCAACCCCTTACAACCATTCTGCTCCGTAATCATTGTCTACAGAGCAGAAAATTGTAATCTTCATTTCTCTGGTAGATTTGTTGCCTCTCTTTCTTTTCCTACTGTGTGCCATATAAAACTACTTTTTGTGAATTTGTGGAACAATTGCAGTATATTTTCCCTCAAGACACCAATAAGGAGTTAGCCTTCGGTTTTTAGAAAGCTGTCACTGATCTCTCCATAATGCTGAAGAGCAACTTTTCCGGTTTGAAGAACAACGTGCATGACCAGATTCAGGCCATGGTCTTCTTAATCAAGGAGCTGAGCAATGAATGGTAATGCCAGAAGAAGAATTGATGCCTGTGAGTTGTGGTATTGGTGAAAAATATTGAATATCCCATAGACTGCCAAAACAACAAATGATGTGTCTTGGAAAAGGTGCAACTAGAGTTCTCCTTAAAAGTAAAGATGGAAAAGCTTTGCCTTTCATACTTTGAACATGTAGGTGGAGGAGGCTCTTGGAAAAGGGGCTTCATGTTTGGAAAGGTGGAAGGTCAGTAAAGGAGAGGGAAACCCTCAATGAGATGGACAGGCATAGTGACTTCAACAATGGGCTCTAATGGCTTAGATGATGAAGTTGGCACAGGATAGGGCAGGGTTCATGTGACTGTTCATAGGGTCATTATGAGGTCTTTTGACTGGATGGCACCTAACAAGAACAGTGAGGACAATCACATTACAAGAAAATTTTAATATAATGAATATGATGAATCACAATTTTTATCATGCTGACTGAAAAAAATCACTGAAAGTGGTATGTGCTTAAGGACTCTTAATGATTCTTTTTCTATATCATTACCTTGTGCATATGGCATTTCTGAGAACTTAAATGAGCTTTTTAAGACAAAAACAATATTTGTTTCTATATCTATAGTTGTTGTTTTATTCTTTATAACCAATATCTTTAAAAAGGAAATTTGTTAGTAGCAGACACATTATCACTCTCTAAACCAATTAACAAGAACTTTATATATATATTAATACTTTTTGAATGATAATATCCTAATACAGAACTCTGGTGGCCTAGTGGCAAGAAGCTGCAGTGCAATCCCGAAGGCACACAGTTTGAGGACACCAGCGACTCCGCGGGAGAAGGATAGGCAATCTCTTCCCATGTGATTTACGTCTCTGAAAACCCAGTGGAGTGTCTGCTATGGGTCGGTTGTGACTCTATGGTACACAACAAGATCAATACGGAGCTCTGGTGGAAAGTTGTGCTGTCAATCTACAGTTACTTACTTTGAATTCACCAGTTGATAACACAGAAGAAATAACAAAATTCCCTCATTGTGACTTACTGCCTCTGAACTCTCTGGAAGATTAGCTATAAGTTGGTTCCAAATTTCCAGAACATAATGAAAACAATAAACCACAATAGCTAAAAGGATAATTTCTGTTCAAAAGAAAATTATTTTATTTATATTCATTTGCTTACAAAGTTCATGTACACTTGTGGTTCACACTATTTATTCAGAAGCCTCATTTCTTAACCATTCATAGAATGATTAAATTTTAAAGCATGAGACCAAACTGAAACATCTTATTCCACATATATATTTTAAAATTCTAATTTTTTTGGTGCTGCACTTATCAGTTTTCTATTCTTAAGAAACTATTGATATTTTTATTCATATCTATGCCCTTTAACAAAAACAAAACAAAAATATTTTTGAATGAGGATGGGTGTTTTTGTGTGTGTGCACTTTTTTGTGTTTATAATGAAATGAATAATAAACAAAATGAAATAGAAACCTGACTATATGTTTATCAAAGATTCTGTAGAAGATTCATATTTTTCCTTATTCCCAAAATAATAACAAAACAGAGTGCAGAAATCATGATACAAAGTAAACACATAACACAATATCTGTCAGTATAACTGCATCATGCTTAATAAGGAACTGTGAAGAAAGAGAAATATAAGACTGTTACTAGTGATATAAAGACAGTCAATTAAATAACCTTTTGAAGTAAAAACTGTGCAAGCAAAGGTGGTCAAAGTATTTGACTTCCTTATTATCATATTTTTGAGGTAAGCCTTCTTTTGGCCATATCTTATATTAATTATA
>NW_006399773.1:13959402-13971823 GCF_000299155.1 Elephantulus edwardii
GCTTAGAAGCTTGGAGGGATTGTGCAAGAGAGGAAGACCCTCTCTGAGATGAATTGGGATACATGTGTCAGGGACAATAAGATTGGCTTAGGATAGACTAGGGCTTAGGGCTGTTGTAACATAGGATCACTATGATTTGCAAGCAACTTGAAGGTACATAATAGCAATAACATTCCTGAGATATTGCATGTTTGGCATAAACAGCTAAATATTTCTGCATTGTAGTTTTAAGATCTTTTAAATGTTTTGAAATAGTGGCTAAGTAACCAAAGATGATAAAAATTGTGAATAATGAAAAGAAATTTAAGACCTAGTGATTAAGAATTCAACAGCTCTTCATGATTTATTTTGGCTTTGTTTTTATTTGATATATTCTCAGCAGAACGAACCCAGCAGTGTCTTCATGTTTATAGATATTCTTACATTTATTGGGTAATTCTTCTTCTACTATTATAAATTTATTGACCCTAGTAGTCTTGTGTAATTGTTGTGAGTTAATATTGATTCCATATCTTAAAGAAACACAATATTCATGGAGATATCATTGCTAGTTAAATGAAATGATTTTTAAGTTTTAAAGTTGTACCAGGTTAACATTTTCAGTTGCTCCTCCAGTATTCTTAATACCAAGAAATCTGGATCACAAGAAAATTTGGCTTCTCTCCCCCCCCTTCATTTATCGATTTGTAGTCAGGATTCTTTGATAGAATCTGTGACAAAATTGTCCAGGAATAATGGTTGGACTTCATCAAGTTCATCTGGTTTCATGGTATAGTCAGTTATCATTCATGAAAGCAATTAGTGATATATTTAATTTCCTCCTTTTTGTTCTTTACATTCATTCTAACTCTCTTGATGTAAACAAACTGAGAACAATTATTTTACTTGGAATGGCTGCTTGCTCAATCTGTGATCACAACTAACTTGTAAGGGGCCACCAAGTCAACTATGATTCATAGCAACACTATGAAAAGTGAATCTGAATATTGCTCTCTCCTGTGGCATCCTCGTTATCTTTGATATACTTAAGTCCATTGTCACAGTAATTGTGTAGATTTGTCTTACTGAAGATCTTCCTCTTCTTTGCTGACCCTTTATGTTTTCAATCATGATGTTTTTGTTTTGTTGTTGTTGTTTTTTTTTTCCAAGGACTGGACATTCCTAAAGACATGTCTGAAGTATATAAGTTGAAGTTTCACCATGCTTGACTCTAAAGAAAAATCTGATTACTTTTTCTTTTTACATATTTTCTCAAGACAGCCCATGGGTTATTCAGTATTCTTTTCAATCACCACTTGTCAAAAGCATTAAATCTTCTGTCAATTCTTAGTTGTTGACCAACTTTCAGATGCATAACAAATAATTGAAAAGACAATGGTGTGAATCAGGTATGCTTTAGTCTTTAAGCCAATATCAATGTTTCTTATCATCTTGGAGAGATCCTTGACAGCAGATTTTCACAATACAATACTTCTTTTGATTTCTTCACTGTCTGTACTAACGGTGTTGATTGTGGATGCAAGTAAGATAAACGTGCTGACAACTTCCATCTTTATCATATCAAGATTTGCCTATTTGACCAGTGGTGAGGACTTTTATTTTCATAATGTTGGGATGTAATCCATATTAAAGGATGTAGTCTTTTATCTTGTGCTTCAAAATATTTAAGTCCTCCTAACTTTCAGCAAAAAAAGTTGTGTCATTTGGATGGCACTGTCTGCTGATGCGTCCTCTTTCTATCCTGCTGCCACATTCCGATTAATAATGTCCAGCCTTTTGAATGATTTGCTCAGCATATAGATTCTCCACATGGCTCTCTTAAATTTATATCACATCATTCCTTTGCTCTGTTCACACAAGAGCCTCTTGGTCTAGGTATAGGTTTTATAAGAACACCTTTAAGTGTTCTGGGATTCCTATTCTCAGTGTTAGCCACAATCTATAATGACCCATGGAATCAAATGCCAATATGTACTCAATAAAACACAGACATTATTCTGCTTGAGCCAAGTTCCTTCTGAAATCAACAATAATATCCGTAGGGTTGTGGCCTTTTCTAAATTTGACTTTAACTTCTGGCAGTTCTCTGTTCTGTCCAGTTTTGAATATTCTGCAAGCTTATACTTGCATGTGATATTAATGTTGTAGTTGCTAATTTCCTTCAAGTCAAACATGACTCATAATGACACTATGAACAAAAGGCCTGAAGTCTCTCTACAATGATCATCATTTATCAAAGTTCAAAGAGTTTCCAGAGGGATGTTTTTTAGAGAGTGGATGCCGCTCCTGTTTCTAAACTGACATAGTATATTATTGTTGTTTTGTGCCGTTGAGTCACCTGCAATGTATAGTGACCCTATGTACAGCAGCTCTGAACCCTTCTCTGTCCTGAGCCAGTCTCACTAATTCTGACACATCAACCCCCTTAGCCCCAGTTACTGTATCAATCAATCTCATCCAGGGTTTCCCTCTCCTGCACTGTCTGTCCACCCTTCAAGTACGATGTCCTTCTTTAAAGACCGATATCTCCTGGCCACCTGACCAAAGTACATGAGGCAGAGCTTCAAATCCTAGCGTCAAAGGAGAGACTTGGTTTCATCCTCTGCAGACAGACCAATTTGTTTTCCTGACAGTCCATGATATTTTCAAGACTCTAATCCAGCACCACAATCCGAAGGTGTCTATTCTTCTTCTGTCATCCTTAGTCATTGTTCAACTTTCTGAAGTACAACAAGTAATTGAGAAGACCATGGCCTGGATTAGGTGCACCTTTGTTTCTCTTCAGCACTCTAGAGAGGTCCATGGCAGTAGTTTTTCCCAATGCAATTTGTCTTTTGATTTCCTGTCTGCTGGTGTTAAGAGTGTCGATTATGGTTTTGAGCAAGCTGAAATTGTGATATTAATGATACAGTTCAATAATTTCCACCTTCTATTGGATAACCTTCCTTGTAATTGGGAATAAATATGGGCTCTTTAGACATAGTAATTTCACTCCAAGGGAGAAAATTCTACTTTCATGATTCTTTCAAGATCAAGGCAACTATAAATATATAATTTAACGTAATTTTTAATTTATTGAAAGATAAATACCTTATAGAATGAGTCACTTTTAAAAAAGCACAAAGTAAGCAAGCTATGATACTTTAAATCATAGTTTAAAAATTCTTATTAAAGTACAGAAAGATAACAAAAGACTAGAAATAGACTCCATCCATATAGCCACACACACATTTTCCTCTAGAACTTCATATATAATTTTTTTGTACCTCACCAGAAGAAGAATTTGAGTGAGATTTTACAACTAAAAAAAAAT
Source organism: Elephantulus edwardii (assembly GCF_000299155.1). NCBI lineage: Eukaryota > Metazoa > Chordata > Mammalia > Macroscelidea > Macroscelididae > Elephantulus > Elephantulus edwardii. The sequence continues at coordinate 13,962,716 of NW_006399773.1, forward strand.
GTTGGTTGTGTTAGGTGCCAACAAGTGGTATATGACTCATAGAGACCCTATGAACAACAGTTTCAACACTATCCTATTCTGTGCCATCCTCTCTGACACACTCAACCCCATTGCCACAGTCGCTGCTTCAACCCACCTGCTTGATGATCTTCTTTTTCTCCATTGCCCCTCCACCTTTATAAGCCTGATGTCCCTCTTCAAGAAATAACCTCTCCTACCAATATACCCAAAATATGTGGGAGAAAGCCTCATCATTCTTGCCTTCAAGGGGCACTCTGCCTACACCTTTTCTAAGACTTATCTATTTGTTCTTTTGTCAGTCCATGAGATCTTCACTACTTTTCTCCAACATTAAAACTTAAAAGACATCAATTTTTCTCTTGTCATCTTTAGCAATTTTCCAGCTCTCAAATATATAGTAAGTGACTGGTAAGACCACTGTCTGACTCAGGTGCACGTTGGTTTTCAAACTGGCATTATTACCGTATGATAATTTGGCGATGTCCTTTACTATAGACTTCCCTATTGCAATAGCTCTCCTAACCTCCTCATTGTTGGTACTGAGTTACTGTACCAGAAAGAATTGGCAACAGCAAAATATTTCAGGACGTTCGGTATGATCCAGAGACAATGATAATGATGGAAGGAACTCAAGCTACACAGAAGGGATTGGCAAACAATTAGGCCCCAGGAATCAATGAGATACCAATTGAAATAAATTATAAGAGAGTAGAATTCAATAATCACAGAAAGCATGAGTGAATAGAGAGAAAGATTAGTAAGGGAATGAGGAAGAATAAATATAAGAGTTTACTACAGAACTTCCCTTGGTTTCATAACAAGCACAACTAATTATTTAATCTTGCTTGACATCTTCAGAGAGGTGTTAGAAAACTTGCATCTCCAAACAGATCATCCAGAAGTAAGTTTGAGAAAGAATCTGCCAGACACTTCACACTTTCTGTTCCCGTTTAGTCAAGTTCGTCTCAAGAGGATTTAATTATTTTGTATTTCTAGGCTCCCTCATTTGCCAACTTCTATTGCTCAGGGGAAGCCTAATTCCACACCATATGGCTTGGGACGTCACCTTAGTTTGGAAGTAGTGGAAAAAGAACAGAGTTTTCTTCTTGAGAATACAAGTGTTCTATGTTTAGAAATTTATGACATTTTGTAACGTTTTAGAATATATATAGATATCAAAATATAATAGACTATGAATATGAAGACAGATGTGATTACCTAGCTTCTGAAAATTTAAATATATAGATATTCAAGTACATATTATAGAGTGACGCTAATCGGGATGGGAGTGTCAGAGACAGTGCAATTGGCACAGGACAGGACAGAGTTTAGGGCTGTTGTACATAGGGTCGCTATAAGTCGCAAGCGACTAGACGGCACCTAACAACAACAACAGCTATAACTATATAATTTCTATTAATTTCATTAATACAAAATAATAATTTAACTTAATTGTCAGATAGATAATAGCTGAAAGTAGAGATTACCAGAATAATGTAGATATGGACACTTTTGAAAATGCAAAGAGATTTCACTCTGTAGATCTTTAAAAAGTGTTGCTGACATTGAGAAAAACAGAAGTGACAGGACACTTAATTATATTCATGCAAACATATACCTGGACCAAAAATGTAAAGTCCAAACAAAACAAGAGAACAATACATGGTTTAAAATGAAGAAAGATATGTGTCAGGGCTGTATCCATTCTCTGTACTTATTTCAGTCTGTATATTGAGCAAATCATTCTAGAAGCTGCATTCTATGAAGAATGTGACATCAAAATCAGGAAGAAAGACTGATCAAACCTGTGTTAAGGAGAAAACATAACCCAGTTTTTTAAAGGTAAGGAGTGCTTGCTTCAGAAGATCGAAGGCAATAGACTTCAGTATAGATTATAGTTCAACATGAACAAAACAAGAATTCTCACCACTGGATTACCTCACAAATAAATTGCCTGTGTTGTTGCCTCACAAATAGGCAACACCATGATTGTTGTTGTTGTTATGTACCGTTGACTCACTTGTAACTCATAGCGACCCTAGGTACTAGAGCCCTAAACCCTGCTCTTTCCTGTGCCAACCTCACTGTCTCTGAAACACCTACTTTCATTACCCAAATCACTGAACTGATCTATTTCATTGAGGGTCTTCCTCTCTTGTGCTATCCCTCCACCCTCCTAAACATGATGTCCCTCTTTAAGAACTGTTCTTTGCTTGCAAAATGCCCAAAATATGTCAGATGAAACTTCAGAATCTTTCCTCCAAGGAGCAGCCTGGTTTTTCTCTCTTCAGGACAAACCTGTTTGTTCTAGCAGTCCATGGTATATTCAAGACTCTTCTCCAGCACCACAGATCTAAAGCATCAATTCTCTTTCTATCATCCCTAGTCATTTTCCAGTTCTCTGACTCATAGCATACAATTGTGAAAACTGTGGCATGGATCAGGCACACCTTAATCTCCAGCCTGACGTCATTGTTCTTCAGTACTCTGAAGAGGTCCCTCACAGTTGACTTTCCCAATGCAGTGTGTTGTTTGATTTCCTGGTTTCTGGTACCAAGAGTATTGATTGTGGAGCCAAGTAAACAAAAACTATTAACAATATCAATCTCTTTACCATCCACTATGATGCTGCAAATTGGCCCAGAGGTGAGAATATTTGTTTTCTTAACATTGAGCTTCCATCTCTATTGAAGGCTGCAGTCCTTGAACTTCTGCAGCAAGTGCTTCAGGTCCTCCTCAGTTTCACCAAGAAGGGTTGTATCATCTACATAGATAACACAGGTTCTTGACGAATCTTCCTCAATTCCTGATGCCACATTTCTCCTCATACAGCCCAGCCTCCCGTATGATCTGTTCTGCATGCAGATTGAAATGGTATGGAGACAGAATACATCCCTGGCAGACACCCTTCCTGATTCTGAACCATGCAATGTAACCTTCCTCTGTTCTGATGACTGCCTCTTGGTTCAAGTATAGGTTTTGCATAAGCACCATCAAATTTTCTAGAATTCCCACTCTTCTGAGAGTCAGCCACACTTCATTGTGATCCACTCGTCAAAAGCCTTTGCATAGTCAATGAAACACATCATGATAAATGGAGAAAATATTGAAATTGCCAACAAATTCTTTTTACTTGGACCCAAAACCAACACCCTTGGTTCCAGCAGTTAGGATAGAAGGAGATGTATAGCATTGGAAATGTCTACTGTCAGGGGTCTCCTCAAATAACTGAGAGGCAATTATGTCAGTTTATAGACTAAGGTACACCTGATTCAGGCCAAGATCTTTTCAATTACTTGCCATGAATCTCAAACCCGGACAATTACTAAGGGTGACAGAAGAAGAATTTGATATTTTTGAATTGTAATGTTTGGTGAAGAGTACTGAATAGCTCATGGACTGACAACTTCACAAAACAAAACAAAACAAAACAAAAACAAACAAAAACCCTTTGATATGTCTTAGGGGAAATACAACCAGAGTGCTTCTGGCAAGAATGTCAAAGCTTTATTTCACATACTTTGTGTAGGTTTTTGTTGTTGCTGTTATTTTATTCTAAAAATATAATCATATTATTATGCATATTGAAAAGAGTAGTTAAGTTATAGGAGACCAATAGATATGTATTAACACCCTAAATATTTTTCCTCTTTTTTATTGGTTTGCATGCAATAACTCATATACATTATGTTTCATTCATATACATTGTGTTTCACACAATCTTTAATTTACATTGTATTTCATACACTTATTCATGTACATTGTATTATATAGAATTAATTCCTATTGATCTATGTCTTTTTTTAATAAAATTTTTATTTTGTATTGGTTTACTTACAAAGTTCATATACACTGTTTTGCACATCAGATCATTCCCATTTCCTGTACTCAGCTTGGTCCCCACTATCAAATTGTGTAACCCTGTGATTTACCACCCCCATCCTCCCAATCCCCAACTCCAACCATCCTCATCCTTCTGCTCTTCCCCACCCCACCTCAGATCCTCATACTCTTTCTATCATACTGGTCTTATACAGTATTTGTCTTTATGGGACTGAGTTTTAGCATAATGCTTTCCAATCCTGCCCAAGTTAGGTAGTGATTTATGAAATCTTTGCTCCTGCATGCTGCTTAGTAATCCATCCTGGGAATGCACCATGATTTCTCAAACCATTCCACTGTAGTTGGCATTTGGGCTGTTTCCATGTTCTTGTGATGGTGAATAACATTGCTATTAACATTGATGAATACGTCTCTGTTTGTGCCTCAGTTCTTATTTTCTCAGAGTATATTCCAAGCAGTGGAATAGCTGGGTCATGCATACTTAGGACATGTTGGTACGAAAGCTATTCCTTGGATATCATAGTTGGAGAGGTGGAGATTAAGCAAAAGAGAGGAAGACCCTCAATGAGATGGATTGACACCCTGAACTGCAGCTATAGATTGAAGAATGTTAGAGATAATGAATATGGCACAGGATAGGACATATAGACAGACAGAGGTCTATTGTTCATAGATTCACTATGAGTGACTGAACTTAAAGGCAGCTAACATTAACAAGAACAACAACATATTAATTTAAAAATCTATAATCCAGTATAGGTAGTTGTTGTTATGGTTGTGTGCTCTTATGTGCTGAGTAGGATTTAACTCATTGTTGACCCTCCTGTGAGTTTCCATTCTCTATAAATCTCATGGAAGGAGATTTCCCATCTTTCTTCCACAAAGCAGGCAGAATATTCCAACCACTTGCCTTTGGATTGCAGCACAACTTCTTACCACTAGGCCAAGAGAGGTATATTGTTGTTATTTGCTGTCAAGTCAGAAGTAAACCATAGCTGACCCTCCAGTGGGTTATCAGGCACAGTTAGTTGCACTAAAGGATGGTGCCTATTCTTTCCCCCATGTAGTAGATGGTGGATTTGAACCACATGCCTTTGAGATTGTAGCATAGCTCTTACTACTACACTACCAGTGCTCACTAACAGAGGTTGTTGTTGTTGTTATGTGCCGTTGAGTCACTTGCAACCCCACTCCCCCATACTTTAGCATTCTCATCCTGCCCACAGCGATCTGATTGTTGAGATATTAATACCAGGTTATTGCAACCAAAGAGTGAGGCTTTCTTCTTTCACCAATTTGGACAATCAATGAGGAAGTGCAAAGAAGAATAAGCGCCTTTCAATTGTGGTGTTGACAAAATGTATTAAATACAACATGATCTGCCAAAAGAACAAACATATCTGTCTTAGAAGAAGTCAAATCATGATGTTTCTGAGAGGCAAGTATGGTAAAACTGTCTCACATACTTTGGGCATGTTGCCAGGAGAGGCCAGATTTTGGGAAAAGACGTCATGCTCAGAAAGGCAGAGCCAGTAAAAGAGAGAAGGACCCTTAACAAGGGAAGAAGGCCCTTTGCAAAGTACATCATACTGTGAAAATTAAAATGTCATTGAAAGAGAAGACGTCTCCACTGAATAGGGTGATACAGTGATTGCAACAGTTGTCTCAGTTATAACAGAGATTGTGTCATTGGTGTAGGCAAGGGTAAGGATACAATCTACTATTTATAGGGTCACTATAAGTCATAGCAGACTTGACGACGCTGACTAGGGCAATAGCGCCAGATGAGTCAGTGACAGATATTGGCTCAGGATAGGGCAGAGCTATTGTGCATAAGGTAACTGAAAGTCACAGATAACTGAACAGCACATAACATACCAGTACCACCATCATCATAACAACACTACATACAGATTCCTGTATCAGAGGTTTTGCTTGTTCAAAAGCCTTATTTAAGAACATAATTTACTACTTTCTATGCAGTCATATTAGAATTATTAAAAATTAGAGAAGCAAACTGGACATTTTTTTAAATTAGTATAAGTCTTATATTTTAATTTTTATTTTGTCTCTGATGTGTTGTTTTTATTACATTTCATTAGGTCAAGTTCAAGTCACAGCAATGTCAAGTATAACAAAAGAAACGTTGCTTGATCTTATGCCATTCTTACAATTTCTAACATACTTAAGACCTTAGTTATAATCACTGTGTCAGTCTATCTCATTGGGGATCTTTCACTTTTTCACTGACTTTCTACGTTAACAAACATAAAGCTGTTCTCTAGGAATTAGCCTCTCCTGTAATTTGCCCAAATTCATGAGACAACCGTTCACGGTTCCTGCCTCTATGACACACTCTTGTTGTGCTTCTCCCAAGACAGAATTGCTTGTTCTTTTCTTAGTCTATGAGGATGTATTTAACATTCTTAGCCAACACCAGCATTCAAACAAATTCTTTTTAAAGTATTAGTTATTCATAGTCTAACTTATACATAGATATGAGCAATGGAAAACACTAAGGCTTGAGTCAGACACAACGTAATCTTCTAGTGACATATTTTCTCTCTAGCATTGCGGAGAGGTCACTGGCAGAATATAATAGGTTCTTTGATTTCTTTATTGATTTCCACTGACACTGATTGTGTATCCAAGTGAAATGAAATTGTTACCAATTTCAATGTTTTCTTTTTGTATCTTGATTTTTACTTGTCCAGTTGTGAGGATTTTTGTTTTCCTTGTGTTAAAATACAATCCATACTGAAACTATAGTATTTCACCTTTAGGAAGAAATGTTTTAAATCATCTTTGTTTTCTGCAAGCAAGATTTTGTCATCATATATGAATTGTTTTGTGTTATCTTTGTCTTGCAGTCAGACAGAATGCAATAAAAATTATTTTATGTTATTATGCTTAATTAAAAAACAATGTTGCCAGGACTCAGAATCATATCCAATATTTTACAGAACACAAAAAGCTGTAGGTAATATTTTTTTCTTCTTCATGGAAAAATACTTTATTTATATCCGTCATGTTTGGTAGACTTGGTAAAAATAAAAATTCATTAGTTTCTTACATAAATCATATTGCATGGTAGTTACCATGTACTAATTTGTGGATTTTCTTAATTTATTATCAGAAAAACAAAACAATTAACATTTAGCTTTCACAGTTATATTATACCGATAGTGAATTGTTTTGCTTCTCAGATCTGGTGATGCATTATTCGTTGTATCAGGTCAAGTTATTAGATAGACACTGTCAAAATCTTATTCACACAAATAAGTAGTAATTTATAGCTTAGTAGAGTTACTTGTACCAATACTGAGCCTTGATGTACTTTTATTGCAATAACAAATTGCAGTATTTAATTAGGTCTCCTGGGGTGATTTCTCCTTTATTTATATACTTTTCTCAAGTGTATGAAGGAAGTTTGGCAAATTGAGATTTTGGCTTTTGGGGTTTGGGGCTTTTTTTGCTATATTACGAGGCAATTTTAGATTCACTTGGGCTAAACTCAAGGTTGCATTATGGTTCTTGTGAACTTGTTTTCATTCTCTTCACCTTCAATTTGAGTTTGCACATGAGTAATTGATGGTTTATTCCATAGTCAGCACCTGGTCTTGTTTTAAGTACTGATATAGAGTCACTTACAATTTGTTCCACAGATGTATTTTCTTATTCCTACACAGTCTAAAAGATGACGTATGGGTGTGTAGTTATGAGAGCTCTTATGGCATAGTAGTAAAGAATTGTGCTGCTACCCTAAAGGCACGTAGTTTGAATCTACTAGCTGTTACTTGGGAGAAAGATGGGCAGTCTCCTCTCATATGATTGTTGTTGTTATATGCCGTCGAGTTACCTGCTACTCATGGTGAGCTAACCTACAACAGCTCTTTACTCTATCCTGTGCCACACTCATTGTCTTCCACCTATCTACCCCCATTACCCCAGTCACTGAATCAATTTATCTCATCAAGGATCTTCCTCTCCTGCATTGTCCCTCCACCCTTCCCAAGCATGATATCCCTCTCCAAGAACTTGTCCCTCCTTGCAACATGTCCAAAGTATGTGAGACAAAGCTTCAGAATCTTTGCCTCTAAGGAGCAGTACAGTTTCATCCTCTCTAGGACAAACATGTTTGCTCTCCTAGAAGTCCATGGTATGTGTATTCAATACTCTTCTCCAACACCACAGTTTAAAGGCATCAATTATCCTTCTATGATCCATAGTCATTGTCCAGCATCTGATGCATAGCAAGTGATTGCAAAGACCATGGCCTGGATCAGGTAACCCTTAGTCTCCAGACTGACATCATTACTCTTCAGTACTTTGGAGAGGTATTTGACAGCAGAATTTCCCAATGCAGTACATCTTTTAATTTCATTGCTGCTGTTGCTAAAAGTATTGATGTAGAGCCAAGCAAACTAAGGTTGTGAACAATCTCAATCTCTTCACCATCCATCCTGATGCTGTCAATTGGCCTAGTGATGAAAATCTTTGTTTTCTTGATATAGAGCAAACTTCAATCCATATGAAAGTCTGCAGTCCTTGACCCTCTGCAGCAAGTGCTTCAGATCCTCAGTTTCAGCAAACAGGATTGTGTCATTTGCATAACACAGATTGTTGATGGGACTTTCTCCCAACCTGATGCCACATTTCCACTTATAGAGACCAGCCTCCTGGATAATCTATTCTGCATATAGATTGAAAAGGCATAGAGATAGGACACATCCCTGGCATACAGCCTTCCCAATTTTGAACCATGCAATATTCCCTTGCTCTGTTCTGACAGAGCATGGTCCAAGTATAGGTTTCTCATAAGCATGATCAAGTATTCTAGGATTCCCATTCTTCTCAGAGTTAGCCATAGTTTGTTGTGGTCCACACAGTTAAACACCTTTGTATAATCAATGAAAAGCAGACAGACATTTCTGTCACTCCCTGCTTTCAGCCAAGATACGTTTAACATCAACTACAATGTCGCTAGTACCATGGCCTCTTCTAAACCCAGCCTGCACTTGTGTCAATTCTTTATTGATATGCTGTTCTAGTGATTTTTGGATAATCTTCATCAGAATCTTGCTTGCATGTGATATTAATGATTGTGTTCAATAATTTCCATACTCCATCACATCCACAAGAAGTCAATCCTGGAGCAGAAATTCAATGGAAAGGACTTTTCCTAAGAACAATCAGATGTGTTGGTTCTGATTCTAAAGGACACAACAACATATATTTACTCTT
>NW_006399773.1:13973285-13974521 GCF_000299155.1 Elephantulus edwardii
TCTGATACAGGCCATGGTCTTTGCAATCACTTGTTATGCATCAGAGAGTTGGACAATGACCAAGGAGGATAGAGGCAGAATTGATGTCTTTTAGCTGTGGTGCTGGAGAAGAGTATTGAGAGTACCGTGGACTGATAGGAAAACAAACAGATTCATCCTGGAATGGGTTAAACCGGGTGGCTCCTTGGAGGCAAGGATTCTGGGCTCCATCTAACATAGTTTGGACATGTAGGGAGAGACTGGTCCCATGCTTGGGAGGGTGGAGGGACAGTGCAGGAGGGGAAGGCCCTTTATGGGGTAGATTGATTCAGTGACTGGATTAATCAGGATGGGAGTGTCAGAGACAGTGGGATTGGAACAAGACAGAGCAGAGTTTAGGGCTGTTGTACATAGGGTCGCTATGAGTCCCAAGCAACTCGACAGTTCCTAACAACAATAGGGACCAATGTGAAGTAGTACATTTTATAGCTTAGACAACTAGAAAAATGTTAAGAAGGCAAGAGAGGAAAATTTAGTAGATTCACAAACTATTTTTATTCTTTTTTAATAATAGAACTTGGTTGCTAACAATGTTTCTAATTCGAAACATTGTTACCATTTGCTTTACAAAAGGGGAAAAATATCAACATGACTCCAGCTTATTACAAATGAATGGAAATGGACTCCATGATGAATTTGCATTGGATTTTTAAAGCCAAAAGTTGCAAAGGAAGAGATTTTCCATCTCTCTTTAGCAGAGTCACTAGTGGCTTCAAACCCTCAGAGAGGTTGGACTTCTGTTTTAGCAGTGCAGCTCATTATGGACTAAGCCATTAGAACCGTTCATTCCACATAAGAGCTCATCCACTTGTCAATTAGCTCCCACAAGGTATACAGACTAGAAAACACTATGGACAGTTCTACTTTGTCATATTTAGATAAGTTCTCAATGAGTGAATGTTAACTTGTAGACAAACAAAAGAATCTAAATGTCTTTAATATTGTGCAGGAAAGAATAAGGAGATAGACCACTTCTATGGCAGTCAGAAGACTCTTTTTTTTTGGCTGGAAACAAAGTAATTTGCAAAGAGTAGGAGATGGAGATTAAAAAGGGAAGAACTCACTCAAAACTTCTAAAGATGAAAGAACTGAAAAATAAATTCAAGCCTTATTTTGCAATTCTGAGTGATGCTAAGGGAAATTATCTTATGATCCAGGAGATAGATAGATAGATAGATAGATAGATAGATAGATAGA
>NW_006399773.1:13974621-13980105 GCF_000299155.1 Elephantulus edwardii
CTAATACTATAACTTAAAAATACATAAAACATAATTTGAGAAAAATTAAAATGAAGATTTGTTTTTCATACAAACTTCTTTCAATCATTTCTCAAAGAGAGAAAATGTATGCATTGGTAAGATTAAAATCGGTTTTGGAAGCATTTTAACATTTTTCCTCAAGAATAAACCAATAATAAATATTTATTTTAGTTATTCAGTATCATGTTTATCTAGTATTGTTAAAAAAGAAATTCCACAGATAGAATCATTTAATTAGCAAGATTTTATTATTTCTTTGTTTCTGTTGTGTACTGTATAAGGAATCTACAACTTGATAGCACCTAACAACAACAATAACAATAACATAGAGAGAGATCTCTGTTGGCCTAGGGGATAGAAAGTTATGCTACCAAGCCAAAGGTGGGTGGTTTTAATCAGTGGCCTTCAAGCCTGTTTTTTATTGATTTTGGTCAAACATTCTTCTAAATAGTTTAGCATTGGTCTGTCTATTTGCTGTACAGAGGTAACTCGTGGTTGCTGTGATGTTAAACACTGTGACACTGATGTGTCAAATACAATAATGGTAACCCATGGTGAACAGCGTTTAGTGGAACTCCTTGATTAAAACAAGCTTGGGGAAAAACAATTTAAAAAAAAAAAAAGCAAAGCTTGGAAGCAGGAGTGATGTCTACTTCTGAAACAGCCTGCCTCTGCAAACTATGAACTTGGAGAAATGATGAAAGTTATACAAGCGTTCAGGTCTTTCATTCCTAGAGTCACTATGAGTCATCTATGACTCAAAGACACTTAACAACAACAACCACTGTAAAGTTAGTACCTACCCATAACTGACCATCTGGTAGATTAGGAGAGTAGAAATCTGAGTTCAGAACACTGTATGAGAATATTTTGATGTTTGTTCTATCTGAAGGAAGAACCTTCTCTCCTTCCAAGATGTCTGAGCCTGAAATTTCTTCAGGATCACAAAATGTGTCTTTGAATCAATCTTTGCTTGACTCTAGGCAGTTCTCAGTTCAGTGACCCTGGGTTCAAAGTACATACGCCATTCCCTGATTTTCAGTCTTCTTATTTAATATCTTTAGACTAATAGGTGACTTCTGGCTCTTCATTCTTCTCATTCAGTCTCTTTTAGAGTATATGGTAGCTCCCATACTGGTTCTTCAACTATTCTAGAACCAAAAGAGATAAAATTGGCGCTCTAGCCTGAGAAAATATATTAACTTCAGTTACTAGAGATAAAGAATGATGCATCTCATCTTAACTCTGCTTTGTGAACATAACAAGTAAACCAGATTATTACTAACAACCTAATCCTACACATTAACTACAGGCAAAGATTCCATTTTACACCATGTCAGAAAATGAGGCATAACACTTACTAATGGAATTATATCTTATCCATGTTAATACACACTTTTGGGATGTACAATTTTATTATTATTATTATTCTATTAATTATTTGAGGTAATAGACACTTTTTGATAAGTTGGAATTGATGTGACTATGAAACAATATTCAGGTGCTTAAAAATGTGAAATTTGTTTTAGAAAGAGGCTGCAATAATTGTTAAGAAATGTGTCATTCTTAGGATTTTGATACCATAGGGGAATAATTGTAAGCTGCATGAGGACAGAGACCACTTTGCAATAATTTTCTGACATATTATCATTGCTGACGGGCACATCATAGAAAACCAGTAAATGTCTCTTCAGTTAAGCTCTTAATCAGTGTAGAAATTTGGTAAGTCAAATTTTGAAGCAATCTGATTCCTTACTCACTCTCCATTTAGTGTATGCAGCTATAAAAGCATAGTGGCACACGTAACAGATCTACCTTACCACAGAATGTAAATTATCTACTAGGCACAAATGTGCCTAAAAAGGTGCTTCTATACTGAAGTAAAACTGTAGGAATAATTTAATTACTTGGAAAATAAAATAGAATAATTGATAAGAATACAAGTAAAATTTATGTTTGAGTTGTGTTCCATAGGGAATTCTACCCTTAAAATTTTAGTTTGTGAAGAGATGCAGTACCTACTATGTAATTAATGTACTAGTATTTACTAGTATTGGTATTGTAACTTTATGAAACTTTGTAGATAAAGTATATGAATTTATACACATATATGAAGGATGTAAAGGAGGTGGAAGGAGTACTCAGACTCACTGGACCAAAAAAAGAATTGGTTGACAGAGAATAATTTCATGAACCAACATATTATCAAGGGGCAATGGTGATGAAGAAGGAAATTCAAACTGTTCTGAAAGAATTAACAACAACAACAAAAACAATAAAGCCCCAAGAACTGTTGATGGAATACCAAATGATGTATTTGAGCAAACAGACGTAACTTTGGAATGTTCATCAGATAGTGCCAAGAAATCTGGAGGACAGTTACCTGGCCAACTGACTTGAAGAGTTCCATAATTATTCCCATTCTAAAAGTGATCCAACAGAGTGTGGACATTATTGAACAACATCACTAATATTACATATAAGCAAAATTCTGCTGAAGATTCTCCAAAAACTACTGGCCAGTATATTGACAAAGAACTGTCAGAAATACAAGCTGGGTTTAAAAGAGGCTGTGGTACTAGTGATATCATTATCAATTTCTGATGGATCTAGGTTGAAAGCAAAGAGAACAAGAAGAATGTCTATTTGTGTTTCATTGACTATGCAAAGGCATTTGACTGTGTGGATCACAACATATTGTTGCTGATATTGAGCAGAACGGGAATTTGTGCAGAATGGGAATTTGTGCAAAATGAGAATCCCAGAACACTTAATTGTGCTCATGAGAAACCTAGACTTAGACCATGAAGCAACTGTCTGAACAAAGGGGGGAAACATTGTATGGGTCAAAATTAAGCAAGGAGTGCATCAGGGATGTGGTCTTTCTCCATACATTTTCAAACTATATGTGGAACAGATTATTCAAAAAGCTGGAGTTTATGATGGAGTATGTGGCATCAGGTTTGGAGGAAGACTTAGCAACAACCTGCATTATGCATGTGACACAACCTTTGTCACTGAAACTGGGGAGGACCTGAAGTGTTTGTCGCATAAGGTCAAGGACTTCCTTCTTCCATATGGCTTTCATCTCAACATCAAAAAAATAAAGATTCTTGCCACCAGGCCAATAAGCAATATCATGATATATAGAGAAGAGATTGAGATTGCTAACAATTTTAGTTTGCTTGGTTCCACAATCAACATTCTTGGCACAAGCAGTCAGGAAATCAAAAGACAGGGAGTTACTCTGGGTTATTTTGGAAAAGAGGATATCAATCTGTAGAATGGAGTGTGCTTGATTCAGACGATGGTCTTCTCTATCACTTGCCATGCTTCAGAGATCTGGACAATTGCTAACGAAAGAAGATGAATCTATGTCTTTGATTTGTGGTGCTGGAAAAGAATAGTGACTATGCCATGAACTGCCAAGAGAATAAACAGGTCTGTCCTAGAGAGGGTGAAGCCTTGAAGGCAAGGATTTTGAAACTCCATCTCACAAACTTTGAGCATGTTGCCAGGAGGGACTTCATACTTGGAAGGGTGGAGAGTCAGTGCAGGAAAGGTAAACCTTGAATGAGATGAACTGACAGTAACTGGAATAATGGGTGTATGTGTGTTGGAGACAGTGAGATTGGCTCAAGATAGAGTAAGATTCAGAGTCACTGTCCTTAGGGTTGCTATAAGTCACATTTGACTCAACAACACATACAACAACAACTTTCATAAGTATGTGTATTTATATATTCACATGTATATATACACACACACATACATCACCCCACCACAAACATATATGAATAAATAACTATAACAACAAAAGATCTTGACGGTATATCAGTTAATGCTTAGGTGCTGACTAAAAGGCCAGTGGTTTGATCCTACCAGAAATCCTACAATAAAAAAAAGAGAGAAAAATAACAGTTGACCCTATAAAGATTATAGTTTGGGAAATAATATGATGCACTTCTGCTCAGTCATGCTGGGTCACACTAAGTCATAATTGACTCAATAGTAACATGTCTATGTGAATATATATGTCAAGGTCATAGAAGAATTAGTCATATGTGACTTTATATGGAATTGTATCATGAAATTATACCAAATTTTTGAAGGTAATTTAGTTTGCTTTGTCTTGTTTTACTTCTAGATTTTCAAAATTTGGATCAAAAACATATAGAAAAAATATCTTTTTCCAAATTTATAAATGAAAATATGATATTTTCCTATCTTTTAGTTTAAAAAAGAGTTTTCCCAGTTTCTTAATCATATTTATCTCTATTAAGAAAATATTTAAGAAAAAGAACTAGAGAAAAAAATCCAAAAATAAAAAATCACCCCAAAGCAAAATAATCCCTCCTTTGTTGTCTTATAAATGATGCATATAAAACCAATAGTTGTCCTAGAATAAGACATGTGACCATTTTGGCTGACTTACCTACATATTCAGCTATTTGGAGTCATTATTGATTTACTGCAGTAATAAATGTCTAAAACAATTATTTCAACCCTGCTGAGAATATTAAGTTTCCTGAGAAATGTAAAGCTGAACCTCTGGTGAGATCTCCGTGGGAGAAATGAAGTGAATTTCCTTCAATGAAGTTTGGCACTGCTGTGAACTTCTTTTCTGTCAACATGGCTAAATGTTTTAAGTAAAAGTTAGTGAACAAGGTACAAAAAAATAGCAGGTGGTTGAATATTGATTCAAATAATGAATTATATTTAATACCTTAAACATAGTTAAAGTAATTAAAATGAATGGTGTTAAGATTTGTAACCATCTGAATATGAACTTTTGCCAAATAAGGTTTGCCTTTTATACAAAAATAATTCAGGGGGAAAAACTGCAAAGTTCTTGAAGAGTAGCTTACATTATATACATTTATTTATAACATAAAATTTTTAGAGAAATTTCATAAAGTAAGTTGTCATTATAATCATCACGAAAATTTACACCTATTTCTTTGAAACCTCTTGCTCAATCAGGGAGAAATAACTTCTCATTGTGAAATGAACATTGAATATCTTTTCTGATAAATAGGGTCACTAGGAGTCATGCTTGACTCAATGGCACCTAACAATCACAATGACAGCATATACACAAATAGATAGTTACCTTATTAGAACAATTATTGTGTTCTTCCTCTCAAAAGCCTTTTACAAAATAGGAATACTGATTTCCAAGACCTTGGAGAGGTTTAAAAACTAAGGGGAAAATTTTTTTTAATTTACATTTTAAATCAATAGCACAATTCACATTCTTCTCTTCACTCACATGATTAGAGTGAATAAATGAGCTGATATTACTCAGTATAAATGTTAACGAAAAAAAGTGTTATTTGGGGAGGTATTATGCAGCACTCTATTTTCAAGTCGTGCAAATATCTCCAGAACCTCTCTAGAATCAGTTAAAAAAATTAGTGATAAAATTAAATGAAGTTTCATTTGTTGTTGTTGTTGTTGTTA
>NW_006399773.1:13986385-14046132 GCF_000299155.1 Elephantulus edwardii
TTTAATTTAAAAAATATAAGATGAAGGGAATAGAGAGTCACTGGATGAAAATAATTGGTAAACATTGAAATGTTTCAGGAAATAGCATATGATAAAGAGGCAATAGCAATGAATGAAGAAGTTCAAGCTGTATTGAAAGCCTTTGCAAAAAATAAGGCCCAGGAGTCAATGGCATACCAACTTACACATTTCAACTAATTAATATCTCAACTCTGGACAAGCTCTCTAGCCTGTCTCAGTAAATTTGGGAGACAAGTACATGATCAACTGACTAGAAGAGATCCATATTTGTACCCATTCCCAGGAAAAGTAATCCAGCAGAAAGTGTAAATTGTTAAACAGTATGATGAGTATCATGTGTAAGCAAAATATTGCTGAATAAAATCCCAAAACAACTAGAAGAACTTATTTACAGAGAATTGCCATAATTTTAATCTGGGTTTAAAAGAGATGCACAAGTGATATCATTGCTGATATTAGGTGGATTGTAGCTGAAAGGAGAAAATACTAGAAGAATTGTTTGGGTATTTTGTTGTTATTGTTGATGTTGTTTTTTTTTATTGACTACGCAAAGATACTTAACTTTATGGATCATAGCAAATTACGGTTAATACTGAGAAGAATAGGGAATTTGAGAATACTTAACTGTGCTCATATAAAACCTAAGTATAGACGAAGAAGCTGTTGTCCAAAGCGAAGAGGTAACATTGCATGGTTTAAAATTAAGAAAGGTATACATTAAGGTTGTATCTCTTTTTCCATACCTATTCAATCAGAATGTAGATCAAATAATTCAAAATGCTGGATTTTATTGGAGAAGACTTATCAACAACCTGCATTTTGCAGATGACACAACTTTGCTTGCTGAAATTATGAAAGACTTGAGATACCTGTTGCAGACGATCATAGGCCTTCATTATTGATTGTCTCAGGACATCAAGAAAGCAAAAATCCTCGTTACTTACCTGATAGACAATATCATGATAGATGGATAAAAGATTGAAATTATCAACAATTTTATATCACTTAAATCCACAATCAATACTGGTAGTCTGGTAGTCAAGAAATCGAATGCAAAAGACATATTGCATTGGAAAGGTTGCCATGAATGACCTCTGCAAAATACTAAGGAATAATGATGTTAGTTTCAAGACTAAGAAGAGTCTAATACAACCATGGTCTTTTTAAACATTTACTATGCATCTGAGAGCTGGATAATCAATATAGATGACAGAAGAATGCTTTTGAGTTGTGTTGAAAAAGAGTGCTGATTATCCTATAGACTTCAAAAATAATGAACACATCAATCTTGGAGGAAATGTAGCCATAATGTTCCTTGGAGGTAACAATGGAAAAGATCATCTCACATACTTTGGGAATATTTTTAGGAGGGGTTATTCCTTGCAAAGGAACATTATGCCTTGAAATGTGTAAGTTCAGAGAAGGAGAGGAAGACCTCCAGGAAGATCGATTGACACAGTGACTGCAGCTATGGACTACAGTATGTCAGAGATGATGAGGATGGCATAGGGTAAGATCTGTTGTTCTCAAGGTCACTGTGATTCATATTGGACAGCACTTAACCAGCAGCAGCGGCAACTACTATTAACCAAAGCTTCCAGGTTTTTGTGGAATTTTTTTTCTTTACTCTTTAAAGGGAAATCAAGACAGAATTTTATAAGCAAGAATTTTTTAAACTTTTTATTATACCTTTTCATTCATCAAATGTTATAAGTGTATATTTACTTTTTTTAATTTCAAAATTATTCACTCATGTTTTATTGTTCAAATTGAATATTATCTCTTGCAGAAAATGTTCTTTGAATGTCAAGTGGAACTGAATGAGTTAATGGAACATTGTATCTCACTCACTCATTACAAATGAGTTAAAATTGACTCATAGCTGATCCTCTATTGGGTTTCTAAATATTTTAATAACACGACAGATATATTCCATTTTTCTTTTCTGGAATTCTATATTCTTCTTACAACTTTTTTTTACAATAGCACTGTCGTTGGGATAGTCATAAGGTACAACACTACAAAGCTTTATGTTCTTTACATAAAACACATGTGTGAAGCAGCACATGAACATATCAGATGCTTAGGATATAAACTTAATTCAACTAGTTTTAATTCCACTCTCCTAGAGTATAAATAGTTTACAAAAAATATTACTGATACTTAACAGAGGTTCCTTGAAAAATTTTCCCCTTTAAAATAGCTTAGTGTTCAATTAAATAACTTTTAGCCATGTATTTAATAACATTTTGTTTCTTCTATTTTTATACTATTAAATTTGAAAATTTAAAAAAAATAAAATCACTCAAGGAAATTATATAGTTTGAAAACATCAACTACAGAAAATTTAAAATTGAAGATGTTGTTGTTAGTAAAACTCATAGTGACCCTGTGAACAAAAGATCTGAACCCTGTTTTATTCTGTGCCATCTTCACACTTCCTGACATACAAGAGCTCATTGTAGCAGTCACTGTATCAATCCACCTTGTTGAGGGTCTTCCTCTCCTTCACAAACCCTTTACCTTTTCCCAGCACTGTATACTTTTCCAAGGTATAGCTTTTCCTGGCAACAAGCCCAAAGTATGTTAGGAAAAGCCTCACTATTCTTGCCTCCAAAGAGTACTCTGGCTGACCCTTCTCCTAGACAAATCCATTTGTTCTCTTGGTCATCCATGGGATATTTAGTTCTTTTCCAACACCATAGCTCAAAGATGTTAGTTCTTTTTCTGTCATGCTTATTCATTGTCCAACTCTCAAATTCATAGCAAGTAATAATAAAGACTATGGTTTGAACCAGAGGCAACTTATTGGAATGAAGAATAAAATTTCTTTGCAGTGATTATTACACTTTTGAAAAACTAACTCAAGAAATGGTTCCTTTTTGGCATACAAGCAAAATGTAGGTAAGTTAAATACTTTGATAAAGTAATAAGTGTTGGTGTTATTGACTGCCTTTGCACTGAGCATGACTCATAGTGGCCCCATGAAAACAAAAGGCCTGAAGCCTTTCTATAACTATCGGCATTTATTAAAGTTCATAGCATGTTGTTTGGGAAGTGGATGCCACTAAATAAACTATAGCTGAATATGTATCCTTTATTTGTGAGATCATTGTATTTCTAAATAAATCAATAAATAATATAAATAGAAACTGACAAAAAAGTCATGATTTACCTATATAAATATTGCTGTCCCAATTCTCTATCACAATATCAGAAAGCAAATCACCTGGAATGAAATAACTGTATTATATATGCTTGATGATTACTAACCTTGTTTTATCAAAGTATTGCTAGAGTTGTGCTGGAGAAGAGTATTGAACATACCATATAGTGTAATTCTAAGTTACATCCACATCTATTTTAGCATTTCTATAACTAAACTGATAGTAATAATTACTACAAATTGAAAATATTTAATTTTCTGATCTTTTCCAACTTCTCATGATGTAAGATATCTTTTAAAACATAAAGATTTAATTTATACTTGAATAGATGGAATGATAGTACATAGAACAATGGTAATTAATTATATAAAATATAATATATATCAACGATTTTATAAAACACAAAGTCTATATAAAAAAAACATGGAATATATGAATTATTGTATGTGAACTAACAAAAAAATTAAAAAATAACACAATTTATACTGTATGGGGGGGAGTTCTGTTGGCATCCTTTGTAGGAAGTTGTTCTACTAACCCAAAAGTGACATCTTTCTGTCTCTTTGTGTCCACCAGTGACTCCCAGAGGGGAAAAAAAAAGGGAAACCTTTTCCGATGCATTTTACAACCTCAGAAATTCAATGATAAGTTAGCTACACACTGATTTTGATTTAATGGCAAAGAGTTTTTATTTATAGAATATAGAATCTTGTCTTCTTATAAAGACCATTAGTTGGCTAATTAATGAATTAAATTTTACTTTCTGGAGATAATTCTTTACACAATTGCTACAAAAAATCTGCTAACAGAACATCTCCAGAACAATGGAAGTCATTTTTAGAGCTCATCACCTAACTTCAGGTTTGAATAAAGAGAGTCAAAGAAAACAGGCTTAACATAAGGACGTGAAATGTAGCTTGATAAACAAGATATTCTTCATATTATTTTTGAAGCCAGCATTAGTTGTGCTACTTTCTTGCCAGTGTAACATTTTTAATGTTTTCTTTCATTAACCAGTTTTTTAAAAACTTGTTTCAACAACGTTCAGCTAGATAATAGGTCCCTTAGCAAGTAAAAAGGAAGTGGTACAAATATTAAAAGCATTCCATGCCCTTTGAAAATATTATGAAAGTTACTGCACAGATGGGCTGAAAGTTTAATTACCTCGGAAGAAGCATGTCAGAGTCATCATTGCTCTCGCAACAACTGGAAATTTAGCTACCAAAATATTCATCAAGAAATTACTCCATGAGTATATATCAAATACACAGAGGAAACAGCTGCCATCCCATTTATATCACCCAGACATGAGAATTTCAGGGAATTAAGGAACATGGAAATACTGCATTGGTTTTTCTTAACTTGACATTTTCCAAGCATTTCACAAATGTGCCAAACTGAGAGAAGAATAGAGTGATCTGTACCAAGAAAAAAATAGCACACGTTCTGCTTTATGTATTTTTTAGGATGTTTCACTATATTTAAGCTTGTATAGTTTATTATAGCATATATAAATTGTAATTTTGCATTTATTATAGAAACACTACAATTAATATTACTTATAAATTTCAAATTACTTTTGGTTTTTATTAAATAGCAAATGTGTTTTAGGTTGTTAACATAACCTCTTATGATGAGTCATTTTTTTTTAAATATCATTTTTATTTTGTACGGCTTTACTTACAAAGCTTGTATACATTTTTTTTCACATTGGTTCTTTCCCATTTCCTTAACCACCCCTCCCTGTACCCATCAAATTGTGCGATCCTATAATTACCTTCCTTGCCCATCATTACCTTTCTATTCCTACCCTTATCCACTTGGATCCTCATAAATGTTTTATTAGTCATCTTTCTATTTCTACAATAATGATCTTACACAGTATTTGTCCTTATGGAACTGAGTTAGTTCACTTAGGGTAATGCTTTCTAGTCCCACCCAAGTTAGGCAATGATTTATAAAAGTATTGCCCCTGCATGCTATATAGTATTCCATCATGTGAATGTACCATAATTTCTCAATCCATTTGATTGTGATTGGACATTTGGGCTGTTTCCATGTTCTTGAAATAATGAGTAATGCTTCTATGAACACTGGTGTGCAAATTTCCATTTGTGCTTCAGTACTAATTTTCTCGGGGTATGTTCTGATCTGTGGAATAACTGGGTCATATGGAATTTCTATGTTCAGTTTTTTGAGGAAACACTAAGCTGCCTTCCAGAGTGGTTGTAACATTTTACAATCCCATCAACAGTTTATAAGAATTCCTCTCTTTACATGCTCTTCAACAGATGTTAAATTTAGTGTGGTATACTCTTATGTCATTATATATGTGATTATATTAAATCTTAATTCAGAGTATGGTGTCATGCTAAAAACTAAAAGAAAAAATACACAATACAGTGTTTTTTCCCCCAGATAAATAGTCATTTACTCATTCTTCCACATCACTGAAAACCAAAGTGCTTATAGAAATGGTTTTATGTGATATATAGAACCAGGAAAGACTCATAGCTGACCCTTCAGTGAGTTTCCAAAGTGCTTAAATCATACTGGATGAGATTGCTCATCTTTCTCCCAAGGAGAAGCTGGTGAATTCGTATCATCTGCCTTTGGATTGACTGTAACAAATTCTTACTCAGTAGATCATCAGAACTAGTAAGCATATTGTAAAACTATTCTCTACATAATTGACTATAGTTCAAAAATTCATTGTGGGAGTTTTCTTTTTTAAATATTGATTTAAATAAAACAGTCATATATATCATATATACATTGAATTCTGGTGGCCTAGTGGTAAGAAACTACACTACAATCCTGAAGGCATGTGGTTCAAATCCACCAGTTGTTTTAAGGGGTGATTAACTGTCTCTGGAAACCAGCTAGAGGATCAGCTACAGGTCTGTTCCAACTAGATGGAACGCAACAACAACGACAACAACATACATTGTGTTTCATTCATATATATTGTGTTTCACACTTTGCTTCATTCAGATTGTGTTTTATACGATTATTCCTATATGTTCTTTTTTTTTTATCATCCCATTTTTTCAGGTCCCCATCAGATCTTTCCTGATTCTTTAAGCCTCTCCTTCAACCCACCAAACTCTACCATTCTAATGATTTCTCCTCATTCGACGCACTTAGCACCTCCACCCCTCCCCCTTACACCACTGTAATTTTTTTATTCACATCTTACTAGTTTACCTTTTATTTTTACAGTAATAATATTATTCAGCATTTACCCTTATGAAACTAAGTTCATTCAGCATAATGTTTTCTAGACTATTCCATTCATATAATAGTATAGGAAATTGTTGCTCTGTTTCTGTCAAGGCTCTTGAAATTTTTTCATAAATAAAAATTAACAATTTAATTGTGGAAGTAATATATCTATATTTATATCTATATCTATATCTATATCTATACCTATATCTATATCTATATCTATATCTATATCTATATCTATATCTAATCTATATCTATACTTATATGTATCAAAATAAGTATTAAAAACTCAAAAATATTACAGAAAGCAATGAAAAGTATTTCAGATGCTTCTAGCATGTATTTTTCATTGACTGAATAATTTTTAAGGAACATTTTAATTTTTTGTTATTTCCGTCTCATCTACCAGTGCCAAAGGACTTAATACTAACCCATTTTTATCTTTGATATAAGCAAATCTTAACTCTATTTTAAATTTTAGGGAGCAAGACTACAGCTAAACGTATAGGCAAAGAGAAGAACCTAATAAGACATGATGTTGAGTTCTATAGTCACGAAATTCTTCACACAATATATTATAGAGTATAAGCATAATATTTAAATATTAATTTTAAAGGCTACTGAAAATATCGAGGGAATTTTAGTCTCTAATTTCTTGCCAATAATTATGCCCTAAAACTTTGACATAAGCGAACAGAATGTTATTAGTCTAAAAATCAAGACATAGAATTTAGAAAATCTTTCACTAAATCAACAAGCGTCAACCACAGACTTATGTAGAGGTCATTACAGTAGACATGCAGATTCAAGAGCATAAACAGAATAAAAATTAGAATGTTACACAAAAGCCAACACTTGCAAAATTTAATTTAATGAATAATACCAGTGAATATCACAAATATATTTTTCATTTATTTTATTGAAACATAACAAAGACTATCACAAAGATAGTTTACTTAACATGTGACTGAATTATTTCAGGTGATAGGCAGCATTGCAAAGAATTAGAGTATGCCTTTAGTATAAATAATGATTCAATATAATGGCAATCAATCCTGACAATCAGACTAATAAGCATTATCATGAAATATGAAGAAAAGATTTACCTTGTCAGAATTTCAATTCATCTGGATCCACAATTACCACTTAGTTCATGGAGTATATCTTCTGCAACAGATGCTTTTACTATGATAATGAATAAAAATGTCTCTTCAATAACTTAGATGCATCTGACCAAAATTGTGGGATTTTCCATTTCCTCATATGTATGTGAAAACTGAACAATGAATAGACAAAACTAAAGTATAACTATCTTTGATTTACAACACTGATGAAGAATATGAAATAATCCAATTCTGGCTGTACTTTTTTTCAAGATAAGATTTATTCATTCTGTTGTTCAATGTTATTCACAAACTGTAATTTGAATGTGCTGGTTCTTAGATTTTCCTTTTTCATTGTGAAACATTTTGCTGATTTAAGAGGTGATTAGAAATAGCAGGGTTTGGGTTAGACATGTATTAACTCTCAAAATGATATGTCATCTTTTAGGATTTTCAAGAATATTTTTCAGATTTGTGTAAAAATTATGAAATAATCCATGGATTGCCAAAAGAACAATCAAATATGTCTTAGAAAAAGTGTAGTTTGCATGCTTTTTAGGTTCAAGAATGATGACACTTTGTGTGGTATACTTTGGATGTTATCAAAGGAGTCCAGTCCCTGGAAAACAACATCGTGTTTGATAAAGTATAATGGCAGCAAATCAGGAGTGCAGTGATTCAAAATCAAACATAACAGTGATTGTGAAGATGGCACAGAACTAGAAAATGTTTTGTTCTTTTGTCAATTGGGTGGCTCTTAGAATCCTCTCAGTGGCATCTAACAATAACAAAATGAGGTAAATAACCAATGAATATTCTCCGTTCCCTGCCAATGACTTTGTTAGAAGAATACAGGCATGTAGACTTCACCAGGTGACATCACCAGAGGCTATGATATCAAAATGAATTTAATTGTTTTGTTCCATGCTTCAGTAGAAATTTGTTATTTTTATTTAAAAACATTCTTGTAGTTAGTTCTAATGAAAAATAGTTTTCCTGAGTCCTGTACACATCTCTATATACCAAAAAGGCCAAAACGCTATTTAAATTTACTTTGGGAACCTTCTAATATGCCTTTTTCAGAATTGCCATTATTACTAAATTACAATGGTGCTTCAAATCACTTGGTTTCCTACCAGCATGCCTACTTGTTTTTGTTATTACAAAACAAAAGTGTTTCTATAGATGCTGATTTTGTCAAATTTACTGGTGTAAATTTATGGAGCTCTTGTGGCCTAGTAGAAAAAGAATTGCACTGTCAATTCCAAGGCAGTCCACCAGCCATAATAGAAACATGGACTACCTCCTTCCTTATGTGTGGTTTACAGCCTCTGCATAGCTGGTGGGATGTCAGCTATAAGTTAGTCAGTTCTGACTTGACAGCAATGTGTTGCTGGTTACATTACTATTTGTGAACACATATCAGTGGTACATTTTTTTATACTTAAAAATAATTAAATTAAAAAAATAAAAGAAATAGGGAAAATGAGAAAGGTTTCCACTCAGTCACTAACAATGTTGTAATGAATTAATGTAATTTTACAAAGCCAAGTTGTTGTTAGTATTCGTATTAACTAAGAAATACATGTAGACAATTTACAACTATTTTCTCTTATACTATTCTACAGCTGGGGAATTCTGATATTGCAGTCTGTAAGGATGCTACCCCAAAGGCTCCTCATCTCCAGTGGTTCAAATGTACCAGTCACTCTGTCAAAAAAAGATGAAAGGTCTTCTGTTGATATTTGCTGCATTAGAAACTGTTTTAAGATGACTATGAGTCAGAAGTAACTTGCTATTAGTGATTCTTTTTTTGTTTGGTTTTTTAGGTTTAACTTACATTTAAAATTGATTGACATCCACTTCCTAAATAACATGCCTCTGGAAACTCTATGACCTTTGATAAATGTCGATCATTGTAGAGAGGCTTTAGGCCTTTTTGTTCATAGGATTGATATGAGTTGTGCTCGACTCTAAGGCAATCAACAACAACAATCTACATTAGTAAGAATTTCATATGGTGTGATACAAAAAGAAATCTGAGGGAATGATATTATAATTAACTGAGTTTGATAACCCCGATCCTAATGATTTCGACATGGACTGGAACTCCATTGTTCCATGACCTCACATTTGACTGTTGGTGTACTATCCCAACAAAACTCGAGAAAGCTCTCTGAACCTTTGTATATGCTGGTCTATTTGCATAGAATCTTCTTTCCTGGTACCTACACACCTCGCTTCTTCCCTTCCTTCGGATATGGATTACAAAGCCAACTTTTTTAGGTCTTTTTTAGGCAGTTCGTGTAAATTTTATCCCTTATTTCTGTTTACCATCAATATCCCATATAAAATCCTTGATGATTTTCTGTTCTTATCACTTAGTACCTAATGTACCTAATAGGTTTACTCATTTGAGTTTTTATCTGTTTCCCACAAGATTATAAATCCCATTAGGGCACAGACTTTTATCTATTTTGTTTGCTAGATTTTAGTCCTTCAATCATATTTGTTACATGAACAAATGAATAAACAGCTATGCAAAACAAAATGAAAAGTAGATTGAAAAATTTAATTCAAAGATATGCTCCTGATATTCTCAGAAAAAAAATCAAACGAGAGACAGATGTAAATTTTACATGAAAGCCTTAGACCATTGTGGTTCTATGAGGTACAAATTTAATAAAGCTATCACACATAGGGAACTCGAATGTCATAGTCTGTAGGAAGTTTGGTGAACCCAAAGGCCATGCCTCCCTAGCAGTTCAAATCCACAGCACTTTAGCATGGGAAAGGTGGGCAATTTCCTCTAATTTGATTTACATCCTGAGTAACATAATAGAGGATCAACTATAAGTCAGTTGCAATTTGAAGGCAATGAGAGCAGAAAGATCAAATGCATGCACATGCGCTTACATAAAGATGCATTGTTATTGCTGTTGTCAGCTGCCACTGAATAGACTATTACTGATAGTACCCTAATAAGCAGCAGATCTGAACTTCTTCCTGTCCTACATCAGCCTCACAGTCTGTAATACGCTAGAACCCATTGTTACAGTCACTATTTCAATTAATTTTATTGATAGCCACCTTCTCTTTTATACAGATGCTCTTCCTTTTCCAGCATGATGCTTTTTTCCAAGGATTGGTCCTTGATAAGATGCCCAAAGTGTGTAAGATGAGATTTTACCGTTTTTACCTCTATGGAGCACCATGGCTATACTTTTCCCAATATTTTGTTTGTTCTTTTGGCCGTCCTTGATATATTCAATATTCTTCTCCAACACCAAGATTCAAAGACATTGATTCTACATTCTCCCTTATTCATTATCCAACTTTCAGATGCATAAGGGAGGAAAAAGTGAAAGTACTGTTGTTTGAATCAAGTGATCCTTAGTCTTTACTATCTTTATAGTATTTTGGAGAGGCCGATGCAATATTCAGATATTTTTAGTTATTTTAATGCAAAGCACTCAACAGTTTCAATAATATACAACATAGAAATAAATTAAAAATAACACAAAACACAAATATATATATTTGAAAAGAAAAGAATTCATGCAGCTGGCCTTGTATTGAATTCCCTTCTGATCACTGACAGAGTGCTTCCCAGGAGGCAGGAGAGAAGCAGCAGAAGGCAGGTTATCTATTATGAGATTATTCTAAGAATGTTGAGAAATGGACCTCCTTGCAAGTCGGTGAATGTTATTTACTGAAAAAAGAATCGCTGATTTAGAACTGCTTGTGGCAACATTCTCATTTCTTGAAAAAAGAAAAAATCAATTCTTAATGAAGGTGATTTCGACTCATGGCAATATCAAGAGTGTCAGAGTAGAAATTTTATAGATTTTTCAGTAGTTGAATTTTGAAGGTTAATTATTAGTTCTTTGTTCTGAGCTGCATTTGGGTAGACTTAAGCTTCTACCCTTTCAATTAGGTGGCAAGACCTGAACTGTTTTCTTTGCTCATGATAAACAAATAATCTGTGATTTTATGAGTTTACTCCCTAAACCAGGCTTTATCAATACACCTATTAGGATTATAAAATGGAGATATACAATAACCTAAATTTTCCATGCTGCAGAACATGAACCATAAACTTCACTTAGAGATGATATCTATTTTTAGAATCAGAAAAGGAATATTGTATGCAGAAATTAAGACCTGACTCACGATAGATAAATAATGTGCCAAATTTATCTGTTTTACTTTTCGTGTGCTGGTGTTCTGCAAATAATAGTAATGCCTGAGACAGAGTAAAATATTGGATTCACATCAATTGACTCTAGCAATTCAGTTCTTGGTGCTAGTACCAAATTAGTAGCAAATGTATCTTTAGGGAATTGATGCAAGAGGACCAGTTTAAAAGACTCCTTTGAGTATAAAAAAGTTGAAATTAGGAGATCTGGAGTGGAGTCTGGAGGGAATTGTTAACTCAAATGTCACCAATAAATGGCAATGGGGAGTTTGTCTTTCAATATGAGTTTTCCAGCATTATTCTTATATGAATAATTGACCCATGTGGATGGGCAGGACTCTGTGAATGGGGTGTGTTGGCTTTTCCACCAGGGAATTGATTATCTACTGTTTCACAAGAGGATTTGCCAGTTTCAACAATCTACAAGAGGATTGGCTAATCTTGCCAATAAATTGAAGAGCTCTAACTACAGAGACAGAAATTCTTCTCCCACCAGAAAAGGAAGATGATCTCCCCCAACCCGGTGAAATGTAGGGCACATTTTGGAACAGCAGAAGCAGCAACAGCAGCAGCAGCAGCAGTCTTGGCTAAATTGGAGAAATAATATGTGTGGAGGTTGTGTCTCCATATGGCTTTTCTTGGTCTATCCATAAAGGGAATGGCTAGCTATCCAAAAAGGGTTTGGCAAGTCTCAGCAATCTACAAGAGGACTGGCTAGTCTCACCAATAAATTGAACAGCTCTTGTTGCTGATATAAAAAATTCTTCCCATACCAGAAGAGATTCTTTGTCTAGCCAGAGAAGAGAAATATCTCACAACTGTTTGGGATGACAATATGGTTGAATTGGGTGTGAGATACAACTTTGGGATGGGGTAACCAACATTGCCAAGACTGATAACTTTGTAGGACAATTACGGGGAAAGCCAATAATGACAGGACTTAGAACTTGAGAACACTTATAATCATCAGGCTGAGGTGACTGTGTGCATATTTTGGGAGATGTCATGACTGTATTTTCTTGTTAATCTGAATTATAATATTTTTAAACTCCCCTAATATGATTCTATGTGGTCTATAAACTATAAATAAGACTTTGAACCCAGCCAGTAGTGAGATTGGTGTTGTTGGGGGCTATGTGTGACTTCATGGGAAGTGGTTTTGTATTATTGTTGTTGTGGGCAGTGACAGTTTCCTCCTGTGAAGTTAGTAAAAGTCAAATATGGTGCATCTTATGCGGCCCTTACTCTTTTTACAATGTGAGATGGGACTTTGTGGAGAGGAGAAGCCAATAGTGGCAGGACTGAGAACTTTGTAGAATAATTGGGGGATAGAAGCCAATCTTGGCAGGACTAAGAATTTGGGAAGACTGTGAGACTTGAGGCTGAGGTGATTATGTGCACGTTTGGGGAACTGGCTTGACAGTGTTCTGTTACTAGTCTGAATTATAACCTGGACCCTCCCATTATGGTTCTGTGTGATCTGTGAGCTATCACATGTGATTTTGCACAGCAGAATATTGTTGTTGAGATGAATAGAAAGAGACATGCGAGTGTGGGGACCTTCTGACTCACAGGAATTGGTTTTGTGTTACTAATGCTGTGGACAGCGGTAGTTTCCCCTCTGTGAAGTTGATAAAAGTCCAGCATGATACTCTCCATGTGGTCCTTGCTTTTTTCACAAGCAGTTTGAATACACTATCTCTGGAAGAAAGATAGGAAATCTCTTCCCATGTCATCAGCCTTGAAAACTAACTGAATAAATGGGCCCTTTCTAGGAGATTTTACTGGATTTTCTTAGTGTCTCAGTCGTTGGTGTTGTTAGGTGCCATCAAGTAGAGTATGACCCATAATAAACCTATGAACAACAAATATAAACCTTGTCTTGTTCTTCACCACTCTCAGCAACTCTAAGACACTTGAGCCCATTATCATGTTCACTATGTCAATCCATCTGATTGAAGGTCTTTCTCTCCTTCATTGACCCTCCACCTTTCCAAGCATAATGTCCCTTTACATGGAATAGCCCCTCCTAGCAACATGCTCAAACTATATGAGATGAAGCTTTGTCATCCTTGCCCCCAGTGAGCATTCTGGTTGAATTGTCTCCAAGACACCTGTGTTCATTCTTTTTGTAGTCTGTGGATTATTCAGTATTCTTCTCAACACCACAACTTAAGGGCATCAATTCTTCTATGATTCTTACTCATTGTCCGTGTGTCATATATATATTGCTGTTGTTTTGTGCAGTCAAATTGGAACTAATAGCTGACTTAGGGTTTTCAAAGGCAGTACATTTCACTGGGGGAGATTGTCTATCCTTCTCCCACGGGGAATTTGATAAATTTGAACTACATGTCTTTGAGACTGTAACATAGCTCCTTACTTTTAGGCCACCAGACCTCCTTTGCATATTAAATAATTAAAAAGGCCATGGCCTCAATCAGGCACACTTAGACTTTGAACTGAATCATTGCTTCTTAGTATTTTGGACAGTAAAACAGCATTCTTAACAGCACACTTTCCCAATTCACCATCATTTTCCAATGCATGTATTTTGATTTCTTCACAGAGTAGTATCAAGAATATTGATCATCGATCCATGTAAAATAAATTCGTTGACAACTTTATTCTTTCCTTTATATCTCACGATATTATTGCCTATAGACTTCATAGTGAGGATCCTGGCCTTCATGTTGTTGAGTTAGAATGCATATTGAAGAATGTAGTCTTTGACCTTGTGCAGCAAGCCGTTCAAGTCCTCATCAATTTTAGAAAGCAAGGTTTTGCCCTCTGCATAGTGAAAGTTATTGATGGGCCTTCCTCAGATACTGATGTCACATTCATCCTCAAATAAAGTCCAGATTCTCAAATGAATTACTCAAAATACAGCTTGACTAAGTATAGAGATAGAATACAGACTTGATGTGTATATTTCTTGATTTTAAATCATGCAATTTTCCCATTATCTGTTCCGCCAACTATTTCTTAATCTAGGTATAGGCTTTGCATGAACACAATTAAGTATTCTGGAATTCCCTTCCTTCTCAATGTTAGCCAAAGTTGGTTATGGTTTATACAGTCAAATATCATTGCAGTCAGTAAAATAAAAAGACCTTCCCCTGGAATTTTGTTCAGTCAAGATCATTCTGAACTCAATACGGATATTCCTGGTGTCATAACCTCTTCTAAAACCATCTTGAATCTTTGGAAGTTATCTGTCAATGTAGTGTTCTATCCATTGTTCTATGAACTGTAGCTATATTTTGCTTGCATGTAGTATTAATTCTTACTCTCTGGATGTAAGACTTTTGGAACTGCTTTCTGGAGGCAAGGATTTTGAAGCTACATCTCACATACTTTGGGCATGTTGCCAGAAGGGAGAAGGCCTTGGAGAAAAACATTATGCTTGAAAGGGTGTAGGGACAGTGTAGTAGAGGGAGGGGACAACACAGGAGAGGAAGACCCTGACTGAGGTGGATTGACACGGTGACTG
This sequence comes from Elephantulus edwardii, assembly GCF_000299155.1. NCBI lineage: Eukaryota > Metazoa > Chordata > Mammalia > Macroscelidea > Macroscelididae > Elephantulus > Elephantulus edwardii. Next base: position 14,001,596 of record NW_006399773.1, read on the forward strand.
GGGTAATGGGGACAGGTGTGTCAGAGACAGTGAGACTGGCTCAAGATAGGACAGGGTTCAGAGATATTGGATGTAGGGTTGCTATGATTTGCAGGTGACTCAATGGCACATAACAGCAACTATATTAATTATTATTTTTAACTTCTGTGTTTTGTTGTATCATCATTACGAAAAAGTAACAATAATAATGAAGAAGTTTAAGCTATATTGAAGACACCGGCAAAAAATAAGACCTAATTACCAATGGGATACCAATTGATTATTTCAATTTAACTAATGCCCTAAAAATACTCACTCATCTGTTGCAGGAAATTTGAAAGTCAACTAACTGGAAGAGAGTCATATTTCTTCCCATTCCCAGGGAAGGTATTAGTCACCATCAAATTAGTTATAACTCATAGTAACACTATATGTGATACAATGAAACAATATTAATTTCTGCACCATATTTATTAATGTTGCTGTGTTTGATCTGTTTGTTACAACCATTGTGTCAGTTCAAATCTTAGAGAGTCTTCTTCTCTTAATCTGACCCTCTGCTTTATGCCTGTGATATCTTTATCCAGGACTTGACCACTTCTGATATCATGTCCAAAGTAAATGAGATGACATCTGATCATCCTGGCCAATAAGAAACATTCTGGCTTATGTGTTCAAAGATAGAAGTGTTCTTTCTTCTAACAGTACCATCATTCAAAAGCACTTATTTTTCTTTGGCTTTGATATTCATTGTCCAACTTTTGTGACTATACGAAGCAACTGAAAACAAATTATGACTTGTTCAGGAAATGTTAGTTCTCAAAGTTACATTTTACTTTTTAGCACTTTAAGGAAATTGTTTTGCAGCTAATTTTCACAATGAAATATGTTGCTTGATTTCTTGAATTTTGTGTCTATAAATTTGATTATTAGTCCAAGTAAAGTGAAATTACTGATGATGTACTTACTGGTCCATTTCTGCAAATGCTTACTGAGCTGTAGTCCATATTGACAGCTTTGCTCTTCATCACCATGTGTTTTAAGTCATCTTCACATTAATCAGTTAAGATTGCACAATTTGCAAATCCCAGGTTAATGACTTTTCGTTCAATTATAATACTACATTCGTAAGCATGTCTAGCTTCACAAAAATTTTGCTCAATATATGAAGTCAGTATGTAACATGATACATACATGGCACACACTTTTTCTCATGCAGTCTCCATGTTCTATTCAAACAACTGCCTCCTAGTCCATAAACAAGTTCCAGGAGAGCCCAATAAAGTGTTTTGTAATTCACATTCTTTACAATGTATAAGTACCGTACCGCGCACTAACCGATTGCGCCAATGGAGCTGACCTACATTCTTTACAATGTTATGAGTCATTTTCCCTCATTCACATAGTTGAATGTCTTTGCATTGTAACCTAAAGATGGGTAGCACTTTTATTCCACTATTTGTTCTGATAATATTAACATATTTCATTATCCTTATTTAAACATTTCCACTCAGTGCAATATGACCTTAATAGAAAACAAAAACAAAAACAAAAAAACAAAAAACCCTTCTAACAACAAAACTGCACATTTTAGGACGAATCATTCTAAATGAACCTGTCTTAGAGTTCACCTTCTGGAAACAACCTATTCCTCAGGCGTACTGCAACTTAGACAGCAACTTTCCGCCTTAAATATTGTCAGCTAGAGGAGGAAAAAAAGTCTTGAACAAATGCCTCTCCTCAAATGGGAGAAAGTGACATTGCCAGTGAATAGAGGTGCTGCCTCTTATCTGTGCTTAATAACCTCTCTCACTGGCACCCATTCAGCTGCCACTTAGCACAAAGACAAGTCTGCATGTCATTTAACAGGTCTGCATTAATACACCTAACCAATCAATGGTTTCCACCCATTCCACAAGGACACTAGTCTGTTACCATTACTAGACACTGTCAACAGAAAATGACACCAGAGTCACAAAAGGCAAAATGATGTCAGTTTAATCAGAGAGCAGACAAAAAGTAAACAATGCTACCCAGGATGGATGTGCAGCAAGGAGACTCAGAGGTTGATGTAAAGCTGAACTTGGCAGGTCCCAGTGAAACAGGTTTGAAATTCAATGATATAAAACCCAATGGAATGACAGAGACAATCAGAACTGTTTTTACACCATTCAATTAAAATTGGTGACTGCTTTTGGCAGAAGGAAAAATCTGTAAGAAAATCTTGGAAGAAGGCACAACTTAGATAGAATGTATAGAAAATAGAACTATTTTCCCTGCTAAGAAAAGCCCTGGCACCCTAAATTATATTTTTTTTAAAATACGTTTAATCAATTACTTCAGTTTTCTTTCCATGGAAAATTAAATAGACATTTTTAAAAGTCTTATTATGTTAAGCCAACAGCTTTGAATTGGTGTATGTATACACTGACAAGATAGCTGTTCACATTAAGCAGTGATAATCATGATGGATTTGTACAATTATGAATGTAGAATAGGCCTCAGAGATTATCTAGCCCAACCTGCTCATTTTACAGATGAGAGAACGGAATCTAAGACAGAATGAGTGAATCGCCCGGGAGCACAATGGCAAAGCCGGGGCTTCTGCCTCTCAGTCCAGTTCTTTTTTCATAACCTTGTTTAGGACTCATTTTTTACAATAATAATGGAATAATTTTACCTAGAAAATACAGAGCTCATTGCTTTTTCATATATCTGTAATGCATATTACTGTGAAATTGAAAATGGACTTATTAATAATATTTTAAATAGAACATTCATAAACAATAACATATCATTTTGCTGACCCTTGAAACCTTGGGGAGCTCTTCTTCTCCTCCCACTAAAATGCTGCAGATAATACTGCAGTGTTGTGCTAAATTATTGTGCCTGTAAGAGAGCGAGGTATCTTATAGTCTAGCTAGCACATCTAGAGTGCTAAATAGGTAGGGGCTAAGATTCTCCAAGTGTTATCAGCTTCCAATTGAAAAAACAACAACAAACAAACAAAAACCCACCCCACAACAAACCAGGTGGTTGCTGTCATCTCAGTTCTGAATAACACAAGCTACTTTGGTTTCAGAGTAGAACATGAACCAGAGATTTCTCAAGACTGTGATCTTTCAAAAATAGATCTTCATTTCTGCATTCACAGTAAAGTATACTATCAGAACTCTGAAGTATGTAAAATAACTGTACCACAATTTGAAATACCTCTAGCCTGAAAGAAACTTTTTACCTTAAAGGGGGTTGGGATAGAACTTAAAAAAAGTTTGCGGTAGAACTTATAGGGGTTGGGGTAGATCTCCAGATAATTGTTCTTTTCTTTAAAAAAATCTTTTATATTGGTTTGCATTCAAAATTTTATATAAATTATTTCACACATTCCTTCATTCACATTGTGTTTCACACAATCATTTTCACATATTGTGTTTTACAAGATGAATCCCCATTGAGTTATGCCCACCATCTCCCCATCTTTTGAAGTCCCTGCCAGACATTTATCATTTCCTTTATTCCCTCCCTCTACGAATCAAATTCTGACCCTATGATTGATGCCCTCCCTGCCCACTCTCATCACTCTGCTCCAACTTTTCCCTCCTTGGACCTCCATACACATTTACTGAGACACTTCTGGATCGATTGAAACCGTGAACCTTTCAGTTAGTAGTTAAGTCATTAACTATTTATGCCCCTAGGGACACAAATTCTTACGTCATACTAATGCTGTTGCTTTGTGGAACACATTTTCCTCCATATAAGAATCTCTCTCTCTCTGTTTCCACTTATCACTTTCTCTATTCCAACTCATAGATGACCATATAACAGGTTTCTAAGACTGAATTCTAAGGGAGGAAATTGCCTAACTTTCATGCTTAGAACTGCTGAAGGATTGAAAATGCCAAAGAAGAATGAACTTTTGAGTTAACAGGGAAGCTTTAAACACACAAGGTCACCATGAGTCCCTTATAAGGATCTATAGAACAATACTATTATCTTCACAAGTTAAAAAAAGAAAAAGGTAAATGAATTATGTTTAATTTTGAGACTCAAAATTTTGAGTTTTAGAATTGATATGAAGTTAAATTCTAGCTTGCAGGAATTTGAGAAGATTTTTCCTTCTGCTGGCGTTTGTATTGAATTTTTGAAAAAAAATCTTAGATTTAATATCATTATTCTTATGCTTTGCTTGAATCTATCAACCTAGAAGTTACTTTTCGCAAGAGAATAGCTGAAATGATATGACAATAAAATCCAAACATGAATTTTAAACCAATGTCACCAAGTCTTGTCTTTCTATGACAAGCTTTAAGATTTGAAGTACAGCTTTTTTAAAGGTTTTTTTAGAAACCTTTAGTTCTTCTTCTAGTATACACTACAGTTCAGGAGCAGTCAAACCAGTGCTTCCCTGTGAATCTCCTTTAAATAGCTCTGGCATAGGACTGGAAGAGCATACAATATTAAAAATATGACAAGAAGAGTAGAGTGGAAAGAGAAATGTCAAATTACAAAAATACATTTAAGTAGAAAAGAAACATGTTCTTGGTAAGGGAACATCATGTTGGGTTCATATACTGCAATACACATGAATAAGGTATGAGAAAGAAAGATCTTGCTCATAATTAATTGAGTTTATGAACTCCTCCCCCCCCCTTTCTGATTCAGCACATTGATACATTTTTAAAATATGAAAGTCTTGAAGGAAAAAGAAAAACACCCCATAGCTATCATCATGTGTTCTCCCTGTAATACTGAACAAGATATGAGAGAACTAGAAACAGGAATGCATCTTATAGAATTCCATTAACTATGACAGTGAAGGGATTAAGTGACTACTGTGCTTCTTTTGAATATTTTATTTTGAAGGAAATTTAGGTTTTCTGATAACGCAAAGGTAGTACAGAGAATTTTCATGTATCTTTACTCAGAATTTCCTAATATTAACATCTTAGAGGACCCTAAAGGCTTTTTCAAAACTAAGAAATTAACATTATTACAATCTTGTCATGGAGTTGCTATAAGTTGCAGGCTACTTCATAGCACGTAATAACACAAACAACATTTTCAACTAAACTGCAGGCTCTGTTTTTAGTTCACTTTGTCCACTAAAATACTTTTTCCATTCTCAAATAAAATTTAATCACATTATATTTAGTCTATGTCTTTTTAGTCTCCCTGAGAAGGCATCCTATCCTGGTGGTGCAGTTGATTAGGATTTGGACTGTTTACCAAGCAGTTGTTGGTTGGAACCAACAAGGTACTCTGAAAGAGAAAAATGAGCCAATCTGCATTAAGATTACAGCATTTTTACAGAGCTAACATTTAGACACAAGAAGAGATTGGTTAGAAGGATTAACAGAAACAAGAATAATAGTGATGAGGTAGGAAGAATGTGGTTACGTTGTGGGTACTGTAAATAATACAATAAAACAAAAAGGATATGAATGTTTGAATGGAAAAATAAATTTGTTTTGAAACTTTAACTTAAACTACAATAAAAAAGTAAGGAATAAATATATCATTGGAATGGCTATGGTGCATATCTACTCTGTTCTATAGGGTTGCTGAGAGTCAGAATCTTTAACTTTAGGATAATCAGATTTTTTGTTTGTTTGTTTTTCTGTCTCTAGTAAAATTTATTTAGTATATCATAACAGTGCACACTACCAGAAAAACACAAATATGATCTTTTTAAAAAACCACTTTATATTGGTTTGCATAGAGACTTCATATATATTGTTTTTTATACTGTCCTTCATTCTCATTGTGTTTCATAGTCGTTTCTATTAGTTATGTTTTATAAAATTAATCTTCGGTGAACAATGCTCTCCATTACCACCTTTCAAGGCCCTGCCAGATCTTTCCCATTTCCTTCACCCACCCATCCTTCCACCCACCAAACTGTGCGACCCTATGTGTTCCCCTCTACACATCCTCATCCTTTTGCTCCCACACTCACCCCCTTGAATCCTCATACACATTTTATTAGTTATCTTTCTGTTTCTACAATAATGAATTTATGCAGTATTTGTCCTTAGTAAATGAAGTTAGTTCACTGAGCATAACATTCGCCAGTCCCTCCCAAGCAAGTTATGTAGTAAATTTCAAAATTGTTGCTCCTGAATGCTGCATAGTATTCCATCATGTAAATTTACCACAGTTTTTCAAACCATACATTTGTTTATGGACATTTAACCTGTTTTCTTTTACTTTTCTTTTTTTTTCTATTATGTATAATGCTCTGTGACTATCACTGTACAAATCTTCATTTGTATCTCATTTCTATTTTTCTCAAGATATATTCCTTGCAGTGGCATAGTTGGGTAATATAATATTTATATTTTAAGCTCTTGAGGAAACACCAAACTGCCTTCTAGAGTGGTTGTACCATTTTACAATCGCAGTAGGAGTATGAGAGTTCCAATCTCACCACATCCTCTCCAACATTTCTTGCTTCCTGCTCTATTAAATGTTGCTGCTCTTAGTAGAGTGAGATGGTATCTTATTGTGGTTCTGATTTGCACCTCTCTGATAGCCAGTGATTTTGAGCATTTCTTCATGTGTTCATTGGCCATCTGGATTTCTTCCTTTATGAAAAGTCTTTCCATGTCTTTTGCCCATTTGTTATTGGTTATCTTTTCTTTGTGAAGGGTCTGAAATATTCTTTAATTTTTCATTATGAGACCTTTCTATGAGGTGGCATTGCCAATGTCAGTAGGTTTTCTTTACACCTGATTGGAAAAGTTTTTGATGAATACAGGAACTTAATCTTTAGAAGATGCCATTCATTGATGTTATCCTGTCTTAGTTGTGTATTTCTGATTGTATTTGCCAGCTTATTTATGCCACAGGCAAGTATGTCTAAGGTTGATCCCATTTTGTCTCCTGTGGTCTTTATGGTTTGAGGCTTTACCCTTAGGTCTGTCATCTGTCTTGAGCTGATGTTTGTGTCAAGTATGAGATAGGGATCCTGCTTCATCTTTCTGCTGGTACCTGTCTATTTCTGTCAGCAAGTGTTTGTTTCTTCTCAATTGTTATGCACCTGAAAGATTTATTTTCCAAGAACTGATCTTTCATGACATCAATCTATCTAGGCACAGATATCTTCATATATAATGCTTGTATATGAAAGTCCCTTTCTTTCTGCTCTACTTTCATCTTGCAGATTTCTGTTAATTTAATGAAGAATTGGTCTGGGTTCAAGCTCATTATTCTGTATTTAACTTCAGTGCACAGGAACTTAAAATTCTTCTATGGATAAACTCATGGTTATGGCATATTATTACTTGCCAGTGAATTTTACTATACAACTATGCTCTAATAAGCTTTAACTTTTTTGTTGTTGGTCATCACGGAGATTCTATATTTTGCAGAATTTTTCCTGTATCTTGCTGGTGATGAGAAGATAGGCTTGTAACATCTAATTGAGCCTCAATCTTAGACCCTTTGAATGTGACTTCCACAGTATGACATACACAAGCACCATTACTCTTCTTTCACTGTGAGTTGGGCTGGACATTAATACCTATTCTTCTTCCAGAGTAGAACTGTTTTAGTTCACAATAATGTTATGACTGTTGTAGAAAAATAGTTTCAAAAAGCAATATTTTGAACTTCAAAGTTTGTTGGGTTTTTTTTTTAACTTCAAAGTTTTATAGTCAAGAGTTTTACTTATGGTATGTGTCTGCTAGAATCTTCAAGGGTTTTTTCCCCCCCTGATGCATCAAACTTCCATACGTCAGGTTATATAGAGGAAAAACGTTGTAGAGAAAAAATAAATCAAACTAAGGCCTACACCACCACAGCTCCCTGGATCTGGATCTAGAATGCGGTTGCTATTATTGAAAAGTAGCTGCTTTTTGGCTGACTTTCCCTAAGGCTTTCAGAGGCTGTATAGATTGCAAGGGAGGAGATTACCCATCTTCCCTCAGAACAGCTGGATTCAAACCATATTTGTTTAGTTTGAGAGTACATTCCCCTCTTTAGCAGAAGTAGGATTTCACCAGTGCCATCAGGCTCCGTGTTTCTTTTTCTTCTTCCTCTGTTATTGCTGTTATGTGCTGTTGGGTCACTTGTGACTCATAATGACCCTGGGTACAACAGCTCTGAAGCCTGAGCCAGGCTCACTGACTCCTACACACCTTACCCATTATCACAGTTACTATGTCAATCATCCATTCTGGGTTCTTCTCCCACACTTTCCCTTCGCCCTTTCAAGCATGATGTCCTTCTCCAAGGACTGGTCCCTCACGGCCGTGTGCCCAAAGTATGTGAGATTGAAATTCAAAATTCTAGCCTCTAAGGAGAAACTTGCTTGATTTTGAACCATACAGTGTCTCCTTTCTCCGTTCTGAGGAATGCTGCCTGGTCTGAGTTTAGGTTTTACATGACACAATAAAATATTCTGAGATTCCCATTCTCCTCAAGGTTAGCCACAATTTGTTGTGATCCACACACTTAAATGCCTTTGCAGAGGCAATGAAGCACAGATAGACATTCCTCTGAAACTCTTTGCTTTAAGCTAAGATACATCTAGCATTGAAGAAAATGTTTCTAGTGCAACAGTCTCTTCTAAACACAGCTTGTATTTAGGTTGTCCCCCCACCTTGATAGAGTTGGAGAAAACTGATCTGGGCAGAGATTTCACATTTACTACTTTGGCTTCATCCCACCAGCATTGGAAGGAAAAATCTGTTACAACAATCCTTGATTTTATAAGTGGGTACCTAATGGATTTATTCAAAGAAAATTCTGAAACAATCTGGGAACCTTCATTCTTTAGGTTCTTTATATTCTCATAAAAATGCGCACATGGACATTTATAAATTTATTATTGCTAGATTTTCTTTTCTCTGTTTATATTGTATCTTATTTGTTCCAGTTTGGATTTGTTTCTACCTGTGGTTGTTCACTACATGTTACGGATAAATTTGCTCTATAAGTACAGGTCTTTAATGGGTTCTAGATGTTGTCAAGTCAAGTATGACTCATAGTGTCCCTATGGACAAAAGATCTTATCCCTGTTCTAGCCTATGCCATCTTCATACTTCATGACACACAGGAACCCATTGAAGGAGTGACTGTGCCTATCCACTTTGTTGATGGTCTTCTTATCGTTCATCGACTCTCCACCCTTCCCAGCATCATGTCCCTCTCCAAGGAATAACCTCTCCAAGCAAGATGTCCAAAGTATGTGAGGCAAAGCCTCATCATTCTTACCTCCAAAGAGCACTCCAGCTGTACTTTGTCCAGGACATATCCATTTGTTCTTTCGGTCATCCATGGGATGTTCGGTGCTCTTCTCCAACACCAATTTTTGTCCTGTTATCCTTATTGTCCAGCTCTCAGATGTATAGCAAGTAATAGAAAAGATTATGTTCTGAATCACATGCACCTTAGTCCTCGAACAGACATCAGTACACCTCAATAATTTGGACAGGTCCCTAACTACAGATTTTCCTAGTGCAATGGGTTTCCTTCTTTTCTGACTGTTACTAACAAGAGTGTTAATTGTAGATCCAAGCAAAATGAAGATACTGATAGTTTTAAAAAACCTTGAGGATTGTTCAAGTTTTTCACTTTTTCTAAGGTTAGGAGTGGGACATTTCCACATAGTTACACTCCTGAAATAAAAATTGCAAGTTTTATGATATCTGTTTTTAAGGTCAGAAGATATTAATTTTAAAATTTCTGTTCATCTTATTTGATCACATCATAATAAATCTTGTGATAGTTCAACTTCAAAAGTAAGGTATTTCCAAGAAGAATATTTGAAAATGCAGGAAACTATAATCTACAACCAACACTCTTGGTACCAGCAGCCAGGAAATCAGAAGACAAGTTACCATGGGAAAGTCTTCTGTCAGGGGCGTATCTAGAGTACTGAAGAACAATGGTGCCAGTCTGGAGACTAAAGGGACCCTGATACGTGCCATGGTCTTCACAATTAGGTGCTATGCAGCAGAAAGCTGGACAATGACTAGGGATGATAGAAGGAGAATTGATGCTTTTAAGCTGTGGCACTGGAGAAGAGCAATATACCATGGACTGTTAAGAGAACAAACAGGTTTTCCCTAGAGAGGGTGAAACCAGGCTACTTTTTGGAGGCCAGGATTCTGAAGCTCCATCTGACATACTTTGGACATGTTGTAAGAAGGGACCGGTCCTTGGAGAGGGATATTAAGCTTGGAGGGTCGAGCGACAGCATAGCATGAGGAAACCCTCGATAAGATGCATTGACTCAGTGACTGGAGTAATCAGGGTAGGTGTGTAAGAGATGGTGAGATTGGCTCAGAATAGAGCAAGGTTCAGAGTTCACATAGGGTGACTATGAGTAACAGGTGACTCAATGGCACATAACAACATAATCATAAATGTTATTTAAAAATATGAAAGAACTTCATTAACTAAATCCATTTGGAAAGAAGTCTGTTTCAATACAGATAGTGCTGCTTGCTTAGTATGAAGATAAAAAAAAATTAAACACAATTCAACAGCAGTATGACAATTTCTTCGTATATAAAATAATTTTATGCTGTGTCAGGATGAACTTTGTTGTCATGTGCTGTAAAGTGATACATAACTGACCCTCCAGCAGGTTTTCAAATGCTATAATTCGCTCAGGAGGAGAAATATGCTCCTGAGGAAAACCAGCTGGATTTGAACAGTTTATGTTTGGGTTAGCAGCACAACTCTTTATCACTAGTCACAAAAGCTCCCTTCAGGAAGGCATAGTCCTTGGAAGACATCATGCTGGGAAAAGTTTTGTGTTATGTGTTTTGAGTCATCTGTGACTCATAAAAAAACCTATATACAGCAGCTCTAAAGCCTGCCCTGTCTGAAGCCAGTCTCATCAACTCCAACACACCTACCTCCCTTGCTCAAGTTACTGTATCAATCAATCACATTCTGGGTCTTCTTTTCCTATGTTGTCCTACTTTTTCAAGCTTAATGTCCTTTTCCAAGGACGGGTCCCTGCTGGCCATGTGCCCACAGTTTGTGAGATGAAGTTTCAAAATCCTAGCCTTCAAGGAAAAACCTGATTTCACAAACCTATTTGTTTTCTTGGTGTTTCATGGTATGTTCAAGACTCTTCTCCAGCGCCACAACTCAAAGACATTGAAAGTGAAAAGTCAGAATGATTTTTATTCCTTCTAGAAATGTCTGAAATGTTGTTAGACATATTCTGCTCACTAATGTACACATACTATTAGTAAGTGAACTAATGAAATACTCTTGAACTCTGATTTTACACTGAAACTCTTCACATCAACTGCTGCTGCTTCTTCTTCCATGTCCCTGAGATTCCGTGACTAATCAGACCACTGTGACAGCCAGCACAATAACTCTTTGCATTAGAATTACAATGTTTGTTTTTCTTCTGTTTTATTCTGGAAAGACATAGTCACAATTTACTCTGTTTCTGTGTAAAGTTGATTCTCAAGAGAAAGGCTACGTCATTATACAGACTGGTAACATAGTGGGTAAGAAGTTGCATGTTAAATCAAAGGCAGATAGTTTTAATTCACCGGCTATCTACAGGCAGGGATAATGGGTAATCTGCTCCAGTCTGATTTATAGCCTCTGAAAATCTCCTGGAGGCTGATGAGTCTCTCTCTATGAGTAATTTCCAACTTGACGGTATGTAACAAAAGTATTACAAGACAAATAGGGATCACGCTATAGTAATGAAAATTGGAATGCAACGAGTACTTGTGCTTATCATTGAGTTAGGTCATTTTTATGGTCAGAAAACCTGAACAATGCATAAATGCAGTGCCTTACTTTTTTATTTTTATTAATTTTAATGAAAGTTTACATAGACTTAGGGTTTCCAGTCATTCATTGTTGCACTTTTCGCCCTGCCCACCCACTCCCCCCAATTCACTTTTCTCCTTGATAAGTAAAAGCAAGACTTTTTCATTGCAATGCAATCCCTCCACCAAAGTCCACTGCACTGTTCAGATTTCATTCTGGACTACTGTCATGACAATAATACCTAATCATATATCCCTTTTAAACACTCCCTCATCTGTTGCAATGATTATACATCATTCATCCCCTTCTTCTCAGTCTTCCCTCAACTCCAATGTCAGTCCTGTTTTACAATAGTGACCCTATGCAATATTTGTCCTTTTGTGACTGAGATATTTCACTCAACATAATATTCTCCTGTGTCATTCACTTAGAATATTATTTCATGAGTTCCTTGTTTTTCAGTGCTGCTTAGTATTCCATTGTGTGAGTATACCAGAGTTTCTCTATCCATTCATTTGTTGATGGACACTTGAGTTGTTTCCAGTTCTTTGCTATTGCTAACAAAGCCACCTTACTTTTCATAAAGTCTAGCCATGCACATTTATATGTCGATGGGCAATCTCCTCCCGTGATATTGACAACCTCTGAAAACCCTCCAGAGGGTTGGTATGTTTCAGTTCCAACTCAGTGGTTCACAGTAACAACAACTACAACATTTTTCTTATGTTTCTTAGCCATATAGTTACAATGAAGTCCATGTATCCTTAAGTTTTAATAGTAAAATTGGAGAAAAATATTTTGGGTTTTTTTGGGGGAAGGGGAAGTGGGAGTGGGGAAGTATAAAGGTCAGAGGAGACCCTTTTGTTTTCCGTTTACAATAAGTCTATGGATAAATCATAGCTAAGAATTGTTCAAATAGTTTTAAGAAAGACATTAATGCATTGTTGTTGTTGTTGATTGCATCCAAGTTGAACACGAGTTGTAGTGACTCTATGAACAAAAAGCCTGAAGCCCCTCTGCAACTATTGACATTTATCAAAGTTCATAGAGTTTTCAGAGGCAAGTTGTTTAGGAAGTGGATGCCATTCCTGCTAGTGTTTAAAAATTCTTTTTAAATGATTGAAATTTCATTTCCAGAAATTAAGAAAATGTACACTCAGAAGTCCCTGGTTCAGAGGATCAAGTATATGGATGGGGCACTTAATTAATATTTAAGCACTGGTAGTTCAAGATTAAAAATTGTCTTTTTATTCTTAGTCATTGCTCTTAAAGGATTTCCTATAAATACAAGTTAAATCACCTGCTTAGGATAAAGAATAATCAAGTTCTCAAAATTTTATTTAGTCAGATATTTTCTGTAGTGAAAAGAAAGCAAGAAAGAACCACATAGATTTTATTTTTTTGGTCACTTTTGAAGTATTTTGGAGATGTCACATAGACATGGTCTCAAGAGAATTTCTTTCCCGGTGCAGGCAACCTCTGTAATGCTGTGCAGTCTTCTCTTACTTTAAGAATGTATAACTTTTGAGTCAGAGGTGCCTATGGCATGAAAAGCCTGGGTTGCCCTCTAGGGATTTGTCACACTTTATTTAGCTCAAGCATGGACTCAGAAACCTGGAAAATATACTCTTTTTGGCAAGCCAGCACTTCTTGCAAGTAGTAAAGATCAAGCTATCAAAGAACTTTTCAAGGTGACAATTATATAACACAATACGTGACCTTTACAACAGTCTTTCAGCTGGGGAATCTGTGTTGAGGGGGTGTCCCTTCTTCTCCTGACATGTACCAGAGTGTACCCTCTCTCCGTTCTTAAGCCTAGAGTATGAATAAGAAACAGTCTGGATACATATATACCCTTTATTCTCTGCCATATCAGATTTGGGAAGTTTATTACATTATAGCAGTAGTAACATGCTGTTTGAGACTTCTGTACCCAACAGTTAAGATCTAAGCTGTTATATAAAAGGTCAGCAATTCTAACCCACCAAATGCTCTATGAAAAATGACACGATTTGCTCCTGTAAACTCTATGGCCTTGGCAAATCTCAGAGGCATATTTCTTTTATATGAGGTTCATAAAAGTAAATTGATTTGATGACATTGGTTCTGTTACTAGGTTAACATACACATTACCAGTATGCTAGCTCAAACTCAAGAAAGGGAAGATTGTCATCTGTGGGATGACTGCAGCATCATGATAGATGGTGAAGATACTGAGGTTGTTGACAGCATCAGTTTGCTTGGCTCTACAATCAACACTCTTGGTACCAGCAGCCAGGAAATTAAAAGACAAACAGCATTGGGAACAGCTGTCAGACAACTCTCTAAAGTATTGAAGAGCAACGATGTCAGTTGGAGACAAAGGTGTGCCTGATACAGGCCAAGGTCTTTGCAATCATTTGCTACGCATCAGAGAGCTGGATGATGACTTGGGATGATAGAAAGAGAGTTCCTGCCTTTGAGCTGTGGTGCTGGAGAAGAGTACTGAATATACCATGGACTGCTAGAAGGACAAACAAGTTTGTCCTGGAAAGGATGAAACCAGGCTGCTCCTTGGAGGCAAGAATTATGAAGCTTTGTCTCACATACATGTTGCAAGGTGGGATCAGTCCTTGGAGAGAGACATCATGCTTGGGAGGGTGGAGGGACAGCTCAGGAAAGGAAGATCCTCGAAGAGATGGATTGATCCCTTCACTAGGGTAATGGGCATAGGTGTGTTGGAGACAATAGTATTGACAAGGAATAGAGCAGGGTTTAGGGCTGTTGTACATAGGGTTGCTATGAGTCACAGGTGACTTGACAACACATAACAACAACCTGATTTAATAATTTAAAATTATTATAACTTATTGAGCTATTAACCAAAGGGATGCATCTCTTGATTTTTTATTCTACTTGAGCTTCCCCAAGACAAAGATGAGGAGTTTCTTTACATAAAATTTTACAGCCTCAGAAACCTGATGGATGGTCATTATGAGTCTGAAGCAGCTTAATGGCAGTGAATTTTGTTTGGGGTTTATATCTGTAAAATATTCCCTTCTTGCTTGAAAGAAATAAACTGTCTGAAATTACATATAACAATTTTTTTTTCAAAATTTTAGCTGTTACAGTTGAACTTTTCGTTATTGTTGTTGAGTGCCATCAGGCCAAGCACAAGTCATAGCAACCCTGTGAACAAAATACCTGAATCTTATATCATAGCTATCATTGTTTCTCTATGAATTTGTAGAGTGATAATAATTTTGGCCTAGCAACATTATGATAAATGGATCAAATATTGAAGTTGTCAATGATTTCATCTTACTTAAATGGACAATCTACATCCTTGGTACAGCATCAAGAATTTAAAAGATGTACTCTATTAGTCTGTTGAAAAGGACCTTTCCAAATTGATAAGGGACAATGATATCAGTTTAAAGACTAAGGTGCCCCTGACTTAGTCTTTGCAATCACTTACAATACCTCTGAGAGTTGGATAATGCATGCAAATTACAGAAGAATAACTGATGCCTGTGAGCTGTGGTGTTGGAGAAAAGTACTGAATATTCCATGAACTGCCAAAACAGCACATTTGTCAAATACATTTTAGAGAAAGGGCAACCAGCATGCTCTTTGTAGGCAAGGATGGTAAAACTTCATCTCACATAGTTGGGCATATTTTTAGAAGGGGCTAGTCCTTGGAAAAAAGTATCAAACTGAGAGCAGTGGAGGGTTAAGAGGTTAAGTAAAGGAGAGAAAGACCTTAAACAAGGTGGACTGACACAAAAACTATAAAAATGAGCTCAAATATATTGGAGATGAGGACAGCACAGGATAAGGCAAGGTTCAGATCCCTTAGTTATAACATCAGTGTTGGCTGTGTATACTTTAACAACATCTAACAACTGCAACCTAAAAATTGAAGAATTTACTGGAAAAAAATCAAAAACTATAGACTTCAATATGGATTACATCTCAAAATCAAGAAAACAAAAATCTTCACCCATAGGCCAATACAATATCATAATAAGTGGAGAAAAAGATTTAATTTTTTTATGAATTCATTTTATTGGCTCAAGATTCAACACCCATGGTAGCAGCAGTTAAGGAGGATAACTGAGGAAGTTGTGTATAAATGTTCAAAAGAGCAAGAAGAAAGGGAGAAGGGGACAGAAAAATGAGATGGGGGAAAATCACTAAGATGGCAGAAGTTAGTGGACAGATGGGGGGACGTGAAAAAATGGCATTTCAGTGAAGACTTGAAAAGATGGCTGATAATTAGCATATAATATAATGTATATGAATGATTTTATAAAACACAACATGCTTCATGAAACTCAATGTATATGAATGATTTTATGGAAACCAACAAAAAATACATTTTTAAAATATAAGCCAAAAAAACCCACCCATGTTTTGATGGACCAATCTGTTTTTAAGAGCCTTTTAAAAATTCTGAACAGTAAGGAAGTCAGTGAAAAGGCTAAATTGCACTTTATTCATGATCTGGTGTTTCCTATTGCTTCATATGCTTCTGGTATTGACAAATAGTATTAAATATGTGATGGACTGGCAAAAGAATAAAAAATCTTCCTTGTAATTGCAACCAAAGTGTTCCTTAGAGGCAAAGGTGGTGAAACTTCAATCATCTAATTGAGGCATGTCATTAGGAAGATCCAGTCCTCGGGAAAAGCCATCATACCTGGAAAGACAGAGAATTAGTAAAAGAGAGGGTGAAGTTCAACAAGATAGACTGATACAGGGTCTGTAATAATGAGCTCAAGCTGATAGAGTTCACAAGGGTTGCTCAGGTCAGGGCAATATTCTAATCTATTATTCAGAGGGTTGCATCATTGCTGCCTGGAAGATACCTAACAACAACAATATAATAGTAAAAAAGTATTTTGAACAATTGTGATACTGCAGTAAAGAGAAAAGAAATGCAAATCCTTTTATAATTTCTTTGCTCTTGTCCTTCTTCAGGTGATATTACCGTAAGAGACTGTTTGTTTCTTCTCTTTCACTAAAACTCATACAAGCTTCACACAGTAACTGAGAAACTCCAGCAATAACTTCAACTTCAACCAGAAGAGGCAAAATAGATAGGCAAGGCCATATGAGTTGACAGCAATGAAAAGGGAGATATAGAGTGCTTCTAAACCATATCCTATAGTTCAGTCAAAAATAACTTCAAGGGGGCGAAAAGCTAGAGACATGCTTTCTCTCAAATGAGATTGGATGTGTATGGTTTAATTTTGTAATTGAGATTCATTTGTAAAGTGTGTAGTATTATTTTACTAGCTCAAGGTTGGAACAGTATTTCAATCAGAACAACTTTTCAACACAAAACACTGCATTTTTTTCTAAGAAAACTTCTTTCCCCCCTCTTCTTTATTTTTCCCTAACCACTAGCAAAATGTCTTTCTTTGTAATGAAATTTTTACTCTGATGTGAAAGAAAATAGAGTGTAAAACATAAACATGGACAGTTAATTATAACATTGTACTCTTTGGGAGGAAACCAATACATTAAACTGTGTTTCTCTGGTAACAGTTCAATTTTTTTTAACTTAACAATTGGTTTGGGACACTGTCATTTTGATATACCATCTTATCCAACTAAATTATTAAACTGAAATATTTTCTTTATATTATTTAAATTTTATTTGTGATGTTAATGAAAGTTTACAGAAAAGTTATATTTTCATTCATTCATTGTTGTAGTTTTACCTCTCTTCCTTTCTCCCCTCCCCCTCCTTTTCCCCTGCTCTACTGCTACAAATCCATGTAATATTGGTAAAATTAAAGAAACATTCTTCGTATTCACTTTCTCAAGCATGAAGAGAACACTGGTTATCACTGGGCTCTGCTGATGCACAAAAGTCATTCAAAATTGCCAACTTTAATTCAGGCCACACAGATTTCCTATTCTTGTAAATTCAATGATAAGTTGGATACTTTTTTACAGGTACATACCTTGAAAAAGAACATTTCTATGAGTATGCATAATTAAGTTCTTCCCAGGCTTGCCATTCTAAATGCTTTAATTACTTACATTACCAAAGTGTTCAGGAAATGTACAATATTGCAAATGTCTGCAAGAAAAGGCTTCCATGTAGGGAATATATACGTAAAATATCAAGGCACAATAAAAATTTCTTTTTTATAGTCTTACGTTAGAAATAATGGCAGTCATTCACTCAATACTCACTAAGCTCAAGACACTGTTAGTCATTGACACAAAGATGATTTGCTTCTGCCTTGAAGAAACTCATAGATAAGTTAACAAGTATATCTTACAATGTCACACTGTATAGTGACTCAAAAAGAATTTGAATGAAAAACTTAACTAATGGCTTCAAACCGAGAGTTCCTTTGCCATAAAGAACACTAATATAATAAAGGAAATCTGATATTCTTCTAGGCTCTTATTTTTTTATCTTGGCAAAATAAATTGGTAGACAGTTTGTCTATATATTACAACTAAACAATATGTCCAATTTGGTGCTAATAATTTTCGTTAACTTATGCACTTTCTATGCCCTTGACATGTGTGATCAAAGGTTTTCTATTATTTAGTTCATTAAATATTGCTAATAGTTCTATGTGCTGGAGAAAATATCACTGTTGCTATGTTACTAGGAAGGCAACTGAGTATGAAAGTAAAACGTTCCATTGTCAAAACAGCTATTAAGAAGCAGAGATGAAATATGATCCCAGGCTACAAATTAAGGAAATAGGAAAATCAGTCAGTCAATCAAACAAAAAACCAGCAGGTACAAAAGAGAGCAGCACAGTGCAGGAAGAGTGGCTACAGTTTATCAGCAGGAACTTTATTTCTTGTTGAAAAGGAATGGAAGTTCTTTGTATTGTGCATGATTCTTTCAAAAGAATTATCCCAATCCAAACCTTTGTTTCAATTTCTTGTACTACAATTTTTCCATCACAAACGGTTATGGTTTATTTTATTTTAAAATCTGTTGCCAAGTCTGATTTATAATGGCCCACACATGAGTCCGAATAAAACTGCAGTTCATAGATATTTTAAAAATTATGATATTTCATAAATAGCCTGAACTTTACTTGGAGGTACCTCGGGGAAGATTCAGACTGCTCACTTTTCAATTAGTAGCTAAATACTTTAAGCATTTTCCATGCATTGACTCCTAAATGCACTTTTATCATGTGAACATATGGTCTCATCATATCCAGTAACATATTCATATTACATATTCATATGCAATACAAAATAATGGAATTTATAAACATAAATTTAATGAAGTAGAGGTAAATGAATTACAAAAACAAATTCAGAAAATTTTGTGACAGGAGTACATCTCTTCTCTATACCTTTAAATCTATATTTTGAGCAAATAATTCAGAAGGCTGCACTATATGGAAACTGTGACATCAAATTGGAAGACAATTCATCAACAGATTATATTATGCAGACATAAAAACCTGGCTTGCAGAAAGTGAAGAAGACGTAAAATACTTACAAAGGAAAATAAAAAACTACAGTCTTCAATATGAATTACACCTCAGAATAAATAAAACAAAAATCTTCATGACTGGACCAATAGGAAACATTTTGATACAGAAAAGTTTGAAATGGTAACTGATTTTATTTTATTTGGATAAACTATCAACACACATGTTAATCCAAGATTATACCAAAGGTAACACACTAAGGCAATATGTTAAGAATAGAAGACACAGTGTTCAGAAGGGAGCACTTGTGTCCTAGTGGCAAGAAGCTACATTGCAGTCTCAAAGGCATGCAATTCAAATCCATCAGCTGCTCTGTGGGAGAAAGATGGCAATGTGGGTGGGATACAACTTGATGGTACACAACCACACAGTGTTCAGAATAAAGCAGAGTGGCAGAAGAAAGACACATAATACTCTGTATGACTAAATCATTATGCAAGTCTAATATGGTAATAAAGTAAGCCTACTAATTATTAAAATGTTCATATACTTTACACATTTGCTAGGATAGGCTATTCTTTGAAAAGGAGCATCATGTTTGTAAAGGTGGGAGGATGGTCAGCAAAAGAGGAGTCTCAATGAGATGGATAGACACAGTAACTGCAGTAATGGGCTTAAATATGACACAGATGATGAAAATGACAGAGGATAGGAAAGGGTAAGAGTGGCCATGAGTCATATTTGATGGCACCTAACAAATAAACTTTCTTCCAGTATCTCCCCACCTATGTCAATGAAAGTTTCAAAGGAAGAAGTGCTTGAAGCAAAATACTTATATCTGTATTCCTAATATCATAAAGTTAAAGCTGTAGTCTGGGACCAAAGTCATTGATACGTGCATGTATCAGTCTATTGAGAGTAATAATTGAAAAAAACTGACCATCTTTGAATAATTGGATTAAATATGCCTCACGTGAGTCTACACACCAAAGACAATATTATCTCTTTAACTAGTAATGAATTCTATTTGCAAAAAAAAAAAACAACAAACCCAAAAATGGACAATTTATTATAGTTGACAGGTCAGGCTATGAATTTTATTAAAAGTATGAGTGTGATTAATCAAGAAGCAAAACCAACTTTAGAGTCACAATTTATTAAATTACTTTCCAGCTCAGGTAAGTCCTTCTTTCTAGGACAGGGAAAAAAAAAACCAACTTGACGTCATAAAATCCTTTTCTAGACTGAAACATTTAAAACGTATGGTGCAGGGAAACATAACACAGCTAGATAAAGAACTGTATGTACAATTGGAAAAAAATAACAACAAAGCCAGTAAAAAGAGTTTTTAAATAAAATTCCAATGACAACTAATAACACTGAAGCAGACAGCCAAAATATTTTACAGTAAGATGAATTATATCCATAGAAATAAATGTAAAGTAATGGCACACTGAAAAGTCAACCTTAAAGAAATAAGCAAAAAGTATATTTTTTTAGTGGAGAATCCTATAAACATAAAAAAAAAACGTGAACAAAAAGCCATGGAATACTATGCTGCATTAAAAAACAAGGAACTCATGCAATATTATTCAAAATGGTTGACTCTGGAGAACATTATGCTGAGTGAAATATCCCAGTCACAAAAGGACAAATAATTACATGATGCCACTGTTGTAGAATGAGACTGTCCTTGGGATTGGGGAGAGACTAAGATGGGTTCAATAATGTATACTGCACTGAAACAGAGGAGGGAGAAAACTGTTTAAAAGAGATATATAACTAGGTATTTCTGTCATCACAGGAGACTAGAGCGAGGGCTACATGGTGGAGGGGACCTGGGGGAAGGTTTGTAAAACAATGAAAGAATCTTTTCTTTTACTTTTCCATAATTTCTGGACTCATGTACTTATAACTTGTTAGTCAAATTTGTGTCTTCTAGGTTGCAACACCCCCATGATACATCTTCAAGGATATGAACATGTACGGTCAAGCACAATCAATAAGAGTGCATCTAAATTCCAAAATCAATCTCCATAACAGTCTATGTGTTTCCTACTGCCAAAGGGGCCCTTTAGAGTAGTGAGAGAAGATCTTCACCCTGAAACCCACAGCATCCCTTTTCAGCAGGAAGTAGCTAAGAGAATACGCCATCCCCTTTTCCTTATGACTCAGGGTGAAGTCTCTCTCAGGGAGGAGTGATAGGGAATGGCAAAGGACACACTGACAAAGAAGATTAATCAGAACTGGCTTTGACAAGCACTGTGGCATTTGGACAAGAACAAACTGAGAGGAGGGTAGAGAGAATAGTGCAACAATGAATGAATGGAAACCCAAAATCTCTGTAAATGTTTATGAAAATTAATAAAATATAGAAAAAAAAGAAAAAGATAAATAATTTTTAAAAAATCACATGAACATATCACAGAAAGGTCAAAACAGATGGTCCCAGATAAAATGTGAGAAAAATGTAGAATACAATTCAAATTCTTAAAATAAGGCCATTGGACTGGTTGAAAACAAATGTTTTAGACCTTGAACCAAACATATCCTCTGAGGTTATTTTTTAGCAAAATAACAGAATCATAGGCAAAATAAAATGTATTACTTACAAGTACATTGCTCTACTAAAACAAAAAATATATGTGAAACCCAAAGTAAAATATTTATTCTAAAGGTAAGAAAACTGGGCAAAGAAACTATAGAGCAGTGGATGGGAATTCCAGAGAAAGTTGACACATTGTGAAAAATATAACTAATATCACTGACAAATCTATATAGGAATCCCTGAATGGTATTCATACAAAGGAATACTACACAGCATGCAGAAGCAATGACTTCGTAAATTATTACCTAACTTGGGAGGGACGGGAGAGCATTATGCTCAGTGAACTAACTCAGTCCCGTACGGATAAATCTTGTATGAAATTATTATCGTAGAGTGAGTACGAGGATCCAAGGGGGGGAGAGAGTGGAAGCAGAGGGATGAGGATGTGTGGGGGTGGGGGGACTAACCATGCAGTTGTACAATTTAATGGGGGGAGGGGAGCGGGTAATTGGAAGAATCTGGTCTGAAAAACAATGTCTTCCAAATTTGTAACTAAAGTAGTATAATAACTTTTCGAAAAAAGAATTTAGTGTTTTAGCCAATGTATCTGAAGCTTTTTGCAATAGTGTGTTTGAGTGTATTTATTAATACATACAAATGATAATACGGCAATATTATTGTAAGTGAATTTGGGAAACTTCTTGAAGTTTTGCTTAGGAAATAAGAAACAGAGTTAAGAAGATAATTTCTAAAATGTTCTCTTTTCTTAATACATAAGAACCAAGTATCCATCATTTAAATATATTTTGCTGAAGGACCTAAATTACAGCTCCATCTATAGAACATAAAACTTTTTTTCCCCATTTCATATAACCTGTAGTAATAAAAAATATTGATTTTAACAGAAATTTACAGAAAGATTTGGTTTTCCTTCATTCATTGTTAATACACTTTCCTCCATCCTTCTTTCACTCTTCCTCAATCCATTTTGTACTGCACCTCCTGTTCCACATTGTGGTCATATATTAAGTTCCTCATTATATATTCCTTTCAGATAGTTCCCTCCTCATCTATTCCTATATAGTGTTTCTTATCTATCCACCCTTTCCCTACTCTTCTCCCAACCCCTCATGTCAGCCCTATTTTATAAGAGTTGTATTTGTCCTTTTGTAACTTCGATATTTCACTCAACATAACGTTTTCCAGGATTACCCATGTTGTATAGTGTTTTAAAGTGTATTCTTTTTCAGTGCTACATAATATTCCATTGTGTAAATGAACCACAGTTTTTCTATCCATTTTGTTGTTGTTGTTGTTATGCACTTCAGTGGAGTGTAAAATTCTTGACGGGATTATTGCTTTCTTTATTTTATAAAAGCGAACTTTTTGTTGTTTTTATTGCTTTTGTTGTGTTATTGTATTTATGTGTCATCAAGTCAGAACTGACTCTTAGTTGACCTTGCAGCCAGGTTTTCAGAGGCAGTTTAATTACACAGGAAGAGATTGCACATCTTCCCATGGAGTATTTGGTGGATTTGAACCTCATGTCTTTGAGATTGCAACACAGCTTCTTACCACCAGGCCACCAGAGCTCAATTTGGGTTGACTCTAATTCATAGCTATCCCACATTCAACAGAACAAAACATTACAAATTCCTGAGTCATCCTCACAATTATTGCTGTGTTAAGTCCATTGTTGCGGGGTTTTTTTGTTGTTGTTGTTATATTTTTAGTTTCTAACTTATGGCATTCTTCTTTTACAGAAATTATTCTACTTGGTCATTATAATTAGTAGTATTTTCATTGATTAATTTCTGGAATTAGAATATTGATTTTTCTAGTCTTCATCTGAAAGTTCTGCTTTAAATTCTCCATTATGGGTCAGCCTCCTGATATTTAAAATACCAATGGCATAGCTTCCAACATCACAGCAATGTGCAAACCACCACTGTATAACAAACAGATGGATTGTGGAAAATCAACCTAGCCTCAGGCAATTGGCATAAAATTGCGGATTTGGCATATGTGTTATTCTGAATTCCAATAACAGTCAGTATCAAAATTTGTTTATTCTCATATGGCAAGAATGGAAATACAGCTTCATTGTTCTTCACTAGGTCATATTAACCTTTCTTATCTCCATCACATTACATTTTTGAAACATAATAATTATATGATCTCTCTTTAAAACGTCATTTTTTCAACTATATGGTTAATTATATGACAAGTAAGTAAACTAGATGCTCTGATAACACTCTTATCAGAGGCAGTGATAGAAACACATCAATTATTAAAGAATGTCCTAAATAAGCAAAATCCTGAGCTATGTTTTACAGGGTAAAGAAATACTGAGCTATCTTTTTAAGGGTAAAGACAAAATTCTTTTAACCTGGATATTTATATTTATAAAACTTTCTGGGACTCTTCTATCTTAGGGGCAATATTATTTAGCCACTGTTGCCATGATAGCCGTAAGGTTGGGAGAAAGATGGGCAATCCTTTAAAGGTTTATAGTCTCAGAGACACAATGGAGGATCACTATGAGTTCCAATCCCCTCAACAGTAGTGGACATTAATCTTACTTGGAAATCCTATTCTAACCTATTGATCAGATGACACAGAAGATTCCCCATGTTGAATTGGATGAAAACAAATTAGAACTCTGTAGTTCACTTCATAGCAGAATTTCCTAACATTAAGATTATGTGACTCAGAAGACCGACTGGAAATAGAGGTATCAGATGACCTTCTGCATAACTAAAATGAGTTTCAGAAAAAGGCTCCTGGGACTGTGGAAATGACCACACACTTCATGGTGAAGAAATACTGTTTGTATTACAACCATAACCAGGAACTCTAAGGGATTATAAAAGAGAGTAAGTCATGACTTTAGTATTCTAGGCAATTGTAGGACAAGTGCTTTCCATAGTAGTTTGGTATTATCATGTCCACCAAATTGAGTTGTAGTCATGTAGAAAAATGTGCCTGCTGCTATTAGGTGCTGTCAATTCAGTTTTATTTCATGATTATACTATTTACAATAAAAAAAAAGACACCAAAAAACCCTAGTTGGCCCTGTGTCATTCTCATTACCTCAGCTGTGCATGAGCCCACATTTGTAGCCACTGTGTCAATTCACCTCATTGTGAGGCTTTCTCTTTATCTCTGACCCTATACTTGATACAGCATGATGGTTTTTGTTTCTTTAGGGACTGTCCCTTCTTGATAACACACTTAACAAAATAAAATCTTCCCCTCCTAGCTTTTAAGGAATATTCTGACTGAAATTTCCCAGGACCCAATTTTTCTTTTGACAGTTCATCATGTATTTAACATCCCTTTTCAATATTACAACTCAAAGTCATCAATTATCCATTATTTTCCTTATAGATTGTCCAACTTTTACATGTATATGATGTGTTTGAAATTGTCATGGCTTGAGTCAAGCACCCCTTAGACCTCAAGGTGACATTATTGTTATTTTGAACAGTAAAAAGTTCCAGAACAGAAAAATTGTCCAATGCAATACATAATTGTTTGGTTTTTGTTGTTGTTTAGATTTTTGTTCTTTTTATTGTAGTATCATAATAAATTGGAAATTCAGAAAACATGAGTGAGAGTATTTACCTTTATACATTGCAAACAGCATAATTGACTGGTCAGGGGCAGAGAATTAAAACTTGCTCTAGTTTACAGATTGCTCAGAGTGAATCATTAGTGCCAATGGAATGGCCATGTGCTGCTTTACAGCAGGAGGGATGATCATAAAGAACATACAGCTCAAAAACTTCAAGTTTGATAGGATTGACTGGGATTGATGCATAGCTGACCCTCCACTGGATTTGCAAAACTGTAAATTGCACAGGAAGAGACTACTTATCTTTCTTCCACAGAAATGTTAGTGGATTTGACCAGAGAGCTTTACCCTTGTAGTAAAAGCACAGCATCCTACAGACTGTGCTAATTAAAGGAAAATATTTTGTACAGGTCAAACTGACAGTAGTGCTTTTATTCATTGTAGTGGGGGATGTTCAGTCCATTTGATTTTCTGACACCAGCTCTTTGTACATTTCATTAAATACTACAGTGTACCTGATCCAAGCCATGATTTTTGCAATTACATGCTATGCATCAGAGAACTGAACAATGACTAAGGTTGACAGAAGAAGAATTGATGCCTTTGAGTTGTGGTACTGGAGAAAAGCACTGACCTTTGGACCACCAAGAGAACAAATAGGTTTGTCCTGGAGAGGGTGAAACCAAGTTTCTCCTTGGAGATAAGAATTTGGAAGCTCAGTCTCACAATCATTACGCCAAGTAGCCAGGAGAGAACAGTCCTTGAAGAAGGACATAACGGTTGGAAGGGTGGAGGGACAGTGCAGGAGAGAAAGACCCCATATGAGATGGATTGACAAAGTAACTGGGGAAATGGGATTAAGTTTGTCAAAGTCAGCGAGGCTGGCTCAGGACACAGCAGAGTTCAGAGCTGTTGTACATAGGGTCACTATGAGTCACAGGAGTCTCAATGGTACATAATAATAGCAACAACAGGTGGGTGGGGTGGGGTGAAGGCATGAATGCAGAGAAATGGAAATAAAGGCAAATATAATGTTCAAGAAATTCATTGTGGAAAAGAAATCAAAGCATAAGCAGCAAGGAGATCATTCAGATCATAATGAAAGTCTGATACTGGTGAAGGAAGAGAAGAAAGGAAAGAAGATTATAGAACAACTCAACCAGATTGAAGCCTTAGAAGCAAAGTTTCTCTGTTGAATGTTTTGTTTCAAAAAGGCTTGTTTTCACTTTCACAGCATTGTCATGAACTCTGGTGGCATAATCTGTATGGAGCTGGGAGATAATCCAAATATAACACCTGTATGGAGGTTCAAATCCATCAGTGATTTTTTTAGGACAAAGGTGACCAAACCCCTGTGCAATTTCCAGCCTTTGAAAACGAACTAGAGGGTCGCTTATGAGTAAGTTTCAGCTTGACTGGAATGAGCTTAAGATAGGGTTTTATTTTTTGGGGGGGGGCTTATTTAAAAAGCACTAATATGCTTAGTCTTTAATTTGGAGCAGCTCAAGGAGATTATTGTCTTAGTGTGTATGCTATGTTATAATGTAAAGGACTATTACTGTCCTTACAGTAGATTTTCATAAAGGGACTTGATTTTTTGTTGTTGTTGTTGTTGTTGATAAGTACTGTTGTGTTGACTGCCACTCATAGCTCTGAACCCTGGTTTATACTGACCCAATCTCACTGTCTCTGACACGCCTACCCTCATTGCCCCAATTATTGCGTCAATCAATCTCACTCCTGGCTACATGGCCCAAAATATGTGACACAAAGACTTAAAATCCTTGCTTTACAGGAGTAACCTGGTTTCACTCTCTCCAGAATAGACCTGTTAGGTTTATTGCTAGTTCATGGTGTGTTCAATATTCCTCTCCATCACCACAACTCAAAGGTATCAATTCTTCTATTGGCGTCCTTGGTGGTGGTCCAACTCTCTGATGCATAGAAGACTATGGACTAGCTTGGGTGCACCTTAGTCTTTAAACTTACATCCTTGCTCTTCAGCACTCTGGAGAAGTCCCTGACAGCAGATTTTCTTAGTGCAATTAATTTATTGATTTCTGACTACGGGTGCCAAGAGTGTTGATTGTGGAACTGAGCAAGCTGAAATTGTTAACAATTTCAATCTCTTCTTCATCTATCAGGATGCTGCTGTCAATTGATCTGCTGGTGAGAATTTTTGTTTTCTTAAAGATGGGCTTCAATAATTTTCTACTACTGAGTGCTTAGATTCACAATTAACACTGTTGGTACCAGCAGTTAGGAAATAAGGAGATGCATTGAACTTGGAAAAGCTTCAGTTAGGTACCTCTCCATTTTATTAAGAAGTGATGATATCAGTTTGAAGACTAAGGTGCATCTGATTCAGGTCATAGTCTTTCCAATCACTTGCTCTATATCCAAGAGCTGGATAACGAATAAGGATGACAGAAAAAGAATTGACATCGTTAAACTGTGATGTCAGAGAGGAACACGGAACATCCCATGGATGGCCAAGAAAACAAACAGATATATTTTGGAGAGCTCTTTGAAGACAAGAATGATGAAGCTTCACCTCACTACTTTGGGTATGTTGCTAGGAGGGTTTTTTCTTTGTAGAAGGACAAGATGCTAGGAAAGGTGGAGGTTCAGTGAAGGAAAGGAAGACCCTCAAACAGGTGGATAAACATGGTGGCTGCTGCAATGGTCTCATGTGTGTCAGGAAGTGTGAGGATGGCACAGGATAGAACAGGATTCACATCTTTTGTTCATAGGATTGTAATGAGTCGTACTCAACAACACCCAACAACAACTGATGGTCTCTTAAACTCTACCACCATCTAAGGGCTGATAAAACTGATTGGTTCTGATAGCACTCTGACTTTCAGCACTGTGGGTGGGTATATAACCTAGGGGAATTCTCACCTAGGTTAAAATAGATAAGCTGTGGTTTTTATTTTATATCCAATGAGTATCATGTTTGAATTAGAGGCATTTAGGAATGTTTTGTTTTATCTTATTTTCCAAGAATTTACATCTTTGAATCGTACTGGTAGTGGTGAACATTGAATATACTGTGGACTATCAGAAGGAAAACCAAATTTGTGTTGAAATAAGTACAGTTTAAATGCTCTTAGTAGTGAGAATGGTGAGACTGAATTATACATATTAGAACAAGTTATTAGAAGGAAGAAGTCTATAGACAAGGACAGCATGCTTAGTAGAGTTCCAGTGAAAAAGAGGAAAGCTCTCAAAAAGATAGATTAACACAATGGCTCTAACAATGCACGCTACGTTGTATCAGTGATTGTGAACTGACTCAATAGCAGCTTAAAACAGCAACGAAGTATTTTGACATATAAGAATATCATAAACTTCACTTAGAATAAATAAATCTATTTCTATTTCCTCCATTCATACTACTCCAATTCTGTTTATTTTCTTAGATATTAAGTATGTGTGTGATCTTTTTAAAAATAATCTATAATTACTGTGTTAAAGCTAAACCTTTATATTCATTAATCTTTGCATACTGTTCTTATTTCTCTCTTATGGTGATTTTCATTCTGAAGCTGATTTTATTAGAGATTAGCATTGCCACTCCAGCTTCCTTATGGATGCCATTTGCTTGGTATATTTTTAGCCACCCCTTGATTATTTAGTCTATCTTTCTCCTCTTTTCTTAAATGTGTCTTTTGTAGCCAGCATCTTGATGGGCTTTTCTTTTTTATTCCTTATACCACTCTTTCCTCCTTAGTTGCTTTATTTATACTATTCCCATTGCGTGTGATTATTGATAGGTTAGATTTTATCATTGTCATTCTATTGCATTCTTTTTTATTTTTCAATTGTTGCTGTTACTTTGGTCCATTTGCATTCTGCTGTTGTGTATGTGTGAAGGACTTCTTGTAGAGTTGGTCTTATTTTCACTAATTAACTATTTAATTACGTTTTCAACTCTTTCCTCAAACATTTGTAACTTTTTCAGTACATATATTTTTCTCTTCCTTTCTGTTTCTGAGGTATTCGTTGGATCCTTGATCTGGTCTTCTTTCTTTAGAAGTCGTCTTGGTTGTTTTTTGGATTTTTTGTTTGTTTGTTTTGTTTTTCAGGTTTTGATCCTGCCTGCTGATTCATTGACATTAAGTGATGTAGATCAGTGGTAATATTTCCCCTTTGAGCAGACAAAGCCTCTGACTAGAGTTTAGAACAGTAATCTTGCCCAGTATGCTTCCCTCTCAAGTCTCAGGGTTGCTACTTAAGGTGAGAGTGTAAAATGGTGCAACCACTATAGAAGGGAGTATGGCGCTTTCTCAAAAAGTTGCAAATAAAGTGCAACAACAAATGAATGTTGTTTTTGTTGTTGTTGTTGTTGTTATGTGCGGTTGAGTCGTTTGCGACTCATAGCGACCCTATGTACGACAGCCCTAAACCCTGTTCTATCCTGTGCCAATCGCATTGCCGATTACCCATCCCGATTACCCGAGTCACTGAATAAATCCACCTCATAGAGGGTCTTCCCCTCCTGCGGTAGACATCCCAAATCTCTGTAAATGTTCATTAAAATTAATGAAATAACATTTTTAAAAAACACCAAAACCATAGAATTAAAAAAACAAAACAAAACCCCACCCAACCTTGCAAATAGAAATACCATTTAAACAGCAATCCCACTTTTGGGAATTTACCCTAAAGAAACCATAACTGCCACCCAAGCTGATACATGCACACCCATGTTTATTGCAGCTTCATTCATAAAGAGCTGGAAACAACCCATCAACAAATGAATGGATAGAAAAGCTCTGATATGTTCACACAATGGAATACTATGCAGCACTGAAAAACAGGGAACTCATGAAATACTATGCTAAGTGGATCACCCCAGAGGACATTATGCTGAGTGAAAGATCTAAGTCACAAAAGGATAAATATTGCATAGGGCGACTATCATAAAATAGGACTGAGATTGATGTTGAGGGAAGACAGAAGGAATAATGTATACTGCATTGCAACAGATGAGGGGGAGAACTGTTTAAAAGGAATATATGATAAGGTATTATTGTCATGACAGGAGTCCAGAATGAGGGCTGCACAGTGCAGTGTACTTGGAGGGAGGGATTGCATAACAATGAAAGAGTTTTTCTTTTACTTAAAAAGTAGAAAAGTGAATTCAGATGAAGGAGGTGGCCAGGGAGAAAAGTACAATGAATGACTGAAAACCCTAAGTCTCTGTAAACTTTTATTAAAATTAATTTAAAAAAAAGAGTTGTCTCTGCCAGCAGTGTACCAGGGCTCTCCCTCCCCTGTTTGTCCATTGAGTCTCTTCTTGGAGCTGGGAACTCCTTTGGGACTGAGGCTCCCCTGAGAAATGCAGTCCAAGGCCCTTCTCTACCTAAGTCTCATACCTTCTGTTTTTATAATTAGTTTGTGAGGGTAATTTGTATTTTGTTCCTCAACAATTAAACATTCCCAGTGCTCTGCTTTCCAGGCTAAGACCATGAGCAGGACAGGCGGATTCTGCAAAGATGTGTTTTCTGGTGGGGGTTAAGACTTGGGTGTGGCTTTTGCTCTCACAACTGGGTGTGAGTTGATTGTATTTAAAAAGGCATTTGGGCCACAGGCCTGTGGCTATTGGGCCTGGATTTTTGTAGAGCTCCTGAATGAAACAGGCTTAGAAACAGGAGTGGCCAACACCAACAACAACAAAAAAAAAAAAAGAAAAAAAAGAAAAAGAAACAGGAGTGGCATCCACTTCCAAAAAAGGCTTTTCTCAGGAAACTCTGTGAACTTGGAGAAAAGATGAAAATTTCATGTTCAAGACTTTCATTCATCAGGTCATGAGACATCGTCTGTGATGGCACTTAACAACAACAATGTAAAATTTAAACCCTGAATGCGTGCTTATTACTCTACTCCAAAATATGCTATGCAAATGCATTAAGCTCCTTGTTAAAAGGCATGTTGCCCCGATGAAATTTTTCTTTTTTAGCATTTAAAATAATTTTAATTATAAGCTTATATATCATTTCATCCTTTCTCATCCTGCATGGTTAAAACATTTATCCAGAAAATGGGAAAAACTGCTAACCTATAATACTGCATTTAATCCTATAATAATGACAGCACTAAGTAAAACAGAGAGAGTAGACATGTCTCTCTTTACATCAGTTTTTTTCAAACAAGAAAATAATTTGCATGAGCATCTGGGAAATGTTAGGACAGTTAGCACTGAATTTCAAAGTGAGAAACTTTATAGTTTCTGTTCTATGAAGTAATAGATTTCATCAGATAAACAGGGGGGGAAAGAGTCACTCTATGGTTCATTGGCTCCTCTCTAAATGAACTGCTTTGACGTTTCCTTGCCCTTGAGAATAAGGGTATATATTTTATAGGAATTTAAAACTCTATCTTTTAGAACTATTTCTTCTTTGTTCTGTAACAATATTTTGTGTTGCTCCAACTTAAATGATACTATATAATATACAAATTTTCAATTTGGGAATATCTCTCTGAATAATACAGTTAGTGCAAAAGAACATCTGTATCATGACACCAACTTGTAACTTTTCCTAAAATTGATTATTTGGTCTATTTCTAAAATTAAATAAAGTCATGCTATTACTATTGAAAATACCTAATTGGAAATAATCAAATATTTTTCTTATTTTATTTGCAGATCACAAATTTTCTTAAAATTTTATTTCTAAGAAGTTTTTCCCTGGCATATTGGTAAAAGTTGTACTGGCAAAGATATGTGGATTGGTTTCACCAGCTGCTCTATGGAAGAAAAATGAGTGATTTCTTCCTGTGCAATTAACAACCTCTGAAAATCCACTTGAGAGTCACCTATGAGTTGTTTCAGACTCGAAGGTATACAACAAATACATATCTATCTATTATCTATCTATCTATCTATCTATCTATCTATCTATCTATCTATCTGTCATCTATATTATTCTTATCTAACATGTGAATCTCAAGATAAAGCAATTTTTAAAATTATTTATCAGAAAGATTGTTTGTCTTTTAGACTTTGTTTTTTCAGTAAAATTGTCCTAAAAAAATTAAGAAATCTTGATTAAGTTTGATGTTGTTGTTGTTGTTATGTGCCATCAAGTTGCTTACAACTCATAGCGACCCTATGTACAACAGCTCTAAACTCTGCTCTGTGCCAATCTCATTGTCTCCAAGACACTCATCCTGACTGCCCCAGTCACCAAATCAATCCACCTCCCAGAGGGCCTTCCCCTCCAGCGCCTGCCCTCTACCCTCCCAAGCATGATATCCTTCTCCAAAGACAGGTCTCTCCTTACAACATGACCAAAGTATGTCAGACGAAGCCTCAGAATCCTTATCTCCAAGGAACAGCCTGGTTTAAACCTCTGCAGGATGAATCTGTTTGCTTTCTAAGCAGTCCATGGTACTCTCAACACTCTTCTCCAACACCAAACCTCAAAAGCATGAATTCTCCTTTTGTCCTCCCTGTTCATTGTCCAGCTCTCTGACACATAAAAAGTGATTGCAAAGACCATGGCCTGTACCAGATGCACCTGAGTCTCCAGAGACACACTGTTGCTCTTCAGTACTTTAGAGAGGTTCCTAACATCAGACTTTCCCTGCTAGTGCCAAAATTGTTGATTGTGGAGCCAAGCTGACTAAAGCTATGAACAATCTCAATCTCTTCACCATCCATCCTGATGTTACCAATTGGTCCAGTGGTAAGAATCTCTGTCTTCTTGACATTGTACCTCAATCCATATTGAAGGCTGCAGTCCTTGACCCTAAGGAGCAAGTGCTTCAGGGCCTTCTCAGTTTCAGCAAGCAGGGTTGTGTTATATGCATAACAAAGATTGATGATAGATCTTCCACCCAAACTGATGCCACATTTCTCTTCATAGAGCCCAGCCTCCCAGATGATCTGTTCTGCATACAAGTTGAAAATATATGGAGACAGGACACATCCCTGGCATACACCCTTCCCAATTTTGAACCATGCAATGTCCTTGCTCTGTTCTGATGACTGCCTCTTGGTTCAAGTATTAGTTTTGCATTAGCATGATCAAGTGTTCTGGGATTCCCATTCTTCTCAGAGTTAGCCTCAGTTTGTTATGATCCACACAGTCAAACACCTTTGCATAATCAATGAAGCACAGATAGACATTCCTCTGGTACTTCCTGCTTTCAGCTAAGATCCATCTTACATTAGCTTCAATATCCCTAGTACCACGACCCCTTCTAAACCCAGCCTGAACTTCTGGCAGTTCTCTGCTGATGCGCTGTCCCAGTCGTTTTTGGATAATCATCTGCAGAATCTCGCTTGTATGTGAAATCAATGATATTGTGCTATAGATTCCACACTCTGTTTGGTCACCTTTCTTTGGAATGGGAACAAATATAAATCTCTTCCAGTCAGTTGGCCAAGTGGTTGTTCTCCAGATTTCTTGGCACAAGTTGTTTAGCACGTCCAGGGCAGCATCTTAGCTGAAATATGTCAATTGGTATACCATCTATTCATGGGGCCTTATTTTTTTACTATTTCCTTCAAAGCAGCTTGAACTTCTTCCTTCATCACCATGGGCTCTTGCTCTTATGTTGTTTCATTAAATTCTTCTCTGTCTGCCAATTCCTTTCAATACAATGACTCAGTATATTCTTTCTATCTTTTTTTGGTACCTCCTGGATCGTTTAATACTTTGCCTAAAGCATCCTTGATTATAGCAATTCAAGGTTTTTTATTTGTTCTTCACTTCCTTGAGATTAAGAAATGCTGAGCGAGTTTAATGTAGGCAGTTTTAAAAAGTGGTAATATAACTTTGTTTACTTAAAGTGAACAAGACTTGAAGTACTTAGTGACAAAAAAAAAGTCTACAACCTTCAGCAAGGATTACACAGTCCAACATGAATTAAACTAAAATCTTCTCAACTGAACCATTAAACAATGTAATGCAAAACAAAGAAAAGACTGAAGTTGTTATAAATTTCATTTTATTTAGATTCACAATCAATGCTCATGAAAGCTGCTCTTAAAGTGGTATATTGTTTGGGGAAATCTGTTGCAAAAGAACTCATTAACATGTTAAAAAACAAAGATGTGCTTTTGATGACTAAGATTTCTTGGACCCAAGCTATAGTGTTTCAATTGCTTTATATATGTGTGAAAGTTGGGCTGTGAATAAACAAAAGAATTATTATACTGGCGAAGACTATTGGATATACCCTAGACTATCAGGAAAACAAATATATCTACTTGAAGGAAGTAACGCCAAAATGCTCCTTAGAAGCAAAAATGATGGTAATATGTACTTAGACACTTTATTACAATGGATCTGTGTTTAGAATGGGATATTATGTTTGATAGAAGAACAATGAAAAAGGAAGATCTTCAATAAACTATAGTGACACAGTTGCTGTAAAAATGGCTTCAAATGTGGTAATGATTAATGAAAATGGCTGAAGATGAGGCAATTTTAACACAAAATCTTTGCATCAGAAACTTCTGACTACCAAGAGAACATCTAAAAAGAGAAATAATTTAAAATCTGGGACAAAAACTATAAATATTCATATTTTTGAGTTAATAGTTTAGATAAATATCCAAGGATATAGGTACTCTTGGTGAACATACATGTTGCTTTTAATAAATGTACGCTTTAAAAAAAAAAACTTTTACAATAAAGTTAATTCTCTTATATTATAAATTAGGAGTCCCGGCACGGGGAACACTTAGTAGACTAGAGGCAAGAATCTGTACTGCAATCCTGAAGGCATGTGGTTTGTAATCCACCAGGTGCTCTGTGGGAGAAGGATGGGCAATCTCCTCTCATGGGTGGTACATGATATATGAACTCTGTGGTACACAGCAACAACAACAATAGCACAGTATTTAAAACAATTGTCTGCAAACTGAAAGTTCAATTTTTCAAACCTACTAACTGGTCTGCAGGAGAAACTTGTTGCAGTCTACTTCTGTAGAAACTATCATCTTGTAACTCTATGAAACCTATGATGTTCTTGAGGGCAGAACATTCTAAAGGGTCCCTAAGAGTCAGAACTAACACAAGCTAAAGAGTTAATACGCTTGTCAACAAACCAAAATAGTGGATGTTACTGTCCACTTAGAAAAGTCCTTAGAGAAAAGATGTGGTGGTGTATCTTTTGAGAAAAAAATGAGTGATTATAAATCCTATAAATTACAGGTCTACTTTGCCACATATTAGATTGCCATGAGTAGTAATCAAGTTAAGGGCAACTGGTGCTTATGTTCTATAATAACTAGATAGATCCTGAAGGTATTTAATGTGAGAGACATCATCCACCTATTTACCTCTGTTTTGTTTACATTTTCAACACTTATTTTCTCTTTCCTGTACATTATTTTCCACTTATGAGGGTAGTACTTGCCTCAAGATATAAAACATATTATTGTTTTATATTCAGAAGATTTTGAAATGTTATACTACTTATAAGACCTTAGAAAAAAATATACAAATATTGTTAAAGGTCAACTTGATAAAAGATCAGAAAATTGATTATCCTAATGGAAAATACTAAATTGGAACCCTATCCCAGACCAAATATACTTCTCCTATTATAGATTTTATTAATCAAAGATTCAATATAAAAATGCAAAATTATATCATTCTCAATAAAAAACCAGACTGGAAATAGGGGTTTTTTTAATATTATAAAATAAAATAATTTAAATGCAATATAAAGTACTACATATATAAGAAGCTTAACACATTTAATCCTACTACAATAAAAAAAATCCCAGGAAATGTTAGGATCTATCTATAATCATTTGCTGTACATTAGGTCACTATGGGTTACAGGCAGCTTGATGGCACATAACAACAACAATAATAATTTACTATAAAAAAGAAATAATACATAAATAGAATAAAAAATGGGTAAAAGACATGAATAGACAGTTTAAATACTAAAAGTTAACAAGAACAATACGTTTAACTCCATTACAATCATTGAGATGTGAGCCAACACCTCTAAGAGATACTGTCACACTAGTTACAGTGGAAATATTTGACAATACTGTTAGAAAATTTCTTACACTGCTAGTTAGTGAGTTAATGGACATAATTACTTTCAGAGTTTAGAACAGTTTACTGATGTTTAGTTTCAAATCTCATTATACAGAAAATGAATTTTTATATAAATAGATTATTTTGATACAAGTAGAGATTTTTGTCTAGTAGGTTATGCAGTTAATACTGAAAATAATAAATGCTTTGAAATATACTAAATGCTTAGAAAGGAGCTGAATACTCAAGGAAAAAATGATGATATATTCAGAAATTACAATAGAAAACAAAGTATTTAAAATGAAAACAATTATATGGTTGAATCTCTGTACTATAAAACTAGCTGAGGAAAAATGTCTCAGAAGTTTCATATATGTGCATGATATATGTTTAAGTAAAATGAATTAAAAATCTTATTCTTTTTGTTTTTAAGAACATATGTAGATGAAGATTTAGAATGCTGAGCAGAGGTAGAGCTATGAGAATAAAACCCGTATGGTTAAATGTAATTTATGATCAAAGTCTTAGATTTCATTTTGAATAAACGTTATGTTTACAACTACAGCACTTAACTACAAACATAAATAAATAAAAACAGAACATATATGTCTTGGACAAATTTCAGTCAGAATGCTCCCTGGAGGCAAAGGTGATAGAGCTTTGTGTTACACACTTTGAGCATGTTCCTAGGAGAGAATGTTTTTCAGAGAGTGACATCATGCTTGGAAAGGTGGAGCATCAGTGAAATAAAAAACCTTCAATGGAATGTATTAACACAGTGACTGCATTAAAGAGTTCATATGTGTCAGAGATGATCAGAATATTATAGGAAAGGATAAGTATTCAGATATGTTTTTGCACAGTATTTTACAAAATGGGATTTTGTTACTGCTTAGTATACCATTGTGTGAATGTACCACAGTTTCTCTGTGCATTCATTTGTTGGACATTTGGGCTGTTTCCATTATCTTGCAATTGTGAATAATGCTGTGATGAACACAGATGTACATACAAATCTCCATTTATTCCTGGGGCTCTGATTTCCTTGGAGTAGGTCTATAGTAGTGAAATTTCTGAGTCATATGGGATTTCTATATTCACTTTTTGAGGCAATTCCTTATTGCCTTCCCAAGTGATTATGCCAGTTTATAATCCAACTAGCCTTGTATGTGAGTTCCATTATTTTCTCATTTTTGCCAACATTCATTGTTTGCTATAGATTCTCACTATTGGCCAATTGGCAGGACCACGATCAATGGAGAAAAGATTGAGATTGTTAATAATTACAACTTGTTTGGTTCCACAATCAACAATCTTGGTACTAGCAGCCAGGAAATCAAAAGAAAATTGCACTGGGAAAAATCTACTGTCAGTGACTTCTCCATAGCACTGAAGAGAAATAATATCAGTCTAGAGACTAAAGTGTGCCTGACCTAAGTCATTGTCTTCACAATTACTTACTATGCATGAAAGAGCTGGATAATGACTATGAATGATACAAGAATTGGTGCCTTTGAGTTGTGGTGCTGGAGAAGTGTGCTGAGCATATTATGGACTACTATGAGGACAAACAGGTCTTTTCTGGAGAGTATGAAACCAGGCTGCTCCTTGGATGTAAAGATTTTGAAGCTCTGTCTCACTATTTGGGCACATTGCCACGAGGAACCAGTTCTTGGAGAAGGACATCATGCTTGGAATGGTAGAGGGACAGTGAAGGAGAAGAATATGCCAGATGAGATGGACTGATACAGAAAGTAGGGTAATGAGGTTAGGTGTGTCAGAGTCAAGTGAGACTGGCTCAGAACATGGCAGGTTTCGGAGCTGTTGTACATAGGCTTGTAATGAGTCACTGTTGACTCGATGGCACATAGAAATAACATCTTCTTGAATAGTGAGTTTGGTACCTGTGTTGGAATTGCATTAAATCTATATATTGCTTATAGTTAGAATGTTCACTTAATTGAGTCTCCCTTTCAATGAACAGAAAGATTTTTTCCAATTAATTAGGTAATTTCTATAGTAGTATTTTGTAGTTTTAATTATTTAGGTCTTTTGTTTCTATAGTTAGGTTTATTCCTAGGTATTTAATCACGGCATTGGCTATTGTGATTTGTATTGTCTTTTTTTTTTTCAGTATCTTACTGCAGAGAAACTAAACTGATTTTTGTACGTTGATCTTGTACCCTGCCATTCTGCTGAACTGGTCTAGTAAATCTAACAGATTTTTTGTTCATCGTTAATGGTTTTTAGTGTATACTAATGTATAATCCTCAAATTAGCAAGACTTAAAATTCTTCTTTCCATTTGGATACCTCTTATTTCCTTCATTTGCCTAATTGTTCCATCAGATATTCCAATAAAATATTGAATAGGAGTGGTAGTAGAGGGCATCTCTTGCCTGGCCTCTGTTTACAAGGGGAATGCCTATTGTTTCTTTCCATTGTGAATGATGTTGGCTATTGGATTTGCATATATGCCTTTACCTATGTTGAGAAAATTCCCCTCTATTTCTATTTTGTTAAGTGGGTTCAGCAGGAAGGGGTGTTAATTTTTGCATCAATAATTTGGATCATGTGGTTCTTGTCCTTTGCTTTAGTAATTTGGAAAATAAGAAATATGGTGTCAAAGGTTTATTGTTCAAAATGGCTTTCCTAGGCTTGTTTAATTGTTCATTTTGTGCTGTTATATTTATTGTTAAGGAAATAGGGTTAGGGTGAGATATAAGAACCTCCCTACGAGATCCTTCTATAAACTCATTAAAGCTAAAAGTGAACTCTCTTGTAGGGACACCCTCTTTCCGGTTGTACTTCACCTGATAGTCTACAATGCTCACCAGTCTCTACAATACCAGTCAGTGTCACCTACAGTTAGCTGCTTGAGTCATTCCCTTGATCAGTTTGAGTCCCTGGGAGATGTTTCAGTGAGCCACCAAACTCAAACATAGATCAGTGGGGGAACTGAATGAAAGAGGGACTGTAGATGTTGGAAATCATGGAATTATACAGATAATCAAACACTTGGGGTACTCTTTATATTTCTTGTAACTGGTCTGCTACTAATCTTAGCAGAATTAATTATTAATACAGTAAATTATTGGTAGCCATTATACTTAATTAAAAGGAACCTTGGTGGAATAATGTTTAATATATTTGGACTGCTATCCAAAAGGTTCAAATCCACCAGAACTGCTCAGGAGAAGGATGTGTTCTCTTTCCCTATAAAAATGTATAGTCTTTGAAACCTGATTGAGAGTTCTTTTGTGTTGGCTTAATATCAGTAAGATATTTAATATATAATCCAAGGTCTTAACAAAGCCACCAAGACTTGCAATATTTAAACACTGAGTCTACCTCCCCTATACCCTAAGTTTTAACCATGTTTACTTAGCTTAACTTTATTTAAGAGCTAACTAGTTACTGTCAAGTTACTTAGGCAAAAGTATTTCCCTCCACCACCACCATTCTGTGATGATTCTTTTCCCTAAGCCCCATGTACTACTGATGTGGCGCATAGTGTGACGGCCTGCTAATCATAAGATTACAGTTTAGGTACACAGGATATTCTGGGGGAGAAAGAAAGGCAATCTCCTCAAGGAAATATTCACAGCTTCGGAAATGCAACAGAGTACTGTTATGAGTGCAAACCTACTTGATTACAGCAAGTTTGTTTGTTTAATTATACCCACTCTGATCATTATTAGAAGGGAACTCTGGCGGTATCATCTACAGGAAGTTGATAGTACTAACCTAAAGATGGTGCCTCTGTGCTGATTGGATCCATCAGCAGCTCTGCAGGAGAAAGATGGACAGCCTATGAAAACCCACTGGAAGATCCACTGAGTTGATTCTGACTCAACTATGATGAGCTGAGGTGCATAGCCACCAGACTCCCATGTATACTATAGGTAACATGTTAAATAGTAAATGTCAGAATAACTTACCCTGAACACTCTCTACTCTAAGCTCCAAAGTATAAATTCCATTTAGTCCTATTGTTCATTTTTCTTACCAGATCATATGGTCCAGGAGGACAAGAAGTCTGAGTTCACTATGATCAGACACAACTCAGTGACGAAAGGCAACAGAACCATTTTTGTTTCATTAAATATTTTGTTTTATTTATTACATTTGCTATCTGTTGAAGTATATTTTTTAAAGTTTACAATAATAATAATAAAAATGTATTTGGACAGAACAGTGAGAGTATATGAGAGTATATAATTATACAGGGTTTGGGGAAATTATTATTTGTATGTATCTGGAAACACAAGTTGTTTTGAATAAAGTTTTTCTCACATCTCTTAAAAATATCAGAATGAGAAGACCTACACAAAGCAATTTTATCAAATCACAGAATCACAAGTAACTAAAGAGATACAATGAACAAAACCATCATTAAATAACAAAGCAGTAGTGATCATTATGAAGCTGTTATAAATAAAGATCGTGATGATTATGTAACAAAACCTAAAAGTATCATGCTTGCAAATTGAAACCAGGATATATATTCAATCGTGCATTGTATATGATGATATAGAATATAAACAATAAAAACTACATTGACTTAGAATAAAAAATGTTTTGAGTATATCCTCATTTCCTTATTATGTGTTGAATCAATGCATAAAAGATGAAAAATAAATGTCATAATATGTTGTTAGTTCACACTGAATTTTATTATTTTGCTGGATTGTTATTTTTAGGTCTTCGTATAAATCTAAATATTATAAATGACATTGAAGTCACAATTCTTGAAGTAATACCAGTACTTGTTTCCCTACCAATATTGCTTTCACAGATCACTTTGGCCTTCAGGCATTTAAGAAAGATTTATGGGATCCTTAAATAATTTTCTCCTGGCCTCCTCAGCAGGCAAAATATGTGCTGCCAGGCCTGCTTCCCCAGAGTGTCTATGGCCTCCAATGAGCTGGAGGCAGCTGTGGGGGTTGTTAAAGTTATTCAGTCCCTGCAACCTGCCTGTGGTATTGCAGCTGCTTCACTTGCTTCCACAGCAATGTCAAACCAAAGGCTTTTGCTTGCAGAGTTCCCCTCTATGAGACCCTCTGGCTGGTAAGATAAAGCACAAGTAAAATGTACAGAGTGATTTGGAAGATAAATCAGCTGCAACGTAACATGCCGTCAAGTTCTGCCTAGGAAAATGAGAGCATAATAGATTTGTCCTATTTATAATTTTCCCCCTTATGTCTTGTCCTATTTCCTTAATTTTCTCTCTTTTTTTCAAACCAGCATTTCTTTTATTCCTTGTATCTTTTCTTTCATTCCCTCATTCATTCATTCATTCTTTAGGTATTTAATTCTGATTTTTGTCTGTCTTTAAACAAAACATCCAGTATAATACCAACTTCACATGATTAAAGAACAATATTGCCTTAATGTAAGTAGAGGAGCTTGAGATTGCTGAGAGGCTTATTTCTCATACAATCATGGGGGCGGGCAAGGAATCAAGAATACAATTAGAAAACAGGGTCCTGAAAAAAAAAATTGGGGTTTTCGGGTTGGTTGCCTTGGGGTTTTTTTTTCCCTTCACTTTGCATGCAAAATAGGAAAGAATGAAGAAACAGGAGTAAATGATACTCAGTCAATAGGCATTTATAACATATTAGAAAATATCATAAATGGTAATGTTATCTACTTTCAAAGATAGAGTAATAATTGACAGCTGGTATTTTATTTCAAATTTATATTTTCTATTGAACAGTTTTAAGGTGCTCTGATGGCTTTGTGGCAAGAAACTAATGCTGCAATCCCAAAGGCATATGGTTAGAATCCAGCAGCTGCTCCTTGGGAGAAGGATGGGCAATCTCCTTTCACAGGATTAACTGCCTTATAAAACCCACGAGAGGGTCAACTATAGGTCTGTTCTGACTCAACTGTACACAACAACAATAGTCCCTCTTTATAGCATGCCTAAACTACCTGAGATAAAGTTTCATCGTCCTTGCCTCTAAGTAGCATCTTGGTTTCTTTCTCCAAGACATTATTTGTTTGTTCTTTTGACAGTCTATTCAGTAATTTTCTCCAACACCACAGCCCAAAGCCATCAATTCTTCTCTTTCTTCCTTATTCCTTGTTCAGCTCTCAGATGCCTAGCAAGTGACTGAAAAGACATTGGCATGATCCAGGTACACGTTGGTCTCCTGCCATTTTTCTCCTTGGAATTTTGGTAAGGTCCTTGATAGCAGATTTTCTTAATTTGATACATTTTTTAAAACAATTATTTATTCACTACTGGTACCAAAGGTGTTGATTCTGGATCCATGTAAGATGAAATCATTGAGAAGTTAATACTTTCTCCATCTATCATGGTGTTTTCTATTGGCCTAGGATGAGAATTTTTGTTTTCTTGATGTTGAGATGTCATTCATAATGAAGACTGTAGTCTTTGAGCTTCTTCATAAACTGTTTTGGCTATCTTCATTTTCAGTGAGTAAAGTTGTATCATGTGCATAATAATTCAGGTTGTTGATGACACTTCATACAGTTCTGATGCTGTATTCTTCTTAAAGTCCTGTTTCCTGAATGATTTGAGCAGATTGAATAGGATATAGAAAAAGGATAAAACCTTGTACAACTTTCTTGACTTTAAACCATGCATTGTTCCCATGAAACGTTTTGTTTTAGGTTTAGGTTTTGGAAGAGCACAATTAAGTCTGGAATTTCCATAGTTTCCAATGTTATCCATAAGTTGTTGTGATCCACATAGTCAATTTCCTTTACACTTAACTCTGATAGTTTCTGTTTCAGCCAAATGAGCTGTAGAAGGACATCAAAACTCTTATTCGTGAATAAAGCAAGAGATTATTACAAGACAAATGAGAAAAAGAAAAAAAAAAAAAGACCAAAATGGATGACAGAAGAGACTGTGAGCATTGCAATAGAACACTGAGAAGCCAAAACAAAAGGAAAAAATGCCAAAGTAAAAGAGATGGAAAGAAGATTCCAAAAGGCAACTTGGGAAGGCAAAACCAAGTATTAGAACAAAATGTACAAAAAGTGGAGTAAAAAACATAAAAAGGGAAAAACTCACTTAACATTTCTCAAGCTGAAAGAACTGAAGAAGAAATTCAAGCCTTGATTTACAATAATGAAGGATGCTATGGGAAAACATTTGAATGTTCGAGGAAGCATCAAATGACGATCAGATAACACAGTCATTGTACTGAAAAGTATTTGCTGACATAGCATTATTTTAGGAAAGAACATATGACCAAGAACCAGTGGTGATGAAGGAAAAGTTAAAGCTGCACTGAAGGCAGTGGCAAAAAGTAAGTCCTCAGGGATTGAAGAGATATCAGTTGAAAATAGATTACATTCTAACAAATATTTATCAATAAAATTCTACAATACAAACTTCTACAAAGCTCTAGAATGGAGGAATCACAAGATCATTTTGTTTAAAAATCGGTTGAAAAAGAAATCTAATTCAAGTACCCCCAGAGAGAAGTTTGTTCTATGCAGAGACGTAAACTACAAGTTATAGTAACCTATGAAAAACATATCTAATACGTGCTGTATCCTGTGCTTTTACCACAATCGTTCCCATGCTCAAACCCATTGTTTTAGTCATCGTGCCAATTGCCAGAATAATGTTTCTTTCCAAGGAATGGCCCCTCCTGACAAAATTTGTGAGATGAAGTTTCACTACTCTTGCTGCTAACAAGATTTGTTGTTCTTCCTCTATTATTTCTTTGTAGTCCATCAGGAGAGGTCCATATATATAGTTGGCACTTACAATTTTTTAAAATATTTGCAATAAATAAATCATTGTATAAAACTCTATCATTTGATCTTTAGCTTCATTTCTGTCATTAAGGTCTTAATTTCTAATTTTTGTATTTTATTCATCAATTATTAGTAATACATATTTATTGCATGTTAAATTGATTCCAGACTC
This sequence comes from Elephantulus edwardii, assembly GCF_000299155.1. Classification (NCBI taxonomy): domain Eukaryota; kingdom Metazoa; phylum Chordata; class Mammalia; order Macroscelidea; family Macroscelididae; genus Elephantulus; species Elephantulus edwardii. Next base: position 14,045,798 of record NW_006399773.1, read on the forward strand.
GAATATTTTGTAGAAATTATCAATTTCTTCATATTTAGTAGTTGGTACATATATTTAAATAGTAGTTATCTTAATAGATTTTCCTTATATAAGCATGGATAGATCATCCACCAATCCTAACGCCACGCTTCTTCTCATAGAGCCCAGCCTCACGGATAGTCTGCTCTGCATACAGGTTTTAAAGGTATGGAGATAGGACACATCCCTGGCGTACACCCTTCCCAATTTTGAACCATGCAGTGTTGCCCTGCTCTGTTCTGATGACTGCCTCTTGGTCCAAGTATAGGTTTTGCATTAGCACGATTAAATGTTCTGGGATTCCCATTCTTCTCAGA
>NW_006399773.1:14047562-14048631 GCF_000299155.1 Elephantulus edwardii
AACAACAACAACAACAAAACATAGATAGGTGCAGTGTTAGCTTAAAAGTTGGCTTTTCTAGCCATTATGTTAGCTCCCTCTGGTACCTTAACTGCTGACTTGTGATCTTGCAAATAATCAATAGTTGTGGCACTAGGATAAGAGAGAGTGATTCCCACACTGAGTAGCAAGACCCTGATGAAAGTCAGACCACAGCAAGACCCTAGTGAGAAGGAGACCTTGGTGATAGTGGTGGAGATTATGACTTTGCTGTGAAGAGACTGTGATAAGATGTAACCTAAAGCTTCTTGCATTTGTGCTGGCCACAGTTAAAAGTTTTGCTTGAATCTGGAGAAGCTAACACAACTGTTCTGAGGTAAATATTGTTTGATGATTGAGGAAACCAGAGGTTTCTTGAATTTGTGTTGATGACCTGAAACCAGAACTTTTACTAATTAAGAAATATTTTTTAGGTGTTAATCTGATTTAGTACTACTGGATTAAACCCGAATTTACATTGTGAGACATTCTTTGCTTCTCCCACTCTCAAATCTATTTTCCTAATAAGCTTCACTCATGTTTCCACAACTGTGAATAAATGCTGAGTCAATAATATATATCAAGCCCAATGATTGGTGGCAAATGCTGTAAGAGCATGGGGGATATGTTGCATGTCTGACATGGTAGCTATCTGTTTGCTTTTATGGATGTTATTGATGGGGAGGGTTACTTTTATGAAGCTAGTGGAAGTCAGACAGCCACAACCACTCTCACATTCCTTCTACTCCTTTCAAAAAGTATTTTATCATTCAAAACATTGTATTTTAAGACAGAACATGAAAAACTCATTGAACATGAATGCAACAACAGCATTCTTTAATTAATCATTCCAGAATGGAGTATCCTATCCCACAAAGTACATTATATTTCTGGATTGTTTTTGTTGTTGTTATGAGCCATCACATTCCTTGTGACTCATAGCAACCCTATGTACAAGAGCCCTAAACTCTGCTCTGTCCTGTGCCTATCGCACTGTCTCCGACACACCCATCCTGATTACCCAAGTCACTGAATTAATCCACCTCATAGA
>NW_006399773.1:14048964-14050926 GCF_000299155.1 Elephantulus edwardii
TTTTAATTTCCTGGCTACTGGTGCCAAGAGTGTTGACTGGGGAGCCAAGCAAACTTAAGCTGTGGACAATCTCAATCTCTTCACTGTCCATCCTGATGCTACCAATTGGTCCAGTGGTGAGAATCTTTGTCTTCTTGACATTGAACATCAATCCATAGTGGAGGCTGCAGTCCTCGACCATCTGTAACAAGCGCTTTACAGGTCCTCCTCAATAGGCAGGGTTGTGTCACCTCCATAACACAGACTGTTGACAGATCTTCCACCAATCTTCACCCAACATTTCTCCTCATAGAGCCTAGCCTCCTGGATAATCTGTTCTGCATACAGGTTGAAAAGCTATGGAGACAGGATACATCCCTGGCATACGCCCTTCCCAATTTTGAACCACACAGTGTTTCTTTGTTCTTTTCTGACTACTGCCTCTTGGTCCAAGTACAGGTTTCGCATTAGCATGATCAAGTGTTCTGGGATTCCCGTTCTGCTTAGAGTCAGCCACATTTTGTTATGATCCACAGAGTCAAACACCTTTGCATAATCAATAAAATACAGGTATACATTCCTCTGGTATTCCCTGCTTTCAACTAAGATCCATCTAACTAATATCAGCTACAATATCCCTGGTACCACGACCCCTCTAAACCCAGCCTGGACTTCTGGCAGTTCTCTGCTGATGTACTGTTCCAGTCGATTTTGGATAATCTTCAGTAGAATCCTGCTTGCCTGTGAAATCAATGAGATTGTTCTATAGTTTCCACACTCAGTTGGGTCACCCTTCTTTGGGATTAGAACAAATATAGCCCTTAAAATATTCTGAGAATGAATGAACACTATTCTTTAATATTCCCAGTAGAGTAGAGCACATGATTGTCTGATTAAAAATACTAATACCATTCCATTTAAATCTACTAATATCAAGGATATCTATTATTACAATTTTCAGATTCTTTAGATTCATACTTTGTACATTCCATATTCCAATTATTAATGGATATTTATATTACGTCTGTCTTGGAGATGGTGAAATCAAGCTTTACCTTGGATGCTAGTATTTTGAAGGTCTTTCTCACATATTTTGGGTATGTGACCAGGAGCGAATGATTCTTGGAGAAGTATATTATGTTCAGAAGGGTAGAGGGACAGTATTCAAGAGGAAGACCCAAATTAGATGAATTGATATATAACTTGGGTACTGGGGGTAGCTGTGTAGGAATCAGTGATTCTGGCTTAAGACAGGGAAGGCTTCAGAAGTGTTGTACATATGGTTGCTATGACACACAGGCGACTCAATGGTACATAATAACAACAACAATAATAGCTTTTTTTTTAAATTACCAGGTTGTGCCAAGAACCTTGGAGGTCAATGCACAGACAACTGACTGGAAGAAATCTATATTTATTCCCATTTAAAAAAAATGGTGACCTGACAGAGTATGGAAATTATTGTACAATATCACTAATGTCACACACAAGCAAAATTCTACTGAAGATTACCCAAAAATGACTGGAAGAGTACAGTGATGGAGAACTACCAGAAATACAAGCTAGGTTTAGAAAAGATTGTGGCACTAGAGACATTTTTGCTAGTCTCAGACATTTTTGCAAGATCAGATTGATCTTGGCAGAAAGCAATGAGCACCAGAGGAGTATCTGTCTGTGTTTCACTGACTATGCAAAGGTATTTGACATTGTGGATAACAACAAATTGTAGTTAACCTTGACGAGAATGAGAATCCCAGAGCAACTGATTGTACTTATGTGAAACCTATACTTGGATCAGGAAGTAGTAGTCCTCAGAAGAGAGCAGGGAAACACTGCATGGTTCAAAAAGGAATGTGTCAGGGATACATCTTGTCTCCATGCTTTCAGTCTATATGCAGAACAGATCATTTAGAAGGCTGGGCTTTATGAGAAAGAATGTGGCATCAAGATTGAAGGAAGACTCATAAACAACTTACGTTATGC
>NW_006399773.1:14051996-14053106 GCF_000299155.1 Elephantulus edwardii
TTTTCTCACCTGGCCACGTTTTTGAAGATCTGTTATTTCAGAAGTGGATGGCTAGTCCTTCTTAGGTTATCCACTTCTGAAATAATAAATAATAAAATGTTAGGCTAGTAGCTTTATTTGAAACCTGTCTACCACAGGCAACCCTGTTGGTATTTAAAATACCAGAGTCATAGCTCCTTAGCATCACAGCAACAAGAGTGTTGCTACAATAGGGTAAACTGACAGATGAGTGATGACTAGTCCATCCTCATTCATAACTCACAGAGGCTGTTCCAACTTGTCATTTGAACTTGAAGAGGCTAGATAATCGCAAGTTCTTTAGTCAGTCATCAGAGAGTCTTCTGTATACTGCAGATAGCTGCAGGTAGAAGGTAGAATGATAATTATCATCAAAGTAATTTAAATAGTAAAAATACAGATTTATTGCCCTTTAGATGGCATTTTGTCTCTCTCTCATTGCTGTTGAATTAATTCCTACTCATATCTGACTGTGTAGGACTTTCAAGGCTATAAATCTTTTGGGTGCAGATTGCCTGTCTTTCATTGGAGGATTCAAACTGTCAGAGAATCTTCATCTCTGATTTAGCAGCACAACTCTATATCTGTTACACTACCAGCCTCCCCTTAAATGTACTATGCCTCACTGTTATTAAAATTTGCCAAGTTTGGCCATTCTTACATACATTTTCTAAGTTATCCTTAAGGTCTCTTTACTAGCTTTTCTCGTTGTCAGTCCTTTATCTATAGTTTTTATAATTGTCTGGATCCTATCATATTAAGTTACTTTTCATGGTGTCATAATATGTGCATCTTTATAGCATCATCTTTGTCTCTAGGTGTCAGAAACTACTTGACCACATCTATTAACAACAACTAGAATGTTGATACATCTAGAAAGGACACTTTAGAGCTTTAGCATCTACTCATATGTTTTAAAAATGATAAAAGTCAAAGAAATTGTAAATATGTATAAGCAGCTCTGGTGCCAGTGATTCAGTATTTGAATGCCAACTACAATGCTGGTGCCTCAAACCTGTCAGCCACTCCAAGGGGGAAACAAGAAGCAAGCTGCTTCCATATAGGGAGATATTGGGACTCTTATGGGGAAGC
>NW_006399773.1:14054701-14062114 GCF_000299155.1 Elephantulus edwardii
AACAACAACAACAACAACAACAATTTGTATCGGACTCAACTTTAAGAAAAATCACAGAGCAGACTGACTTGTAGTGATTAGGAACTGCAGAGTGTTTGAAATGAAGGATATGAGCCCAAGGTGAACACAAGAAGCAGAACTATAATGATAAGCTCTGAGAACACACTGCACAGGCACAGACTCCAACACCCACTCCCATATCCATACCTATACCCACACCTGCACATTCTCAAATAAAACCCAAACCACTGCCATCAAATCTAGATCACTTCATAGTGATGCATGGTCCCATAAGGTATCCTAAATCTCCCTCATTGGCTGCAATCTTACAGGAAGAAATCTACTATATGTTCTTCCCAGAGGCAGTTTGTGAGTTCAAACTTCCACATTTCTAGTTGCAGCAAAGCACTTAACCACTTTGTACCAAGTTTCCTTGCTCTGTAAGTAACTCACTCATGCCTATCAAGGCAAAGCCTACTCATAGTTTCCCATCCATTAGGCTTCCAAGGCTGTAAAACAAAATTTAACAGAACAGCAGACAACAAAGACTGGCGAGGTTGCGGAGAAACTAGAACCTTTATTCACTGTTGGTGGGAGTGTAAAATGGTGCAACCACTTTGGAAAGCTGTATGACACTTTCTGAAGAGGTTGCAAATAGAACTATCATTTGAGCTACAAATTCCACTTTTGGGAATGTACCTTAAAGAAACCATAACTGCCACCCAAGCTGATACATGCACACCCATTTTTATTGTGGCTCTGTTCACAAAGAGCTGGAAACAACCCAAGTACTCATCAACAAATGAATGGATAGAGAAGCTCTGGTATATTAACAAAATGGAATATTATACAGCATTGAAAAACAAGGAACTCATGAAATACTATGCTAAGTGCATGACCCTAGAGGACATTATGCTGAGTGAAATATCTCAGTCACAAAAGGACTAATATTGCATAGGGCCACTATTGTAAAACAGGACTGACCTTGGGGTTGAGGGAAGACGGAAGAAGGGGAGGAATGATGTATATTGCATTCCAACAAATGAGGGAGAGAATTGTTTAAAAGGGATATATTATTAGGTATTATTGTCATGAGAGTAGTCCAGAATGAAGGCTATACAGTGCGGTGGACTTGGGGGGAGAGATTGAATAGCAGTGAAAGAATTTTTCTTTTACTCATCAAGGAGAAAAGTGAATTGGGGTAGGGGGTGGGCAGGGATAAAAGTGTAACAATGAATGACTGGAAACCCTAAGTCTCTGTATATTTTGATTAAAATTAATCTAAAAAAATAAAGAAAAAAAAACACATGCGAGGAGATTATCCATGTTTCTCCTACAGAGCAACCAGTGAATTCAAATCACCAGACAGGTGTACTCTTTGGGTTAGCAGCGCAACTCTCTAAGAACTATGCCGCTGAGCTCCCTGCTCTACAACAAACAACAACAAACCAAAGATTAAGTTCCATATGTGCATGATGTGGAAGGTACTAACCTTGTCTGCTTAACCCATACACACAAATAACTAAAACACTGACAGCCTCACTTTAGAATGGGAAGGGCGTAAGGAAACTTTACTTACTTATTTAGCTTTTTAATTCTTTACATTTTCTGAGTGGCAGTATTATCAGGAAGAATCCAATTGAATAAATGTACCATACAAAAGGCTAAACAAGATGATTTGTTATAAAACAGAAGTTTTTTTCAAGCTGATGCTGACCTCTTCTAATAAAGCTATTTCAGTCTGATCCTTTTAAAGTGATGATGAAAGGCTAAATGCATACTCTAACTATATGACTGGATAGTTAAAAGCAGAAAGATGCTGGATCAAAATTGCCATCTCTAGGGAAACTTCCATCATGTCATCTGTGCTATGTGTCACCTTTCCTGAGAGAGTGGAAAAACCAAATTCTGTTCCTGGAAGGCACTGACTCAGAAGCAATTCACATTAAGAAGCCTATAAACAGAAAATAATGGAACTATCTGTACAATACCCAAGCATTTTCAGTCTCTAAAAAATAAATGTAATTAGATATTCTTAATAAGCTGGTACACTCTATTCATTTCAGAAATGCTCCAGGAAAAAAATTTAAAAAGCAGAGGATTCATTTCAGGAATGTGGTTTGTCAGAATTGAAATTCATTTCACCCAATTTCAGTGGGAAATGCCTCTTTGGTATTCCTAACTTAATTAAAAAAAAAATGGAAAGGGGATGGAGTGCCAGTGACTTCAAATTTGCCTCCTATCTTTTTGCAAGTGGTTTAAATAGTTAAAGAATTTATTTGTGTAAGCAAAGCCTGCAACAGAGAGAAATTAATTTAGTTACCATTCGTTATTTATCAGCCACTTCTGGGCTGTGTCCTTTGTTAGTCATGAAAGACAAAGAGACACAAATAAGCTAATATATTTGTAGGGGTCACAGATGAGTAGGGAAGACTGGCATGTTAACAAAGAAGTAAAATGTATTAAGGAGTGCTGTCATGCAGAAATATTCTGTTTTCTGGGGGCACATCCATTTTTTTCTTTATATGCTCAGGTAAGATTGACATTGAATAAATAAAGTTTCACAGAAGAGCCAAAATAAGACCCCATTTTGAAAGATGAATAGGAATTTTCTAGCTTGTTGAAGAGGCCACGCAAGAGGGCATCAGTACTTGAGGCATTGAGAATATGACTTAAAGGCAAAAAGGAGCATTGCTCGTACCCACTGTATGTGTTTCCTGGAGACTAAAGCTTAGATCACAAGAATGAACTATGCCAGTAAATGCATTCTTGAAAGTGTGAAACTTTATTTTCAATAATACATTGCCCCTCAGGGTTGTGAAAATAGAACTCTCCTGCCTCTTTGAACATAGAGGAATCATCAATAGTGGAGAGAGTATCAGCTTTGAGGTCTGGTGTACTTGGCTTGAGATTCTACCTTCTCCACTTAGGAGTTAAGCCACCTTTCACATGAACCTTAACTCTGACCTGAAACATCTTTACTTGTTAAAGTGATAATGTGAAGTCCAGTACTCAAGGTTTGGAATCAAGTAAAAGTTTCAGACAACCAGAGTTGGGAAAATAGGACATAGGGGTAAAAAAAAACCCCACTATTAATTTTTACTTTCTCATACATTTTCTGACTTCAAAAAGCTTTTTCTCTATTGTGGTTACAGAAGTTCATTTTAAAGTTCCAAAATCTTTTCTAAAAATATTGTACTGATATTTTGGGCTTTTCTTTATTTTTATCAAAGGCAACATTTTTAGCTCTTTTCACTCATTTCCAGTTTCAGTACAAATATGTTGTGTAAAATTCCTGAAAGTCAAGTCTATGCAGAAGAAAAATGAAGGAGAACATCTAAGCAAGTAAGAGTGAAGACTGAGATTTGGAAAGTCAGAGGCTGGATTCCCTTATTGCATGCTCTTCTCTTTTCATTATAGAATTGCAACTCTGGATGTTCTTCTAACTCCACAAAAATTCTTACTTCTGATGTTCTTTCAAAGAACATTTTTGTAAGCAAAATCATGAAATGATGCAATGACTATCTTCACATCTGCTGTGTTTTGCTTAAAATGCTAATTATTCATTTAGTGGTCATGTAATAAAGACTATTTCAGCCTCAGACATGCTCTGGTGACATTATCAGGAGGGAACTGTATTGCTAACCCAAAGGGTGTACCTCTCTGGTGGAACAAATTTACTACTGGCCTGCTGTTCTCACTATTTGCAAAGGATAAGGTGCAGATTTATGGTTCACAGGGTTGCTATGAGCCATACTTGACTGCACAGGATCTAACAACAATACAAACTGGTTCTGCATGAGGAAGATGGACAATCTACTTGTGTGAGATTTACTGCCTAAGAAAAACCTGCTAAAGGGTCAGCTGTGAAGTTCTGGTTCCAGATTAACTGAGTGCATGAATGTCTTAATAGGAGATCTGATAGTTCAGTGTCCAAGTGCTTGGGTGCAAACCCCCACCGCTCTGTGAGAGAATGAGGTGCTTATAAGCCTCCTTAATTATTACCTAGGAATGCTTATGAGGAAGGTCTAATCTATCCTATAGGCCTATTCTAAATCAATTTGATGAGTCTAATTTGATGGCAACTGGTTTTTGGGTTTGTTTGGGTTTTTTTGTTTTGTCTTGTTTTTTTGTGTGTGTTTTTTTAAGTGGTTCAGTGGCAGAATTCTTGACTTCTATGTAGAAGACAATGAATTGATAACATCCAATACACCTATGAGCAACCATGGCTGGTCCTTACTGTTGCTCTGCTGCAGGACACCTAGGCCTGTGTGGTGTGGACAGCCAGAAAGTGTCTTTGTGGCACCACTTCCCAGGTGTCAGTGCAAGGCTGTGGCCCAGCCAAAGCACGTTCACACCCCAGCCCGTGACAGAAGCACTCCCTATCTCCGTATCTTTTCAATCTGTATGCAGAACAGATTATTTGGGATGCTGGGCTCTATGAGGAGAAGTTTGGCATCAGGATTGGAGGTAGACTTATTAACAATCTGTGTTATGAAGATGACACATGATAAATGGAAAAGAGATTGAGGTTGTTAACAATTACAGCTTACTCGGAAATCTTTTCACTATCAGACCTCAATAAATTTAGAGACGAGATTATTTCACTCTCTAGAATATCCCTTTTCAAGAATCATTATTTCTGGATGGAGTTGATGCACACTAATTTTCATTGTGGAGGTTCAATTTTTTTCTCTGTTTAACTTATCACTTAGATTTTTTTTTGTTTGTTTATTTGGGTTTTATTTCTTGTATAAGGAGAATGGTGGTATCCACTTCCATAATAGCTTGCCTCTGGAAACCCTATGAGCCTGGAGAAAGGACAAAAGTTATACAGGTGTCCAGGACTTTCATTCATAGGGTCACTATTAGCCACCATGACTTGATGGCACTTAACAACAACCACAACAACATAAGGAGAATACATTTTAAAAAGATAGGTCTTGTTTAATATCAAATTACTTTTTATTTCTAGTTAATAGAAAATGTAATAAAAATTATTGAAATGTTTGAGCACAATCTCACAAATCCCATAGTATTTGCTTACATTCTATGCACAGTAAGCTTTGTATTAAAAACTATTAGACCTTCTCTTCTAAGAAGTCCTAACAAGGGAATTAAGAATCAATTTAAACAGCATAGAGGAGATTGAAAATAATATACATTTCAATTGTAGTGAACTATTACTCACCTTAAAGTTACTTTAATCTAACTCTTATGTTTTTGTTTTAAATAAAGTAACTGAACCTAAAATCATTTAAGTGAATTACCCAAAGTGTTGCACATAATCAATATAAGAAAGCTGTCTCCTACTTCTGTTCATCTTTTCTTTTTTAGATTAATTCATAAAAGTCATAACTTAATATCCAGGCCAGCTCTGTGGGCTACACTCAACTGCATTAGGTCCTCCCAAATAATTCCATATCTACTCAAATTAGAAGACTGTTTCTTTTTGTTTTATTGACAACACAAAGACATTTGACCATGTGGATCACAACAAATTGTGGCTAATATTGAGAAAAATGTGAAATTCAGAACATTTCATTGTGCTGATGTGAAACCTGAGATGAGGAAGCAGTATTGTGATCAGGGCAAGGAAACTGCATTTTTCAAAATAAAAAAACGTGTGTCAGGGATGCATCTTTCCCCCATACCTTTTCAGTGTATATGTGGAATAGATTGATCATTTAGGAGGCTTGACTCTATAAAGGAAAATGTAGCATCAGGATTAGATAGAAGAAGACTCATCAAATACCTACGTTAAAGAGATGATACAACCCTATGTGCTGAAACTGAAGAGGACCTGAAGCATTTGCTGCAGAAGGTCCAGGATTGTAGTCTTCAATATTAATTACCTCCAAACATCTAGGAAACAAAGATTCTCACCACTGGGCCAATTGATAGCACCATGATAGATGATGAAGAGATTGAGATTGTTAACAATTTAATCCTACTCGGATTCACAATTAACACTCTGGGCACAGTCAGGAAATCAAAAGACTAATTGCACTGAGAAAATCTGCTGTCAGGGCCCTTTTGAGAATGGTGAAGATAAAGATGTCAGTTTAGACACTAAAGTGTGCCTGATCCAGGCCATGGTCTTTGCATTATTTTTTCATACATTGGATAGCTGGTCAAGGCTCAATGAGGACAGAAGAAAAATCAATGTCTTTAAGTTGTGGTGCTAGAGAAGGAACCAATCCTTAGAGAAGGACATCAAGATTGGAAGGATGGAGGGCTAATGCAGGAGAGGAAGATCCTGGACGAGATGGATTGACAACAGTGACTGTGGAAATGGGCTGCTGTGTCAGAGACAGTAAGATTTGCTCAGACTAGGGAAGGATTCAGAGCTAATATTCATAAGATCCTTATAAGTTGTATGCAACTTGATTAAACATAACAACAACAACCCAATTTAGCACATTTTTAATCCTTAAAAGCATTAGTTAAAAATTAACTAAAATTCAACAAAGTCAGTCATGTACTCTAATATTTTTAATCTAGGTTCTGCACTTATGCTATAAATGAACTTTTGTACATAGATAAACAGATCAGGACTAATGTATAATTATACAATACAACTGATTAAATTAACAATGAATTGAAACTTGAAGATGCTTGCTTTGCAATTTTTATGCTTTATTATCAGAGCGGTCTAGGGAAAACTTACAAGAAAAGGTTCATTTCTGTAAAGGCAGACTGCCTTGGAAAGTCCCACACCATCACTTTTTTGTTTTTAGTTGTGATAGTACAGACATTGGTTTTTTCATAGGTGTAGTGTCATGTAACAGTTGTGAGCAAATAAACTCAAATTCATAATGTTCTGTGTCAGAAGAGTGCATTCTCCATAAGAGTTTAAAAGCAGATTTTTTTTACATGTACATAAGCAGATTTTCTTCTGAAGTCCTTATGCATGGATCTCTTTTTACAACCCCTTTGGTTGACAGTCAGGAAGGGCATCAACCATTTTTTACCATAAACCAAATAATAACCAGCAGACAAAAATCCCCCCAAACAAGATGCTTTTAAAGTTTATTCCGACTAATGATGAGTCCATGTGTTGCTTCATGGACTTTTCAAGGTTGTGATGTTTTAAAATGAAATCTCATGCATCTCTGAGTGACTCAAACTGCCACCTCTAAAGGTTTATTTCTTAACTGCTGTTACCATTCATGTTTTTGTTGTTAGGTCCTGTTGAATGACGTATGACTCATAGCAACCCTATGAACGACATTTCTGAAGCCTGCCTTATGTTGTGCTGTCTTTATAATATATCCTATCATACAGGCCATTATTTCAGTCACTGTGTCAATCTATCTCATTGAGAGTTTTTTCCTCCTTCATTGACCCTCCACTTTTCCAAGCATAGTGTCTTTCTCCAAGGACTGTCCCCTTATAATAACTATAGGCAAT
>NW_006399773.1:14062270-14098863 GCF_000299155.1 Elephantulus edwardii
ATGTATAATATATAATGTAGTATATATAATATTTATTATGTATAATATATATCTGTTTTCAATAATGCGTGTTGTTTATTGTGTGTGGACTTGATTCTAATCCATAACGCTTTATAGAACAGGTGAAATTTGCCCCACAGGAGTTCTTAAAGAGCGTATTACCAATTCTTTTCTTTCATGGATCCGCTGGTGTGTTTGAGCTATCATTCTTTGGGTTAGAATTGAAAACTCACTCACTTGTCCTCCAACTCCCTTGCTTGCTCGCACTTTTGTTAGCATTCTCCTTGCGGATCGAGGAGTCTCTGGCCAGTTTGCAGCTGGCAAGAGACGACTGTTGAGGGCAAACGAAATTGCGGTGCTGCTGCTGCTGGTGGTGGTGTTGGTGGTGCTGGTGGTGCTGGTGGCGGTGGGAAGACGTCGGGAGAGGAGGAGCAGCAGGAGCAAACTATCGCCAAGGACCTGGTCGTGACCAAGTATAAGATGGGAGCGACATGACCAACCAGGTACTTCGGTCTTTGGTGGAAGCTTCCAGCTCAGGTGTGTCAGTACTGAGCCTGTGTGAAAAAGGTGATGCCATGATGATGGAAGAGACGGGGAAAATCTTCAAGAAAGAAAAGGAAATGAAGAAAGGTATTGCCTTTCTTACCAGCATTGCATTTCAGTAAATAACTGTGTATGTCACTTTTCCCCTTTGAAGAGTGACCAGGATTACCTTCTCAAGGGAGGTATTTGGTAAAAATTGACCTTGGAGTCCATGTGGATGGCTTCATTGCTAATGTGGCTCACTCTTTTGTGGTTGATGTAGCTGAGGGAACCCAGTACAGGGCGGAAAGCACATGTCATTAAAGCAGCTCACCTTTGTGCCGAGGCTGCCCTACTCTTGGTCAAACCTGGAAACCAGAAAACACAGTGACAGAAGCCTGGAATGAAGTTGCCCACTCATTTAAGTGCACACCAATAGAAGGTATGCTGTCACACCAAGTGAGGAAGCATGTCAAAACATTATCCCAAATCCAAGAGACCGGCAGAAGGACCATGAAAAGGCTGAATTTGAAGGACACGAGGTGTGTGCTGTGGATGTTCTTGTCAGCTCAGAAGAAAAAAGGAAGATGCAGGACAGAGAACTACCATTTATAAATGAGATCCCTCCAAACAATATGGCCTGAAAATGAAAACTTCATGTGCCTTCTTGAGTGAAGTGGAAAGACATTTTGATGTCATGCCACTTACTTTAAGAGTATTTGACAATGAGAAGAAGGCCCAGATGGGTGTGGTGGAATGCACCATGCATGAACTACTATAACCATTTAATGTTCTCTATGAGTTTGTTGTTACCCAGTTTAAATTTACAGTTCTGCTCATGCCCAACGGCCCAATGAGGATAACCAGTGGTCCCTTTGAGCCTGACCTCTACAAGTCTGACCTGGAAGTCCAGGATGAGGAGCTGAAGGCCCTCCTTCAGAGTTCTGCATGCAGAACAACTCAGGGGAAAAAAAGGTCTCCTAGACTGCACAGAATGGTACCAGTTTGGAAACTTTAGAAGAGAATGAAGCTGGGGACTGAGGTGGGTCACATCTCCCTGGCTTGTCGCTTCTGCCTCATCCCTTTCCCACGACACCCCAGGCTCTGAAGTGCGGATGTCTTCTCCATTCTGGACCACCAGGAGAGTGGGGTCTCCTTGCCCCCATTCCAACCCTCCAACCCACCCTTTTCCAACAACAACCAGCTCCAACTGATTTTGGTTTGGGGAAGCTAGACTTCCCAACCACTTGAAGACTACTTTAACTAGAGAAAAAGAAAATGAATAATAAAATCAAAAGTCAAAATCCATCGTCTTCAAGCCCCTCTTTCTAGCCTTTTTCTACTACTTTGCTTGGTCAAAGTCTGACCCTACAACAGAACAGGGAAGAGGCTAAGTTAGGCACCACCACTAAAAACTGAGCTGAGATTTTTGTATGCCACTCCGGATGTCAACATTGTCTCACCTGTTGGGGGATTCTTCCTCACTTCTCCAAAACATTTTAAATGGCCTCAAAATAGAGGAGCTATTCTTCGGATTGATTTTATTCACAGGTGGCAGATACATTTATTGTCCAGGCTGTCAGGTAAAGACCCTCTCATTTTTAGGAGGTGGATCCTCCAGATCTACCAAGGGATTCTCATCAATCAAACAAGTCTTCATTTATAAATCTTTAGCCACTTTTGTTCTAAAGAATTGTGCCCCCTCACTTTCACAAAGCTAGAAAGAAGTAATCTATCTCAACTGAACCCTTTTCTTTGGAGTCAGTGGGCTCTTCCTTTGCTCCGTCTTATATAAACTTGAACTGGAGCTCAAGTGTGGCTTTGCTCTCTATTTGAATATTTTGAACTCTTCCCTTTGAAAGAAAAACCAGAAACCAGATGAGCAGACTGACTGAAGGGATAACTCTTGGCTTTCTGAAGCTGTGGACTTGGATTGGATGAATTGCTGGGGCTTTGGAAAGAAAGGTGATTAACTTCAGTACCACTGACATGCTGTCGCAGGGAACTAGTGTTTCCACTAACTTATGTGGTTTTTATACACATTGAAAATGAGATATCATTAAAATAAATTTTGATTTGGTAACACTGAGAAAAAAAATAATTGAAAACTTGATCACTGCTCCACTGTTGTTGTTGTTGTTATGTGCTGGCAAGTTGTCTGTTACTCACAGGGACCCTATCCATGACAACTCTGAAGCTTATCCTATCCTGAGCCAGTCTCACTGATCCTAACATACCTGCCCCCATTGCCATAGTTGCTATACTAATCCATCTCATCCGGGGTCTTCCTCTCCTACACTGTCCCTTCACCCTTCTGATCATGATGTCCTTCTTTAAGGATCGGTCTCCACTGGCTGCATGCCCAAAATGTATGAGACAGATCTTCAAAATCCTATCTTCCAAGGGGAAAGTTGGTTTCACCCTCTCCCAGAAAGACCTACATGTTTTCTTAGTGGTCTGTGGTATACTCAAGACTATTCTCCAGCACCACAATTCAAATACATTGTTATTCTTCTGTCATCCATAGTCACTGTCCAGATCTCTGGTGTATAACAAGTAATTGCAAAGACCATGGCCTTGATCAGCCACACCTTAGTCTCTACTGGAATCATTGCTTTTTAGTACTCTGGAGAGGTCCCTGACAGGAGATTTTCCCAGTGCAATTCATGTTTTGATTTCCTGACTGCTGGTGCCAAGGCTGTTGATTGTAGAGCCAAGAAAGCTGCAATTGTTAACAACCTCAATCTTTTCTCCATCTATCGTGGTACTACAAATTGGACCGTGGTGAGAATCTTTTTCTTCTTGAAGTTGAACTTCAATCCATATTGAAAACTGCGGTTCTTGACCTTCTGCAAGCAATGCTTTAAATCTTTATGAGAGGAGACTGCGCCATTTTTCTTCCAAGGACGTGTTTATGGATTTCAACCGATCATACCTTAGGGTTTTTAAGTAATGTGATAAAAAAAGACAGTCACTGTGGTTGAGTCAATTCTGACCTATAGTTACCCTTTTTCCACTAGTCTGAGTCTATACATCCTAAAAGGAGGAGACTACCCATTATTGGGCTGGTGGTTTCTGACTACTGGTCTTTTCATTAGTAGGAAAAGGCACTATGCACTGTGCCATGAGAGCTTAATGTGTAAGGGACCACAAAGATGAAGAATATTTTTCTATGTTTTTTTAATAATTACACAATAATTTCATTTAGAAGACTTAATAACTCCAAGAGTATTATTTTATTTACATGTAGGCATTGAAAAAGGAATATAATACAAATATAAATTACTATAGATCTGTAAAATATATTTTAGCTTCCTTTTGAGTGGGATCTTTTTATACTGGAACTAGCAATAATTTTTACTTACCTCCATTAACCTGTGAAACTTACCTTTATATGAAAGCCAGGATTACATTTTTAGCTTACTTTAGTTCTTTTACTTGTGGCAGGACATTTAATATGACCGATTTTCTGCTCCAGTTTCTTTATGTATTTGTTCTATAAGCAGAAAATACAGCAAACTAACTTAAAGTTGATTCTATTCTAGAATGGTCTTTTAAGACACCATATTGAATTTTACTTAATTTTAAGTCGTGTTCTCAAACTATGTCAATCAAAAGTCTCAGTAATTTGGTTTACCTAAATATATTAACTAAATTGATTTTATTTTCAGACAGTGTCATTTCAAATCTCATACATGAATGCAACTCTCAAAATATATCACAGAAAAGCAATTTACTCTTGCCTGAGTCTGATTTCTTTCATGTAACCCGTGTGGGTTTGGAAAAGTAATTAGAATAAAAATGTGTGTTCACATACTCCAAGTGAATGGGAGGAAATTTGTTACACACTAATTGTCATGAAGGGGTAAATATATGTTTATAAACAAGCACAATTGAAAATTAGCACATAAGTTATTGTTTCTATTTTGAAAATAAGATACTCAATATGCAATCTGTCTATAATGTGTGAACCTGTGAGTGTACTAAGCCAACTAATGATGAATTTTAATATCAATTAATTTCTACACACATCTGTTAATGCAAATCAAACACAATTCAAGTCAAGAGCTACTTATTCAATATCTACTATTTTGCAAGACACTTGTAAAAATGCAAGACACTCTTTAAATGTGTAATTTCATATAGAAACAGATTTGGATACAGTCCATGCCTATTTACACCCTTGTATGTGTCAGATTGAAATTCTGTATTGGGACTAGTATAATGAGCAGGAACAATATGTTCCATTCCCTTATAACATTTATAATATGCATTATCCCCCCTCAAAAAGCTTCTGTTATAATAGTAAAGGTCAGAGAATAAAGGCGAAAATAAGGCTAGAAAATAACAAATAAAAATTTGGTCATGGAGTAAGATAGTTATGGGTCATCCATGTTTTTTTAAGTAAAATTATTGCTTTTTATTTGAGAGCCTTGAATTCATTTACCAACCAAGGCAGCTCACATGAAGTCATTACTCATGTATCAGTGGATATTTAAGAATTTCTGTGCTGCCGATCATGATTGGGTGGAGCTCTCTTTCAGTGTGAGAAGAACTTTACAGAAAGTTATGGCTACCTCCTTCAGAAAATAAACCAATACAAACTCTGGGTTCCATCTGAGTCTCAACAATTCATGAGGATGGGACAAGACCAGGCAATATTTGTTCCATTGTGTATAACGCCAGCATGATTTGAGAACCAACTGACCATATAATATAAAAGCTAGAAATAACAACAAATTCTATCAAGGTTTCATTTTCAAATCTTAGAAAATGTGTAAAATATGACATACCCTTTACATCCATCACAACTGTCTGAATGATATACTCTTCTTCTGTATTCTAAAATTAGTCAATGGCAAACAACTGTAGACTCTATTTACTACATAAGATTTGCTGGAATTGGCTTTGACATTTTAACTGAAATGCTGAGTCACTATCTGAAAAGCAACTGTAATACTTAGAGTTTCATGGGTTACGGAACACATCATTTTCTGTTTTTATAACTTCAGAAAGGTATTGTTAATAGTCTATGACTTATATGAATCTTGTGAACAGATTTCAACTTTGCACTATTTTGTTAATGAGGTTTTCAAAATGGTGTACTAGACAGCAGTTCAGAAAGTTAGCACCTTATTAATATCAAATCATTTTCTTTGAGCCTTTGTATCATATTATCATATATATATATGTATGTATATAGTGTCTAGCACACATGCAATGAATACTGGATATGGTACACATTTGTATTATAATTTTCATAATGGGATAATTAAATAATTTTATTACAGAAATATTGTAGATATGATTTACATTATAAAATTCTCTACAAATCTGCTAACCCAGTATTTCTGAATCACACAAATACACGGGAGAACTTTCTAAAATATATATCATTTGGCTCCACTTGCAAACTTTCTCATCTACTAAGTTAGGAGACAATAAATTGGTTTGCAGATCTTGCTTTTAGACAATACTGATTTATAGATCACCATCTGAGTAACATTTAGCTAAATGGAATATTCTCCATGAAATTATTATCTTATTAGAAATCTAGTTCATTGGTGTTTTTCTTCCCTAAACTGTATGTTTTATTAACAAAGAGCATCACAATTAAGAGAAGAATAAATATCAAACAAAATACACATAAAGACTTTGTTGATAGCTAAAAATCCTAATCTAAGAAATTATAGGAATGTTATATGGATCTTTTTGGTGTGTTTCTGTGTGTGTGTGTGTGTGTGTGTGTGTGTGTGTGTGTGTGGGTGTGTGTGTATGTTTAAGACTGTCTGTCTGATATTATGTGGTCATTCTAGTTAAGCTCAGTTTTTCATTCCCTCCTTCTGTTGGTAGTAATTTAAAAATACTCACAAAATCTCAATTTATTGCCAACAGGAGAAATTTAATGATGTTTCGCAAGGAATATCATGCAACTGAACAAAATAGGAGGTAGTCTCTGCTTGGATTTCTGAAACAAAGTGACTCTTGCCTAGAAAGAACTGAGATGTTTGATCTCACATTCAGCAAGGAGAATCTTTCTTTTTAAAATTTTCTTTTAATAATTTTACTTTTTATTTTATTTTATTTGTGTGTGTTCTGTTAAATCAGATCTGACTGGTAGAGGAGGAAATTGTCCCTCCTTCTCCAGCATCTGGTTGATCTGAACCATCCACCTCTGGGATTCAGTGCAGCTTCTTGCCACTAGGCCACCAGAGCCCGCCAAATAATTTTATTTTTATTTTAACAAAAGTTTACAGAAAACTTAGATTTCCATTCATTCACTGTTGCACAATTTTCTCCCCCTCCCCAGTCGACTTTACTATCTATGCACCTCTTATAATGGGCTGTTGTAACGCAAATAATGCCTAATCATATATTCCTTTTAAATGGTTCTTTCTCTCATCTGTTCTAATGCAGTGTTCATTATTAATCCTGTCTTTTCATAGTTTGCCCCAAACCCCTATTTCAGTCTTGTTTTGTTTGCTTGTTTTTCTTTGTGTTTTTTTTAAACAGTGGCATTATATAATATTTGTCTAATAATATATTTTTTTAAAGCACTGGCATTATATAGCCCTTTTGGTATTTTGTAAGGAAAGCAATGAACATTCTGCAGGCTATCTGAAGCAAAGAAGTTCTCTCCAAAATTCAGTGAAAGGAAGCAGTACTTTTGTTGTTATATGTGCTGTCGGATAAACTGAGATTCATAATGACCCTATGTACAAGAGCCCTAAACCCTGCTCTACCCTCGGCCAATTTTATTGCCTCTGATACACTTACACCCATTACCTCAGTCACTGAATCAATCCATCTCGTTGAGGGCCTTCCTCTTCTGTGCTATCCTTCTACCCTCCCAAGCATGACGTCCTTCTCCAAGGACCAGTCCTTCCTTGTAACATGCCCTAAGTATGTCAGATGAAGCTTCAGAATCCTTGCCTCCAAGAAGCAGCTGTGCTTCACTCCCTCCAGGATGAACTTGTTTATTCTCCTAGCAGTCCCTGGTATATTCAATACTCTTCTTCTGCACCTCTGCTCAAAGGCATCAATTCTCCTACATCCCTAGTTCTCCAGCTTTCTGATGCATAGCAAGTAATTGCAAAGACCATGACCTGTATCAGGCGCACATTACTCTCCACATCATGGCTTTTCAGCACTTTGGAGAGGTCTCTGACAGCAGACTTTCCCAATGCAATTCATATTTTATTTCCTGGCTGCAGGTACTAAGTATGTTTATTTTAGAGTCAAGCATACTGATGCTGTTAACAATCTCAATCTCTTGACCATCTATCATGATGCTGCTAATTGGCCCAGTGGTGAGAATCTTTGTTTTCTTGATGTTGATCTTCAATTTATATTGAAGGCTGCAGTCTTAGACCCTCTGCAGCAAGCTCTTCAGATCCTCCTCAGTTTCAGCAAGCAGGGTTGTGTCATCTGCATAACACAGATTGTTGATGAGTCTACCTCCAATCTTGATGCCACATTTCTCCTCCTAAAACCTAGCCTCCTGGATAATCTGTTCTGCATAGAGATTGAAAAGATATGGAGGTAGGAAACATCCTTGGTGCACAACCTTTACAGTTTTGAACTATACAGTTTTCTTGCTCTGTTCTGACAATTGGCTCCTGGTTCAAGTACAGGTTTTGCATAAGCACAGCCAAGTGTCTGGGATTCCCATTCTTCTCAGAATCAGCCACACTTTGTTGTGATCAGGAAGTCAATACAACTGGTCTAGATTGACCCTTTACTTTTCTGAACATCATAACCCTTTTCAAGGAATAAGCCCTCCTAACAACATGCATGAAATATGAAAGGCGAAGCTTCATCTCTGCCTCCAAAGAGCACTCTGGCTGCACCTTCTTCAAGATATATGCAAGTTAATGCATAATATTTTTTAATTCCTTTCCTTTCCAAACTAAGAAAAAAATCTACAAAAAAAATTTTTAATCCAGTATGTAGAAAAAAACATCGAATTAAAGATTAAATTAGTCAAGCAAAATACTGATAAGGATAACTAGTCGTGTTCCTGTTGACAGCCAATCCAGTTGCTTTAAAATGGATATGAGGACTCTAATAGGTAAAGTTGCATCATAGTAAAGTGAGGTCTTATTCAAGAGACGATTAAGGGTTTTAATTTCCTAACAGATTCATCCTGGAGAAGGTGAAACCAGGCTGCTCCTTGGAGGCAAGGATTCTGAAACGTCATCTGACATACTTTTGACATGTTAAAAAGAGGGACCGATCCTTAGAGAGGGACATCATGCTTTGGAGGGTGAAGGGACAGAGTAGAAGAGGAAGACCCTCAATGAGATGGATTGATTCAGTGACTGGGGTAATGGGGGTAAGTGTCTTGGAGACAGTGAGATTGGCACAAGGATAGAGCAGGGTTTAGGGCTGTTATACATAGGGTTGTTATGAGTCGCAGGCAACCCAACGGCACATAACAACAACAACGATCCAATAACTAAGTGCATAGTATAGATGAGAGTTTCTCAATATCAGTAGTGTCAAAATCTTGAGTGTGTCAGAGATGGTGTGGTTGGCACAGGATAGAGCATGGTTTAAGGCTGTTGTACATAGTGTTGCTGTGAGTTGCAAGTGACTTGATGGCACATAACAACAACAACAACAACAACAACATTTCTGACAGTCAATGTGGAAATATTATAAAATTGTAATTATTCTAAACCTAGCATTCACTCTAAAATCTATTTAACGATACATTTCTACTGAAAAACCAAATCACTGATGTTCTTGAATGGTATCTGGGTGCTTTTATTTTAAAAATAGATGATTATTAGAGAAGTAGACAGAATGTAAAAAAGAGAATTAGAATGTACCAAATTCATCCACATTATGAAAGTCATGAGAGTAATGCAAAATTCTAATTCCATAATTATACCTATGAGACAGAGTCACTTAGAAGGCCCTGAAAACTCTATCTGTGTTAACTATGTGTCATATATCATCTAAGAATGCATCTGAGTTATCTCAAGAGCTCTCACCTCTTCAAGCGGGAATTGACTCATAGTTGAAGCTCTAGCTGGTTCTTAGAGGCTTTAATTGCATGGGGAGAGATTGCTTCTCTCTCATAGATCAGCCAGTGGATTCAAGTTGCACACCTTAAAACTGGCAGTGCAATTGCCACCAACTACAATATCAAAGTTTCACAGGACAGCAAGCAACAAATGTGGGTGAGGGTGCAAAGAAATTGGTATTGTTATACACTGCTCTTGGAAAATGTTATAACCACTATGGAAGGCAGTCTTGTGCTTCCAAGAAAAATTGAAAATAGAAACCCAATCTGAACCAGTTGTTTTACTATACGATTATTTCAGAAATCAATAAAACCTGAATCATGACATATGTGTGCACACCCATGTTTATTGCAGTATTATTCATAATAGCAAGGAGATGGAAGCAATCCAAGTCCTCATCAACAAATGAATAGATAAAGAAATGGCAGTACATTTTCACAGTGCAATAACCATGTGGCATTAAAAACCAAAACAATGACGAGCTTGTGAAAGACTATGAATATGGATGAGTCTAGAGAATATTACGCTGAGTGAAAGAAGTCAGCCACAGAAGAAAAAATTCTGCATAATGACTCTTTTATTAAAAATAGGATGGTTGGAGTGGTACAGAATGTACTAGAATGGACAATGAACACTGTAAGGGATTAAGAAAGGGAAAGTGAACCTCAAGGAATAGATGAACCAACAATATGTATATTACCATTCACTATCTGGAAAGGATATGACTGGTTGATGAAAGGAGAAAGGAGCAGAAGAGAAAAAGAAATAACAAGAAATAAAGAAGTTTGACTCCCAGATAGAAGCAATCTCCCAGAATTGACAAGTGACGATGGGGGTGGAGGAAGAGGAAACAGATTAACAAGTGGTTAGTTGAGGGGGGGAAAGGCAGAGAGTCATGGAATGATGATGTCATGTACCATCTAATTGTAAGTGACTCAAAAAGGCAGTAAATTACAAGGAAGAAGACTGCCCAACTTTCTTCTGAGAAGTACTAGAGGATTCAAAACCCATACCTTAAAGCAGAACTGGCACGGGGAGTTGGGATAATAGGACGTGTGGATAGACAATGGACACTGCCTTAGAATAGACAAGGAAAGAACTTCTTAAAAGGTTCTATGATTAGGTATTACACATATAACAACAGTCCAGAATAAGACATATGTTGCAAAGAGGACTAGGGGAGAAAAAAGGGGCAGGAGGGAGGTAATTGTGCAACAATGAATGAATATTTTAAAAAGAAAATGAACTGGGGGTAGGGGAAAGGAAGAGGAGAAATATGTAACAATGAGTGGATTAAAATCCAAATTTTCTGTAAACTTTCATTAAAATAAAAATGAAAATAATTAACTTAATATAAAAAACAAACCAGTACTTTTATATCAGCGCTATAATTCCTTATCAATATATGACCAAAGTTCACATTGTTTAATGGAATTATATAATCATAATTATAGCTATGACATATTTGAGTGACTAAATGACCAACAATGGAGGTGGGAGAAAGTCTTGTCTCTGAGCACAAGTTGAGCTATTTTGTTTTTTCATAGTACTCTAGGGAGCACTAGTGGCCTAGTAGCAAGAAGCCGCACTACAGTTCCGAAGGCACACAGTGCAAATTGACCAGCTGTTCTGTGGAATAAAGATGGCTAACATCCGCCTATGTGATTACCTGCCTCTAAAAATCCACCAGAAAGTCAGTTATGGTCAGTTCCAACTGAATGACAAACAACCATAATATCAGAACAAGTTTTCTTGTAATAAATTCACTGAATTATTTAAAAAAGATCTTTGCGTAAAAGGTATACATAGATAACTTGTCTAGTAGACTTTCACAGTTCAAATACCGATCTGATATCGATCTGATTATATCCAGTGTCCAGATGCTACACCTAAGTTTAGGTTAGGTCAAATAAGCAGTCACAAGATATTTGTGGCCTTCCTAGCATTTTCTACTATAACTTAGCTTACGAAACCTTAGGGACTAGTTCTTTTTCATCATTTATATATTTCCATCATTGCATTTTTCACTTTTCTGCTGTTATAAGCCATCAAGTCACCTGAGACCCATAATAACTCTATGTATTAAACAGCTCTGAACTGGTTTCACTCTCTCCAAGACAGACTTATTTGTTTTCCTCATGGCCCATGGTATGTTCAATACTCTTCTCCAGCACCACAACTCAAAGGCATTGATTCCTCTTCTGCTATCCATAGTCATTGTGCAGCTCTCTAAGCATAGCAATTAATTGTGAGGCTCACTTTAGTTTATAGACTGACATCATTGCTTCTCAGTACTCTGGACTACGTTTGATAATTCACTGTAATGATCACACAAAATTAACAGATCACATTTAAAGTTACGATGCTAAAAATAATAGCATACAGCTGGAAATCAGAATCAACTCTGCATCAAGATTTAGAAGCATGTAGGAAAGGCATCCTGAAGCATCAAGTACATGTTTCCTTCAGTGAACGACAATTCTATCAGCTTTTCTTTTTTTAAAAAAATTAATTGCTTTGTTGTTGTTCTTGTTGTTTTTAATCAGCTCTTCTTAACTAGTGTTGTAAGCAGACCCTCTCTAGACCAAGAACAGGCCCTCTCAGCTATGACTTCTCCTCTTCACCATTATGGCCCTTCTTAATCCCCTTAACCTTGCATTAAGATCATTTAGTACAGCCTCCTCATGGCTTTGCATACTGATTTTCAGCCCTACAGGTGCCTATGCATTCAGCCTCCATCATGCCAGCTTCTCCATCACTACCTGTCATAGGTTATAACCTGGATAGTAATTTTTTTCAGGTCTCTTAGTTGATTTCCAAACAGTGTGTTTCTGCCATTACCACTGACTCAATACTGGTCCTCTTCTGAGTCTATATCTGCTGGTTGTGCTGCATAGACTCTTTCAGGCCTGTCTTCAGTGTTACAACACTTGACTTGTGTTACAGCTCTTTTACGAGGTACTTTGTTTTTCTTTCCTTCTCTTTTGCTTCTTCTACCTTCTCTCTCTGTCTCTCTCTCTCTCTCTCTCCCTCTCTCTCTCTTTAGTTACATAAAACCCTTGTAGGGTAGTCTGCATAAAGAGGTACACTCTCAGTTGATTTCAAGGTATGGCCCTCAAAATAGGACCAAAAACTGCCCAATGCCTTCAGTGGACTTCAAGCTACTCAATTTTAAAGTACCTAAAATAGACCAATTTTTGTATAATCCTAGCTAAGAAAATAAAATACACCAATCATAGGGACTGGCCCAAAAAGTATGAAGCCACCAAAATCATATACAGTTTATCCAGGAAAAATCAATTCACCTGAATAAAAGCAATAAACTCGCTGGAGAAGAAAATTAAGGTAAAAGTAATTTTTCAGGGGCTGGGGGGGGGGGCGGAATTTCTCAAGCTGCTTTTACACAGACCCAAGACAAAAGACTATAGAATCAAACTCATTTCATCACCACACAAAACTCTTGAAGCTATTTGTAAGTAGTATACTTATTTGCTTTTCGACCAGGAAGTACATTATGAACATGTGGCAGTGTTTATTCCTGCAGAGTCAGGAACAAGTCATAGTGGATCCCACAGAGGATTTCCAGGGATTGTAAATCTCACGAGAGAAGATTGCTCTTTTCCTCCCCCCTCAGGGCAACTGGTGGATTCAAACTACTTGCCTTTATGCTGGCAGCACAATTCCTTATGACTAGGTCACCTGAGCTAATGAAAACATAGATATATTTAAATTTTAAATGATATAAATTTAAAGGATATATATTTTACACTGTTAACTTATTAATAAAGCCCTTTAGTTTTATTGAATTCCATTATTTTTTTTCCATTCTTTTATGGAAGCTCAGATAAAATTTCTATTTTTAGTAACACCTGCATGTAAGACTTTCGTAATCACAGACGTTTACTCTCCTGAGGTAATCTTTTGTGACTCTTAAGGTCCCTGTGGAATTAAGGTTTGAGCTCCTATTAAACTAAACACTTTTATCTTTTTTTGCAGTATGTTTTATTTGTTGTGATCACTGTGACTGCTCAGATAACATGTCTCTGCTTTTATGCTTTGATTAGACATCTATGTGTCACCTTCTTCCTAGAATGTCAGTGACTGAGAAAGCAGAGTGGAGAAATAAACACTTTCAGACCTTTCTGGGATAGTATTTGCGGCTCCATACAAGATTATGTTTGAACTTAGTGATAAAAATTCAGAGTAAGATTAGAAGCCAGAAAAAGCTGTGTTGGCCAGTGCTTATCTGGTCTAATATTTACGCACATGCATGATCAAGCTGAATGTTAATATCAGACAATCCAAGATGCAGGGATATGAAGACAAAAAAAAATGCTTAAGCTGGTCCCAGTAGATAAGGGGATAAAGGAGAAAAGCAGAAGCTACAATCTCTTCCTCAGTTCTTTCTCCAACAAATTCTTTCTGTAGAGATCTTTGCAAAATTTAAAGAAAACAATTTAGTATTTCTCGAAACATTTTGATTTCATAAGTCAATTCCCAGTACTGCAAAGCAGAATCATGATCATTTTCCATGCCACTAAATCTGTCATTATTGAGTCTCATTTTGAAAAGGCAGCATAAACTTGATTTTTAAATAAGACTTTCATTTAAAAGAAACAAATTAAAATCTCCTTATAATTCTCTCATTTGAAGTTGAGAAACATTTCCTTGGAAATAGCACTTAGTTACCCCTGTTCCCTCTCATTTTACCTTGCAAAAATTCTGCCTGGTTTTTCTATGTGCTGATTGTTTTAAATTATTATCTTAGTTTTCTAAAAACAATCATTTTACAGGATTTCTGTTAAATAAACATAGTGATAAATTTAATGTATAAAATACAATCAAAGTGAATTATACTAATTACAATTGTTCACTATTAAAAAATTCCGTGAAAATGAACCCTTTGTAATTATGTTTTTGACTGTGAATAACCCAAATAAATTTACTGATATACAACTTTGAAAATTTGAAGATATAGTTCTACCTTTTCTTTCTTTCTCTTCCTTTTTTTACTTGGATAAAAAGAAAAGTGTGTACTGCAACCATGATTACTTTCAGTTTCATGTTAAACTAGCCTATGTATTAAAAATGTATAAGCTATGTGTTTCCCTTGAGGAGTAGATTATAGATTAGTGTGCTGTTCTATGTGGCACCTTAAATTCCACAAGTAATCACTATCGCTAGATCTTTTCCAATCTTTGGTCTTCGGAACCTGCAGGTCAGGAGCCAGCTGTTCATTGCTCTGATTTTGCTGGTTTTCCACCTCCCCCATGCCGTGCACGTCTGTCACACTGTACTGAGAGGAAGCAGAGTCAATCCAACACTGAGCCAGCCTGTCCAGCTGCTTCGAGGAACTGAGCAGCTTTGCTCTCAACTCCCCATCTCCTTTGTTTTTCCTGTTTCTCCCTGATACTTATTAGTGAAAGTTGTGAGGGGTGCCTTCCAAAAGTTTATAAAATTCATGCTTCGGCAAGAGCCATCAAGATGAGAATCAGCTTTCTACATTTGCTATTTGGAGAAAGAAAATCCCCTGAATCTTTCCTATTCATTAATATGCCAAGTAAGGAGACATCATTAGCATAAGAATTTGTCAAGGAATTTTTTCATGCAGAACATTGATGTATCTCTTTATTAAATTAAAATAATGCTACTTTCTTACACTTACTCAATTTGCCACTCAGAGAATAGTAGAAAAATAAGAGAGTCACGAGAACATAAGTATAAAACATTCCAAGGTTGATCTACAAAGTTAAGAATAAAGAAGCTTTGAAAGATAAATTAAAAAAAATCATAATCTAAATAAAGAAGTCAGTTTTTAATCTTCTAGCATGATATTCATCATCTACTTCTCTCAGCAGATTTTTCAGTGTAGCTTCTTGTGAATTTTTGGTGAACACTTAAACATTGAATTTTGAACTATATCAAATCCAAAAGGCTTAGATTATCATTGATGTGCGCCCTCACTGTGACCCCCAGCTTATCGTGTAGCTTTCCTTAGACTGAATTATCTAACTAAAATTCCTTTTCGCTCCACCTTTGCAAATATAAATGCTACCTGATTTTAAAAGCTCAGATAAAATTCTGCTTCTAACACTGAGATTTTTCTTTATCCTTGAATTTTCTTGATATTTTCTATGTCCTACTCATCTTCAGTGGCATATAAAGTAGCATTCATATTCCTGAATTTTTACAGCACTTTTACACTTTGGAACTGAATTGAAATACTGAATCACTACTATTAATGACTTATTTTCCCTCTTAGAAACTCTGTTTTTAGATGAATCTTTGCATAACTAAAGGGCTACATATTGTGTAATATATAATATGTATCCATTTAATGCATAATAACTGCATAACAATTATTATGAACAAGAGAACATTACATGGTTTAAAATTAAGATAGGCATCAGGATTGTATTCTTTCTTATACCTATTCAGTCTGTTGAGCAAATAATTTCAGAAGCCGAACTCTACAAAGAAGAATGTGGCATCAGGATCAGAGGAAGAATTATCAATCTACATTATATAGATGACACCACCTTGCTTGCTAAAGATTATCGCAATGCAAAAGCATCAGTTCTTCCTCTGTCATCTTTATTTATTATCTAGCTCTCAGATGCATAGCAAGTATTAGAAAAGATCATGGCTTAAATCACGTACCCTTAGTCTCCAAACTGACAGCTCTGCTTTTCATCATTTTGGGGAGTTCCCTGACAACAGACATTGCCAAAGTAATGATTGATTTTCTGGCTGTTGATTCCACAAGTGTTGACTGGATCCATGCAAGATAAAATAACTGACTCTATCTCTTCTCCATCTTTTATTACATTGACTATTTGCCCAGAAGTCTAGACTGGGTTTAGAAGGTGTCGTGGTACTAGGGATAATGTAGCTGATGTTAGATGGATCTAAGTGGAAAGCAGAGAATACCAGAAGAATGTCTGTGTTTCAATGATTATACAAAGGCATTTGACTGTGTGGATCATAAAAAAAAACCGTGGCTGACGCTGAGAAGAATAGAAATACCAGAACACTTGATCATGCTAATGTGAAACCTATACTTGGACCAAGAGGCAGTTGTCAGAACAGACCAAGGAACACTGCATGGTTCAAAATTGGCAAAGGTGTACACCAGGGTTGTGTCCTATCTCTATACCTTTTCAACCTGTATGCAGAACAAATTATCTTAGAGGATAGACTCTATGAGAAGTGTGGCATCAGGACTGGGGGAAGATCTATCAACAATCTGTGTTATGCAGATGACACATTCCTGCTTGCTGAAACTGAGGAAAACCTGAAACGGTTGCTGCAAGAGGGTCAAGGACTACAGCCTTCAGTATGGATTGAGGCTCAAGTCAAGAAGACAAAGATTCTCATCACTGGAGCAATTAATTGGCAGCATCAAGATGGATGGTGAAGAGATTGAGATTATTAACAAGTCTTTCTGTCTTTATAAAGATTTCTTGCTTGCTTCATTGATGATGTCCTTAATAGCATGCTACAGCTCACCTGGTCTTCAATCATTAGTGTTCAACGTGTCAAATTTATTCTTAAGATGGTATTTTAAATTCAATTGGGATAGACCCAAGATTATATTTAGTTTTTTTTCTTTACCCTCATATTACCAAAACTATATTCTCATTTAAAAATTACTGCACAGATTTTTCAACAACATTGATTACATTTTGGTGATATGCTAATATTTTTATTAATTATTGGTATGCTTATATTTTGTATTCTAGTCAGGAGACTCTCTAAAGTACTCAAGAGCAATGGTGTCTCTCTGGAGACTATGGTGCACCTGATACAGGCCATGGTCTTTGCAATTACTTGTTATGCATCAGAGAGTTGGACAATGACTAGGGAGCATAGAAGGAGAATTGATACCTTTGAGCTGTGGTGCTGAAGAAGAGTATTGAATGTACCATGGACTGCCAAGAAAACAAACAGATTCATCCTGGAGAGGGTTGAACCAGGCTTCTCCTTGGAGGCAAGGATTCTGGGGCTTCATCTGACATACTTTGAACATGTTGTAAGGAGGGACAGGTCCTTGGAGAGGGTCATCATGCTTGGTAGGTTGGAGGGAGAGCACAGGAGTGGAAGACCCTCTATGAGGTGGACTGATTCAGTGACTGGGGTAATCGGGATGGATGTGTCAGAGGCAGTGTGACTGGCACATGATAAAGCAGGGTTTAGGGCTGTTGTACATAGGGTCATTATGAGTCGCAAGCAACTCGACGGCGCATAACAACAACAACAGTCTCCCTGTAGTCTTATTCATTATTAGGTTAGAGTACTTGTTGCGATTTAGTTCCATAGATTGCTGTTGTTGGTAGATACAAATGAAAGAGTTTCACGTCACCGTGACCCAATGTAAAACATAATGAAATTGTTGTCATGTTTGAGTCAGTTGTTGTTGTCACTGTATTTAAGTCTCCTATATATGGTTTTTAAAGGTACACATTATTTTCTGATAATATTCATTTTATAGGACAAGGTATTATTTAACAAAAAGTTGACTTCCAGGAACATATATATTCATCTCTATGTTTTGGTCAGTCAGTACCTCATAAGATAATTTTCTTAGGCCTACTCTCTTCTCTAACTTTAGGACTATTCTAACTCAAAATACGAATCTACTGTTACATAGCCAAAGGTTCTTGATCCTATGTTTATTGGTTATTGTTGTTGCCCAGTCTATTTTTTTCTCCTTGTAATGAACTTTATTTAATTCATGCTGTTCTTATTTCATTAATACTGTTTCATGTTTAGGAATTCTTATGTAATTCATATTATTCCAGCTTAAGAATTCTTCTTTCTGTCCCAATCATTTGCTACTGAGCTCATCCATAGAATTTCTATGTTTCTTCCTTAATTTTGGTTACTGTTATTTTTTTGAAAGGTATAATTTTCATTTTGTCCTTTAATTTCTTCACTTAAAAAACTCAAATTAAAAAAAAACAACAACAAATTATCAGGAGAACCAAGATGACGGTGGTGGAAAAAACAGTGTAAGGAGCTGGAGAAGCAGCAAGCAGCTTAGAAACGGGCCACCATGGCCCTCCACAGCCCTCAGTTCATTGAAAATTGAACATTTGATTACTGGTCTTCAATATGGATTGAGGCTCAACACTAAGAGCACCAAGATTCCCAAAAAAGAATGGGTGAGTCCCACATCTCTCAGGGCCTCCACGGCTAGAACCCAGGGATTCCCGCACGCAGGATGGACAATGGGTGCCAGGCCTCACAACTGGCAAGAGGGAGCCTCCACACGACCGCAGAATAAACTTATTCTAAATTTTTGGAACCAAGATAGAGGTGGGGAGGGACGCTGCGTGAGGAGCAGGAAGCCCACTAAGTTGCACTGAAACAGGCCATTCAATTTATATATGCCTAAACAGACAAACAGTTGACTGCTGGGCGCCAGTATGAACTGAGTCTCAACATCAAGAGGATAAAGATTCTTGGAAGAACATGGCTGAGTGCCAGTTTCGTTGACTACTTATCACAAAGCCACGCTGTCGCGACCTCATGGAGCCGCCATGGCCGGAGCCCACAGGTCCCCTAACCTGGAATAGGCAGAGGGTACCAGACTCTGCGCCGATGTGAGAGAGCCCCTGCACAGCTGGCAGCAGCATGTGCCAACAACCACAGACCCCAAGCACAGGAGGGGAAGTGGCAGTGGTGGATGCACCATAGAGCCTGGAGTTGAAGGAATTTATACAGGAAAACATCTCACTGTCAATGAAGAAGATTTGCTTGGATAAGTCAGAGAAGAAAAGAAGATCATCAACACAATGGAATGATAAGGTGTCTGTAGCAATGGGCTCTAGTGTGCCTCAGGGATAGCGTAGGATGGGGCAAGGACAAGATCTGTCCTTCATAGAATTGCTGTGAGCCATAGAAAGATCTCAGTGGGTCAATTAGATAGGAAGCTATGCTACCAAACCAAAGGTTGGGAATTTTAATTTGAGGCCTTCAGGCCTGGTTTTCGTTGGTTTTGGTCTAACATTCTACCCACTTCACATCAATGCCCCTGTGCAGCATGAAGAGACCAGAGAGTCTGTGCCCCATTTCCAAATGAGAAACTCACAAATGAATATGACACTTTCTTTGTTAAAAACAAAAAAAAATAAATCACCACTGGACTATGCCCACCATTACCCTGTCTCTTCCGGTCCCTACTGGGTCTTTCTCATTTCCTTCCCCACTCCCCCCACTCACCAAATTGTGCAGCCCTGTGATTTCATCCCTGCCCATCCTCACTCTTCTGCTCCCAACCCTCACCCCTTTGTATCTCCATACATATTTTTCACAATATAACAACACACACACACACACACACACACATATCCCAAAATAATTTAAAAAAAACCAAATTACCAACCCATTGCCAACAAGTTGATTCTATTCATGCTAGTTCTTTTTGGTGTGAAATAAGTGTGTTTAAAATAGGGTCCCACACCATTGAATTTGACTTTGCTATATGGATGAGTTTCTCTCTCTTCCTTTGTATTTCCATACTCAGTTATCCTTTCTATCATTCTACATGTGTTCTGTTGTACATAGGATTTTCAGAGGCCATCTATTTTGGAAGTGGATGGCCAATCCTTCTTCCTAGTATATGTCAATCTGAATGTTCAGTTCTAGAGAGGTATCCAACAGATAAGCATTTTACAGAAAAAGTGAAAATATATCCCTTTTTGTGGAATTAACCATTAGTTTCGGTGTTGTCCCTGCCCTTGGCTCAAGTGCCCTGACCCACTTATTTCTTTGCTCAAGATACTCCTCCACTTCTACCTACCCCTTTCATCACATATCTCCCATTCTCCAGCCCTTGATCTGATAGCTTATGTCTAAAGCTTCCTTGGTTTCTGTGATTACAGATTGATCCGATGCTAACAGTTTATTATGCTGTGACCAGAGTCTCCTAAGTTTAGTTGTAATGTATCCCGAACGCAGATGATGTGTCCTGTGGAACTGGTGTGTAAATAGTTCGTGACTGAGTTGAGCGCTTTCGGGGTCCTCTGCTTTACCTGTTTGGGAGGAGTATGGAAATACAAAGGAAAAGGAACAGTTGTAAGCAGAAACTAGTGATTAGACCATGGAATGTGAGAACCATGAATGTGGGAAAATTAGATATTGTTAAGAAGGAAATGGAACGCATAAATATTGACATACTAGGCATTGGTAAGATGAGATGGACTGGCATGGGGCGTTTTGAATCAGATAACCATATGATATACTACTCTGGAGATGAAAAGGTGAGGAAAAATGGGGTTGCTTTAATAGCTAGAAAAGCCATTTCTAGATCCGTCTTGAAGTACAATATTGTGAGTGACAGGATAATATCCATACGCATACAAGAAAATCCAGTGAATACCACTTTCAGATATATACACCAACAACCAGAGCCAAAGAAAAGTAAATGGAAGATTTCTACCAACTTTTACAGTCAGAGATCGATCGAACATGCAATCAAGATGCATGGATAATAATGGGTGACTGGAATGCAAAAGTTGGGAACAGAGAAGAAGAATTAGTAGTCGGAAAACATGGACTCAGAGACAGAAATGGACCTGGAGATAGAATGATTGAATTTTGCACAATGACTTACTCATTGCAAACACATTTTTAAGAGACATAAATGCAGGTTATACACATGGATCTCACCTGATGGTATGCATAGGAATCAGATAGATTACATCTGCAGAAGGAACCACTACAGAAGCTCAATATGGAATCTAGGCCTGGAGCTGATTGTACAACAGACCAGCAACTACTCAAATGCAAGTTCAAGCTGAAGCTGAGGAAAATTAAACCGAATCCATGAGAACCAAAATATAACTTTGAGTCTATTCCACCTGAATTCATATCCTTCTCAAGAACAAGTTTGAGGCCTTAAACACTAATGAGCGAAGATCAGATGAGTTGTGGGAGGATTATCAAGGGAATCATCCAAGAAGAGTGCAAACATTCATTACAAAGACAGAAGAGGAAGAAAAGACCTAAAGGAATGTCAGAAGAAACTCTGAATATTGCACTGGAGAGCAGAGAAGCCAAAACACAAGGAAGAATTCAAGATATTAAAGAGCTGAACAAAAGATTTCAAAAGGCAACCCGGAAAGTCAAAGCAAAATATTACAATGAAATGTGCAAGGAGTTGGAGTCAGAAAACCAAAAGGGTCGAACTCGCCCAGCATTTCTTAAGCTCAAGGAACTGAAGAACAAGTTCAAACCTCAAGTTGCTATAATCAAGGATGCTTTAGGCAGAATATTAAATGATTCAGGAGATATGAAAAGAAGGTGGAAAGAATATACTGAGTCATTGTATCGAAAGGAATTGGCAGACACAGAAGAATTTAACTAAACAACATATGAGCAAGAGCCTATAGTGATGTAGGAAGAAGTTCAAGCTGCTTTGAAAGAAATAGCAAAAAAATAAGGCCCCAGGAATATATGGTATACCAATTGACATATTTCAGCTAACAGATGCTGCCCTGGACTTGCTCACCAAGTTGTGTCAAGAAATCTGGTGAATAACCACTTGGCAGACTGACTGGAAGAGATCTATATTTGTTCCCATCCCAAAGAAGGGTGTCCCAACAGAGTATGGAAACTATAGAACAATTTCATTGATTACACATGCAAACAAGATTCTGCTGAAGATTATCCAAAATCAACTGGAACAGCATATCAGCAGAGAAGTGCCAGAAGTCCAGGCTGGGTTTAGAAGGGGTCGTGGTACTAGGGATATTGTAGCTAATGTTAGATGGATCTCAGCTGAAAGCAGGAAGTACCAGAGGAATGTCTATCTGTGCTTCATTGATTATGAAAAGGTGTTTGACTGTGTGGATCATCACAAACTGTGGCTGACTCTGAGAAGAATGGGAATCCCAGAACACTTGATCGTGCTAATGTGAAACTTATACTTGAATCAAGAGGCAGTCATCAGAACAGAGAAAGGAAACACTGCATGGTTCAAAATTGGGAAGGGCGTATGCCAGGGATGTGTCCTATCTCCATACCTTTTCAACCTGTATGCAGAACAGATCATCCAGGAGGCTGGGCTCTATGAGGAGAAATGCAGCTTCAGGGTTGGTGGAAGATCTATCAACAACCTGCGTTTTCAGGTGACACAATCCTGGTTGCTGAAACTGAGGAGGACCTGAAGCACTTGCTGCTAAGGGTCAGGGAATGCAGCTTCAATATGGATTGAGGCTTAATGTCAAGAAGACAGAGATTCCCACCACTGGACCAATTGGCAGCATCAGGATGGATGGTGAAGAGGTTGAGATTGTTCATAGCTTTAGTCTGCTTGGCTCCACAATCAACACTCTTGGCACCAGCAGCCCAGAAATTAAAAAAAGTATTGCGATGGGAAAGTTTGTTGTTACGAACCTCTCCAAAGTAGTGAAGAGCAACGATGTGTCTCTGGAGACTAAGGTGTGTCTGGTACAGACCATGTTCTTTGCAATCACTTGTTATGTGTCAGAGAGCTGGACAATGACCAGGGAGGATAGAAGGAGAATTGATGCTTTTGAGTTTTGTTGTTGGAGAAGAGTGCTGAGAGTGCCATGGACTGCTAAGAAAACAAACAGACTCATCCTGCAGAGGGTTATACTGAGCTGCTCCTTGGAGGCAAGGATTCCAAGGCTTCGTCTGACACACTTTGCTCGTGTTGTAAGGAGAGACCTGTCCTTGGAGAAGGACATCGTGCCTGTGAGGGTGGAGTGCAGGTGGAGGAGGGGAACGCCCTCTGGGAGGTGGATTGATTTGATGACTGGGACAATCAGGATGAGTGTGTCGGAGACAGTGAGATTGGCACAGGACAGAGCAGAGTTTAGAGCTGTTGTATATAGGGTTGCTATGAGTCACAAGCGACTTGACAGCACATAACAACAACAATAACAACAACAACATATGGATAAGTAAAAGAATTGGCTCCTTTGAGCTGTGGTGTTGGACAAGATCACTCAAAATCCTATGGTTGGCAAAGAGAATGAACAGATATGTCCTGGAGAGAGTGCAGCCAGAGTGCTTTTTGGATGAAAGGATGATGAGGCTTCACCTCATATTTTGGACTTGTTTTTAGGAGGGATTTTTCCTTAGAGAAGGACATGATGTTGGGAATGGTTGAGGGTCAGTGAAGGAGAGAAAGACCTTCAACCAGGTGGATTGATACAGTGACTGATGCAATGTATTCTTTGTGTCAGGAAGAGTCAAGATGACTCAGGATAGAACAGGGTTCAGATCTTTTGTTCATAGGGTTGCTATGAGTCATGCCCAACTTGACAGCACCTAACAACAAACAACATACGAATGTGTGGGCATATGAGACTAGGACATGTTAGCCTATCCACAAAGGGATTAGCGCTAGTCTCTCTTGAATTGGGTGGATACAGCAGCTGGGGGTGGGGGGCGAAAAAAAGCAAAGAATACCTTCCTGACAGCAAGGAGAAGCAAGAGAATATAAAACACCAGCCAGACTAGTAGGGCCTATGGGAACAATAGCCCCAGTGACTACAGCAGAATACCAGAGACTACCTTGCCATGAGACAGAGTGGACCTTGGGACTGTTACACCAGTGAATCAGAAAGAGCCTTTTACCCAAGTTTGCTGGAGGATTGGAGAGGGTTGAGCTTTAATTGGAATGCCTAAGAACTTTCTAACATTTGCCTAAAGCCAAGCAGCTCTAGGGTGAGGTGCTGGCAAGCACATTTGAGAAGCTGTCTTGAAAATGTACTACCTAATAACCTGGATTATTACCTTTTGCTTTTCCCAGTATTGTTCTGTGTGGTCTATGAGTGATTACATTGCATTTTGGACACAGTAAAGCAGTAAGATTTGTGTTTATATAAGTAGAAAGAGGTATAGGAGTTTGGAACACATGCATAACCTCATAGGAATTTGTTTTGTCTTGTTGATGGAAACAGTTCCCTTTTGTGAAGCTTATGTAAGTCAGATATTAATGTTTCCAACAGCCCTTTTTTAAAAAGTGTTAAAGCTTTATCATTCAAAATATCTTTCCTAGCTTTGAGTGTCTTAAATTTATTATTCAAAACGTCTCTCTTAGCCAATGATTAGCTGTTTATTTTATGTTATTTATTGTGTTAAGGAAGGCAGATTAGGATGTGATACAAACCCCACCTTACTTGAGGCTTATATAAGCTCATGGCATCTCAGTGCTAGTTCTTTTTTGGGACACCTGGCTTCAACTGAAATTTTTCAGTGCTCACCTGTCTGTAAAACTGGACTGCATGCATACAGTCACTTGATTCACCCCCTTGATGGCTCTGAGTCTCCGGGAGACCTTCCAGAGACATAAAGAAGCTAGGAAACTGAACAAAGGAGGGATTTGACATCAGAAATCATGGACCTTTACAGCAAATCAAGCATCTGAGACAACATTGACTATACACTTCTTATAACTGGCTTGCTACTAATCGTAGCAGAGTGAATTATGAATACACAAGTGGTTAATTACTGGTTTATTTTTGTGCTGAATTTTTTTTTATTAAGAAGATAAGATTAGGGTGCAATAGAAGCCCCACACTATTAGACACATATATTAGCCCATGAAAGCTCAATGCTGATTTCCACCTGCACCATAACGGACAGTCTACAATGCTCACCAGTCTCTGTAACATCTGCCTGCATCACCAACTAATACATGAGTCATTCCCCTGATGGGTGTGAATCTCTGTGAAACCATGCAGTGGAACGTTGAACCCAAGGGACATGCAAAAAGTGTAGCAACTGAATGAAGGAGGAACTGCTATTTTTAGAAATCATGGAGTTAGATAGTAGAACAAGCATTTGGGACACTGTTGACTTCCCACTCTTTCTAACTGGTCTGCTACTAATATGAGCAGAACACATTATGGATGAGACCTTCTATTTATTTTCAAGTTCTGCAAGTGTTTTATAGGCAAAGACTGTGACATAACATAGAGTACTCTATGCTGACTTTTCTTTCTTTCTGGATTTTAAAAATTACTTTTAAGTGTGTTCTTAATTTCTTAATTCAAGTCCTTTGATAATGACTACTCCAAACTCTGTGAAATAATTTGATCTCTTTATCATCTCATTGTTAACCTCTATTCATTGATTTTCACCCCTCCATTCAGTTTGAGATTTCTTTTTAAATTTTGGCTTAATGAGACATATTTTATGGAATCACAAAACATTTTGGGTGCTATATTAAGTAAGTGACTCTGAATCTTACTTCAATTTTATTTTAGGTGGAACACTCTGAAATTCCCCTCTCAGGGAACAGCTGTTAGTATCAAGTGAAGTAGAAGTAAAACATTTATTGTACACATTTATAGCAAGTGATAGTTTCTCATTATTTCTGAGCAGAGTTGAGAATTATACATGTCTGTGATGTTTTCACTGATACTTCCCTTGTTGAGAGAATACTGGTGACTTTTATTACATTGGGGGCCTTATTACCACAAGAAAATAGTACATGATGTCATCTTAGAATAGTGCCAGAATAGAAATACAAAGCTACACTGCTATTGGTGGGTGGGACTAAACTTCGCGGAACTTTCTATTAAAGATAATCTTCACTGATGTCAAAGTTGGAAAGTAGTGTTTTGTTTTTGTTTTTTAAGGATTAATAGTCCTAACATTCTGCTAAGTCTTTCTGACTTTATTCCAGGTAATGAACTAGAAGAGTGTCTCATTAACCAATTGATATCTTGATTGCAAGCCTTTTCTGACACAGAAAGGAGTAGGGCCATAGTTTTTTTTAGGTAATGTGTCTATAATGTTGTTTTTGCTGTTGCTGTGTTTTATTCAGTCAGGACTAACGCAGAGCTGACACTCCAGCATGTTTTCATAAGCAGTAAATTACACAGGGTTTGATTGCCCATCCTTCTCTCGAGGAGCAGCTGGTAGACTCAAACCATGTGCCTTTGATATTGTAGCATAGCTTCTTAAAACTAACATACTTAATAACGACTAGTGTCGTTGTTAAGTATCACCAAATATATTCTACTGTGCAGAGATTTTCTGTAACAGAGTAGGACTGCCCATGCATGTAACAGAGTGCCAGATTATTTATCTCATGAAGATTCTGGGTGAGTTCTACATTACGGTTAATAGCTACACACTTATCCATTGTCCCATGAAGGTTCTTTCTGGCAACAAAACAGTATTTATTTTCTAAATGTTTTCTATCTTTCTGTACTTCTCCTTTTCAGAAGCTTTGAACAGAGTGAAAATTTTTGGTGTGGGTTTTCTTTTTCACATTTGTTGGTTCATGTTTTCTGTTTGTCAGCAGTTCTAGCACCCAGCTGTTATTACTGCTGTGTAGCTTCAAGTAAGAACCTACCCATAGTTGACCCTTTAGTGGGTTTTCAGATGCAGTAAATCCTGAAGGAGGAGATTCCCCACCCTTCTCCTGTGGAGCGCTGATGGATTTGAACTACATACCTTTGGAATTGCAATACATCTTCTAACCACTAGAACACCAGAGCTCCATGGCACTCACCTAGAGAGGCATAAAGCAAATCTAAGGAATTCAGTGTGTCAAAACTTGATGTCTGTGCCATCTGTCCACCTTCCAGAGACTTCTTATGTCTGTTTTCTATTAAATAGTATTGACTTTTCAAGCAACAGGTTTATGATACAGATGCATTATAAAAGGAGTTGGATTCTCTGAATTACGATATACAAGTGACCATGGAAAACCCCGGAATAGACTATATATGAGTGATAAGGAAAATTCTTTTGAGTATCTTCAGGGAAGTATTCATCACTAGGTTAAGTATTAGAATACCTGTTACAAAAATTAAACAAACTGCCGATTACATTAATTCTGACTTACAGTGACCACCCCTCAGGATTCCAAGGTTGTAAATATTTACTGAGGAGGAGATTACATATGTTTCTTCTTCAGAATAGCTAATGATCTGAAACCACTGACTAATCTAACAAGTGTTGTTGTTGTTGTTATGTTCCATCAAGTCACTTGCGACTCATAGCAACCCCATGTACAAGAGCTCTAGACACTGTTCTATCCTGTGCCCACCTAGCCATCCAAATGTGCTTATTCCCACTGCTCCAGTCACAGAATTGATCCATCTCATCGAAGGTCTTCCTCTCCTTTGCCTCCCCTCCACTGTTCCAAACATGATGTCACTCTCCAAGGACCAGTCCCTCCTTGCAACATGCCCAAAGTATGTCAGATGAAGCTTCGGAATCCTTGACTTCAAGGAGCATTCCGGCTTCACCTTCTCCAGGACAAACCTGTTTGTTCTCTTAGCAGTCCATGGTATATTCAACACTCTTCTCCAGCACCACAGCCCAAAGGCATCAATTCTCTTTATATCAACCCTATTCACTGTCCAACTCTCTGATGCATAGCAGATAATTGTGAAGACTATAGCCTGGATCAGGTGTACCTTAGTCTCCAGCCTGACATCATTGCTCTTCAGTACTCTTGAGAGGTCCCTCACAGCCAATTTTCCCAATGCAATTCCTCTCTTGATTTCCTGTCTGCTGTTACCAAGAGTTTTGAATGTGGAGCCAAGCAAACTAAAACTGTTAACTATCTCAATCTAGGGCCAAAAAAATTTGCATCAGCACCTGCTTCAAATGGAAGACAAGTGATATTAACCCATGAGAAGGCAATCCTGGAGTGGAAGTTGTACATTACAGTTGTACTTAACAATTTGAAATTGAAGTCATATTGGCTCAGAGGCTGGTCAATGGGAGATGGGTATTGAATTCTGTAGGCATAAGTAGCAAGGGATCATGGTGGAGCAAGAAAGCATCGGTAGGCTGTAACATTGAATCTATTGGTCATTGCAATAACTGGGTAATTTTCTTTCATCTGCTCTTTTCTGTGGAATGCTTGTCTCTCAGATACTATTATATATATTTAAAGATTGAGAAAGACTAGGAAGATGGATTGGCCATCCACTTCCGAAAAAAAAAACAACAGGCCTTCAAAAACCCTCTGTACAAAATCTAATAAGTAATGCACTAAAATAATTAGAAATGCTAACAGCGTTCACTGTTATGTACAACTGAGTTAGGATAACCCACTGCTGACCCTCCAGCAGATTTTCAGAGGCAGTTAATCTTACCGGGAAACTGTCTCTTTTTTCTCCCATGAATTAGATGGTGGATTCTAATCACATGCTTTGGGGACTGCAGCATAGTTTCTTACACTAGGCCTCCAGAGTTCACTGATGTGGCAGTACAAATGTCTAATCCTACTATCAGTTAAAACAAGAAAACAATTTGGTACCATTTTTGTACCTATAAAGAAACTGTTTAAATCCAGAGCTGTTACATTACATTCACATATTAGCTAAATGTTTCCATTCACTTCTGGAAACATAAAATGACAGATTAAATTGGGAAGTTAATCTAGGATTATATTTTTGTAGTTGTCGATTGCCTTCAAGTCAAGCACAACTCCTAGCAACCCTATGAACAAAAAGCCTGAAGCCCTTCTACAACTATTGACATTTATCAAAGTTCATAGAGTTTTCAGGGGCAAGTAATTTAGGAACTGTATGTCACTCTTGCTCTTAAATATATGCACACACACACACACACACACACACACACACACACACACATATATGTCCATATATATATGGATATCTATATCTATATATCTCTATCTCTATCTCATCATCTATATTGTCTATATCATCTATATCTATATCTAGATCTATACCTATCTCTATATCATCTCTATCTCATCTCTATTTCTATATCTATCTATTTATATCTATATCTATCTATATAATCTATATCTATAATTCTCTATCGATATATATAAATATTTCAGTCCTTTATTCCCATGCAGGTAATTTCTTAGAAGAAAAATAATTTAAGAAATGTTTAAAAGTATAAAAATTAAATATCAAAGAATCAATATTACCTTAAAACAATGATTTCACAAAATTAGAAGATTTTCACAAATCACTAGAAACTGTACTTTTATAAAAGAAGAGTTAGCAAGAACATGGAGAAACTAGTACCCTCATATATTTCTAGTAAAAATGTAAAATGGTTAGATAGCTATGGAAAATAGTTTGGAGGTTCCTTGAAAAATAAAATTTGAAATACTACACTGCTGTTAGGTGTTAGCTCCAGCTCACACTGAACTGACTGGACAAAACCCTGCATAATCCTGTGTTGTTGTTGTGTGTACCATATAGTCAGAACCAACCCATGGAAGACCCTCCAGCAGATTTTCACACAATAAAGTACACGGGAGGAGATTATCCATTATTCTCCCACAGAGCAGATGGTGGACTCAAACCACATGCCCTTGATATTATAGTGCAGATTCTTGCCACAACCAGCACTCAGGGAATCAAAAGACGAATTGCACTGGGAAACTTTGCTGTCAAGGATCTTCCCAGAGTAATGATAATGATGTCTCTCTCTAGGTACTAAGGAACACCTGATCCAGGCCATGGCCAATGCAATTACTTACAATACATCAGAAAGCCAGACAATGACTAAGGATGACAGAAGAATCAATGCCTTTGAGTTGTGGTGCTAGAGAAGAGTCTTGAATATACCATGGACTGCCAAGCCAACAACTAGTTCTCTCTCCATGAAGGTGAAACCAAGTTTCTCCTTGGAGACTAGGATTTTGAAGAGCAATCTCATATACCTTAAGTACATGGCCAGGAGGGACGGATCCTTGAAGAAAGATATCATGCTCAGAAGGCTGGAGGGACAGCACAGGAGAGGGAAACTCCAGATGAGATGGATTGATACAGTAAGTGGGACAATGGGCTATATGTGTCAGAGTAAGTGTGTCAGAGTCTGGCTCAGGATAGGGCAGGCTTCAGAGCTATTGCACATAGGGTTGCTATGATTCACATATGACTCAAGGGCACATAACAATAACATCAACAATGATGATGACAATGATGACGTATGCTGATTAGCTGAAGCTGAAACAAATGGTAAGCACTGACAAAAAGAAGAAATACAATTAGATTCATATATGGATCTAAAGTTTTTTGGTTTTATTACACTGAAATTTTTATATCATGCTGTATATTTCATTTATAAAGAGAGTGGGCTTTCTTTCCCCAAAGCAGCCAACATAGTATTGTAGGTACCAAGGGAATTTTTGTTGACCAGGTAGCAAAAGCATAAGCAAATTTGCATGAATAGCACAGGAAAACTGCAACTAGAAAAATAGGGGAATTTTTCCTGAGCATGTCTATAAAACATGCTCTCTTCCTCTCTAGAAAAGAAAACAAATCACTGTTGTTTTCTATCTAAATGTCATAGCCATCCCAACTGGTGAATCTACACTGAGAAAATTCTACAACAAACTTGTCCTAGGTAGAGCTGTCCTTGTCTTTTACAAGCAGAATTTAGCCCATTTTTAAACAGTTTATCTCTTTCTCAGTCTTTAAATATGTATGAAGGGAAGGTGTTTGTTTTGATATACTGGACTAATAGTGTTAATATTTAAATGCTTCCTCTTTTATTCCTAAAGTAACACTTCATTAATATGTGAAATATAATAGCACCTTTGGTCATATTGTTTTAGTCTGCTTGGCTGCAGGCTTATTCTGCAGTCTTGCATAGATTTACATAGTGAAACTATTTTTTTTTTTCCTGCTGCTAAAGGGGACTAAAACTTCATGTTTAAACATAGGCTTTCTGCAAGGAATAAAAGAAAATGAATAGTTAGAATCCAGAGCTTTTAAAGGACTATTGTATGTGAGTTATTTAGGACATCTGAAGGTTCTTTTTGATTAAGTAATACATTTTAACTGCTTCCTAATTGTCAGATATCATCTTTAAACTGGCACAGATTGGTAATGGATGTTTGAAAATGTTTTTAAGATTAGTATTTAACAACTTGATATTAATAAATCCAATCCAACAAAAATATTCATATGCT
Organism: Elephantulus edwardii; assembly: GCF_000299155.1. Classification (NCBI taxonomy): domain Eukaryota; kingdom Metazoa; phylum Chordata; class Mammalia; order Macroscelidea; family Macroscelididae; genus Elephantulus; species Elephantulus edwardii. The sequence continues at coordinate 14,093,732 of NW_006399773.1, forward strand.
TTTTAAAAAATCTTATGTGAACTCAACTTCTGCATTTAATTTTTATTACAAATATTTCAAACATAAGTAAAAGGAAAACACATTCCTTCACTCAATCATAAAGATTAATAATTCATATATAACCATGTTATTTTAAAATATATAGAATCTCCCATTTTTCTGTCCTCTAATAATGTTAGACATAATATAATCATAATATTAACTTTGTTAGGTGATATCAAGTTAGTTCCCACCCATATAGAATCTTTTTTTCCCTGCCCCCCTATAGAGAATCTTTATTTTACAGAATAAAACACTGTCAGCCATGCAATTCTTGCTTTTTTGTAGTTGTTAATGTAACAATTGTGTCAATCCTTCTTGTTGAGTGTCTTCCTCTTTCTCACAGACTTACTAAGCATATTGTCTTTCCCCAGGGACTGGTCCCTTCTCCTAATGTGTCCAAAATATGTGAGGTCACCTTGCTTTTACATTTCCTACAAGATGGAATTATTCATTCATCTATCATCCCATGTAATATTCAATATTTTCCAATAATATCACAATTAAAAAGTATCAATTTTTCTTTGATCTTCCTTATTTATTTTCCTGGTATCATGGGAAATCACTAAGACTTAGATCAAGCAAACCTTTACTTTCAAACTTTAGTTGTAACATTTTGAAGATTTCTTTTGCAGACTGGAAATTATATGGAAAAATATGCAGTTAGGGAACTTTCCAAATTATTGAGGAGTAGTAATGTTCTAGAAGGCAGTTTGGTGCTTCCTCAAAAAGATGAACATAGAAATTCCATATGATCCAGCTATTCCAGTACTTGGAATATGCCCTGAGAATATGAGAACTGAGGCACAAGCTGAGATTTGTACACCAACCTTCATAGCAACATTATTCACCATTGCAAGAACATGGAAACAGCCCAAATATCCAACCACAAATGAAAGGATTGAGAAATTATGGTACATTCACACAGTGGAATGCTATGCACTACTCAGGAGCAATAACTTTGTAAATTATTACCTAACTTGGGAGGGCCTGGAGAGCATTATGCTGAGTGACCTAACTCAGTCCCATAAGGATAAATATTGTATAAAACCATTATTATAGAATGAGTATAAGGATCCATCTGCATTTGGGTTGACAGTGAGACTCCATACCTACTAGACAACCAAAGTGGCCTTTTCTTAATATTTTTTAAAAGCTTCATTCTCTGCTGTCTACTTTTGGTGAGCTCTTGCTCTTAGAGTGATTCATATTGGACTAATGAATACGGATTTACTCAAGACTCCTTTATTCTTGGAGACCAAAACTTGCCCATATTTATTTCCTTCTTAGTTTTGACATTAACTACTGCTGTTTGTTGAGTTTGTGGTTGTTATGTACCATGGATTTGGAACAGACTCATCACTGATCCTCCAGTGGGTTTTCAGAGGCTGTAAGTGTACTGGAGATTGCCCATCCTTCTGTGGAGCAGTGGGCAAATTCAAACTGTGTGCCTTTGCGATTGCAGTACAGACTTTTACCACCAGGCAACTGGGCCTCCTCCCCATTCATTGAGTATTATGCCTAATTTTTAATGGAGTTCTACCTATTTTGACAGGGCCATAATACATATCATTTCTTTATTCTTCATAAAGAAACAAGTTTAGTAGGCAAAGTTAATCTAGTTCGTAGGAATAATTTTTAAACCCTTCATTTTCTGCTCTTTTAAATTTACTTAAAATTGTTAAGACTCCATCTCTCTGAGAGTGTGACTTTTTGCTGCTTGTGGGTGCTGGTCCTGATAGACAAGTAAAGAAAAGTTTTTGGGGTCATGTTTTTTTGGGGGGTCATGTTTGATGTGTATTACTGCTCTTCCCCCCCCCCAAGAGTGAGTGTCCTTGAGCCTTTACCTAGGGTTTAAGTCTGCTCAAAGGTATTGGATTAAAACCCCACAAGGCCTTTGGGCCAAATTTATTCATTTTCAAATGAATATTCCTTGAATGACACTGTAATCTTTTGTCTATTTGCTTAGTTGAACAACTTGGTGCTGCTGTGATGATGCTCACTGTTCCATAGTCTTGTCAAATACCATAATGGTTACCCATTATGTACAGTGTTTAGATGAGCTTCCAGATTGATTGATGCTGGGAAGTAGGAGTAGCATCAACTTCCCTCTGGAAACTCTACAAACTCAACAAACTCTCTAAACTCTATAAATGTACAGAAATGGTGTTAGTCATAGAACAGAGTTTGTCTTTTGTGCAAAACTTACTCTCAGTCATATTTGACTTGATAACACTTAACCACTGCTAAGTGAAATGAGTGGAATGCTCTTCCACTTTGTACATCACTTTTGTCAATGTGCTGTATGAAGTACCTGGGTTGCTGTGATGCTGAACCTTGTACCATTGGAGTATAAAATACCAAAATGGCTTCCCAATGTGGACAGTGTTTGGTAGAGCTCCCAGCTGTAATACAGGTTTGAAGCAGGAGTGGCATCCACTTCCTAAGCCACATGCCTCTGGAAATTCTATTAACTTGGTGAAATGATAACAGTTACGGGAAGGCATTAAGTCTTTTGCTCATAGAGTCACTATGAGTCATGCTCAACTCAATGACAGTCAACAACAATAAAAAACATAAGGATCCAGGAAGGGTGGGAGAGGCTGGAAGAAGAGGGATGTGGAAGAGCAGGGAGAAGGAGGGAATTACCATTGGATTATGCAATTTGATGGGGGATGAGGGAAAATGAAAGAATTAGTTCAAATTTGTATTCAAAGTTTGTAAATAAACTAGGAGAGAGAGAGAGAGAGAGAGAGAGAGAGAGTTTTTCTGATTCCTAGCTATGCATTTGAGACCTGAAAAATTAATAAGGATGACAGAAAAATAATTGATGTCTTTGAGCTGTGTTGTTGGAGAAGAGCACTTAACATCCCATGGATGGTCAAGAGAATAAACAGATACGTCTTGGAGAGGGGACAGCCACGGTGCTCTTTGGAGGCAAGAATGATAAGGCTTTGCCTCACATACTTTGAACATATTGCTATGAAGGCTATTCCTTGGAGAAAGATATGATTCTGGGAAGGGCCGGGGATTAGGGAAGGAGAGGAAGCCCCTCAACCAGGTGGGTTGTTATTGTGACTGCTACAATGGGTTCTTGTGTGTCCGGAAGTGTGAAGATGATGCCAGATAGAACACAGGTCAGATCTTTTGTTTGTAGGGTCATTATGAGCAGTGCTTGACTTGGCAACACCTAACAACAACAACAACAACAACAAAAACATTATGTTGTTAGATTTTTGGCTGTTGCTTCCTTGGTCCTTGACTGTGAAATGACAGTGACCTTCATAAATGACCTCCATTAGGTTTCTGGGACGATAAATTTTAATTAGCTGAGACTGCCCATTTTGAATCAGCTCATGGATTTGAGCTCCTAGAGATACATTAGCAGCAGAACCAGACTTCCAGCTATAATTATGTATATAGTAACTATGTTGTTAGCTATTGAGTAGAGTATGACTCATAACAATCCTGCGAATGACAAATCTCAACCCTGTTGCACACTGTGCAACCCTCATCCTCTTCAACACACTGAAGGTCTTTACTGCAGTCACTTTGTTACCCATTCTATTGAGGAGCCTCTTCTCTTACTGACTCTCCACTTTTCCAAGCATGATGTCATTGAAGATATATATTTATGCAATACATGCTGCTCCTCTAGCAAAATTATTTATTTAATTAAGTAGCAATAATTATTATCTTGTCAATCTATTGTAAATCATGATCACTACGAACTTGTCATCATCTATTTACTATGATGATTAGTTGAGAACTCTAGAGAACTCTTGCAGTTTTTAGAGCTTTCATTATGAACAATATGACAGGGACAAGAAAATACAAGAAGTTACAAGTAATATCTCAAATATACAATGATGTAGAAAATTGTAAGCCATGGGTAATTGAAAAGAACATTTCAACTTATTATTGCTCATATGTACTGAAGTTATCTACAAATATTATGTTCTTGTTTTTAATGTATTATTCATGGATATAAGTTAATGCCTTTTAATAAGTTGCTTATTAAAGTTTAACTCTTTTTTGTTGTTTTTGATGCTGACCTATTTGAATGAAATAAATATTTGTTAATTTATGGATATTTTGTTGCGCCATCAATCAGAATCAACTCATAGCTGACCTTTCATCACGTGTTTCTGAGACCGAAAATTTCATAAGAAGAGACTGTTCATCATTACCCTGCACAATAACTTGTGTGTTTGAATTGCCTGTATTGGGGTTAGCAGCACAACTCCTCACCAACTGGGTCATCAAAGCTCCCTACATCAACAGCTTTGATGGCCCAGCTACTAAAAAGAAAAACAAAAAATTACAAATAAATAAATAACCCAAATCAGTAAATTGCCCAGGAGGAGACTGATTATGGAGCAGCTTGTGGATTCAGATCATGTATCTTAGCTTTGGCAGTGAAACTCTACCACTAAACAACCAAAGGTCCCTATATGACCATCATGAGTATAAAAAAAATATGCTTTTTTAAGAACTCTATAATCATGTAGAAACAGAGATAATATTTTTGCATATAGTTGTCAAGAACAGATAGACAAACATACACAGATATAATAGACAAACTATAGAATGGGGGGATAAGAAACAAACCCCAATAATGAAATTTGTTCATTATTGTTCAGAAAGATTTAATATCCAGAATATATAAAGAGTGTTTATACCATAACGACAAAAAAGACATGCAATTCAATCAAAAAAGAGATGAAGGACTTGAACAAACATTTCTGCAAAGACCTTATATAATTGGCAAACAAAAAACCTGAAAAATCCACTGTTGTAAAGTTGATTCTGACTCCTGGTAACACTACATAAAGTATCTGCAACACAAAATCCTTTTGAGAGGAGACTGCCTATCTCTTTTGCGGAGTTGTTGGTGGATTCAAATGGCTATACTTTAGGTTAACAGCCCATCATAAAAGTTGGAGTCGAAACATCAAAGGGGAATGAATTCGCTCACCATTTCTTAACCTGAAAGAGCCAAAGAGTTAAATAAAGCCACAAGTTGCAATTCTTGAAGATGCTATGGGCAAAGTATTGAATGATCAAGGAAGTGTTAAAAGAAAACGGAAGGA
>NW_006399773.1:14099198-14128898 GCF_000299155.1 Elephantulus edwardii
GACAAAAATACCTAATCACATATCCATTTTAAACAGTTTTCTCCCTCATCTCTTTCAATGCAGTATACATTATTGAACCCATCTTTCTCAGTCTCTCCCCAACCCCCCCCCCACAAGGTCAGTCCTGTTTTACAATAGTGGCATCATGCAGTATTTGTCCTTTTGTAACTAAGATACTTCACTCAGCATAATGTCCTCCAGAGTCACCCATTTTGAATAATATTGCACGAGTTCCTTGTTTTTAAATGCAGCATAGTCTTCCATTGTGTGAATATACCACAACTTCTCATTTGTTGACAGGCACTTAGGTTATTTCCAACTCCTTGCTGTTGTGAACAAAGCTGCAATAAACATGGGTGTGTATATATTTGCTTGGATGTCAAATGATATATTTCAATAAACAGATGCTGTTCCGGATATGCCAAGAAATGTGGAGGACAACCATCTGGCCAACTGACTGGAAGTGATCCACATACCATTCAAAAAAATGGTGATCTGACGTAGTATGGAAATTATCAAACAATATCACTAATATCACACGCAAAAAAAATCCTGCTGTCAATTATCCAAAAACAACTGGAACAGTTACATCAACAGAGAATTACCAGAAATGCGATCTGGATTCAGAAGAAGTCATGGCACTAGAGACATTATCACCAATGTCAGCTGAATCTTGGCAGAAAGCAAGGAGTACCAGTGGAACGTCTATCTGTGTTTCATTGAATATGCAAAGGCATTTGACTGTATGGATCACACCAAAATTGAAAATTGTGACTAATTTTGAGTCAACTGCAACTCATAGAAACCTTATGAAACATTAATCATAACCTTGTTATATCCCGCATTATTCTTATCATCCTCAAGGCATATGAGTCCATTGCTACAGATACAGTATCATTCCATCTCACAGAGGGTCTTCCTATCCTTCACTGACCTTATACCTTTCCAAGCATAATTTCCTTTTCCAAGGAATGTTGCTGTTGTTGTGTATCCGACCCCAAATCTGACTCTGGCAGATGTTCAGAGGCCGGGGAGAAGATTGCTGATATTTCTCCCTCAGAGTTGGCCTTGAACCATGTGACTTTGTGATTGAATAGCTTCTCCTTAATAACATGTCCAAAATATGTAAGGCAAATCGTCATCAACTTTGCCTCCCATGAATATTCTGACTGCATTTTCTCCAACACATATATTTGTTATTTGGCAGTTCCTGGGATAGTAAAAAAAAAAAAATTCCAACACAAATGCATCAATTTTTCTTCTGTAATTCCTATCCATTGTTCAGTGATCAGATGTCTGATTGAATAGTGATTGAATAGGCCATGACCAGAATCAGGCAACCAAAGTGTCTTCAAACTGACATCATTGTTCTTCACATCTTCAGAGAGATTCCTGACAGAAGACTTTTCCAATGCAATCAGTCTTCTGATCTCTTGACCCCTGGCACCCAGGTGTTGACTGTGGATCCAAGAAAGATTAAATAATTGACAATTTCAATCTTTTGTCCATCTATCATAATGTTGCATCTTGGTCCAGTGGTGAGGATTTACGTTTTCTTGATATTAAAATGTAACCCATATTGAAGTCTTTATACCTTTCTTCCTCAGCAAACACTTTAAAAGGCAAGGTTGTGCCATTTGCATTATGCAGGTTGTTGATGAGCCTTCCTCCAATTTTGATGCTACATCTTCTTCGTAAAGCCTAGCTTCTTGAATGACTTCCTCAGCATACTTATCAGTGAACACATTTTCCTTTGTGTCTCAGTCCTACTTACCTCAGTCGGGGTACAGTCTATGCAATGGAATAGCTGGATCAAATGGCATTTCTATGTTCTCATTTTTTTTAATTAATTTTATTGAACATTTATAGAGATTTTGGATTTCCATTCATTCATTGTTGCATTTCTCATTTTTTTTTAGGTAATGCCAAACTTCTTTCCAGAGTGGTTGTATTATTTTACAATCCCACCAACAGTGTATGAGAGTTACAATCTCTTTACCTTCTCTCCAACACTTACTGCTTGTCTTTCTGTTATACTTTTCCACAACTACTGTGGTGGCGGGTGTGTCAATATGGTTTTCCTTTCTGACTTTCTGATTACCAGTAACTTTGACATTTCTTCAGTTATCCATTAGCTATCTGGGTTTTCTTGTTTTGTTTTTCCCTCCTTTGTTAAAAGTCTTGTCATTTTTCTTGTTCATCTTATTATAAGGTAATTGTTTGGTTTGTTTCTTTATGGAGGCCTTTGTAGTATTCCTAAACCTTTGTTATGAGACAATAAAAAGTGTGAGATGTCATTGGCAATTTCTTTTTTTTTTTTTAACTCAGGAATCTTTCTTTCACTTAATTGGGAAAAAAAACTTTGAGGGACATATGGACTTAATCTAATTGTTGTTGTTGTTATGTGTGGTCGAGTGGTTTGCGACTCATAGCGACCCTATGTACAAAAGCCCTTAACCCTGCTCTAACCTGTGCCAATCGCATTACCTTTGACACACCCATCCCGATTGCCCCAGTCACTGAATCAATCCACCTCATAGAGGGTCTTCCCCTCCTGCACTATCCCTCCACCCTACCAAGCATGATGTCCCTCTCCAAGGACTTGTCTCTCCTTATAACATGTCCAAAGTATGTCAGACGAAGCCCCGGAATCCTTGCCTCTAAGGAGTAGCCTGGTTTAACCCTCTCCAGGATGAATCTGTTTGTTTTCTTGGCAGTCCATAGTGCATTCAAGACTCTCCTCCAGCACCACAACTCAAAGGCATCAAGTCTCCTTCTATCCTCCCTATTCATTGTCCAACTCTCTGATGCATAACAAGTGATTGCAAATACCATGGCCTGTATCAGGCACACCTTAGTCTCCAGAGAGACACAGTTGCTCTTGAGTACTTTAGAGAGGTCCCTAACAGCAGACTTTCCCATCACAATACATTTTTTGATTTCCTGGCTGCTGGTGCCAAGAGTGTTGACTGTGGAGCCGAGCAAACTAAAGCTGTGAACAATCTCAGTCTCTTCGCCATCCATCCTGATGCTACCAATTGGTCCAGTGGTGAGAATCTTTGTCTTCTTGACATTGAGCCTCAGTCCATACTGAAGGCTGCAGTCCTTGACCCTCTGCAGTAAGTGCATGAGGTCCTCCTCCATTTCGGCAAGTAGGGTTGTGTCATCTGCATAAGGCAGATTGTTAATAGATCTTCCACCAATCCTGATGCCGCACTTCTCCTCATAGAGCCCAGCCTCTCGGATAATCTGCTCTGCATACAGGTAGGAAAGGTATGGAGACAGGACACATCCCTGGCGTACGCCCTTCCCAATTTTGAACCATGCAGTGTTTCCTTGCTCTGTTCTGACGACTGCCTCTTGGTCCAAGTATAGGTTTCGCATTAGCACGATTAAGTGTTCTGGGATTCCCATTCTTCTCAGAGTCAGCCACAGTTTGTTATGATCCACACAGTCAAACGCCTTTGCATAATCAATGAAACACAGATAGACATTCTTCTGGTATTCCCTGCTTTCAGCTAAGATCCGTCTAACATCAGATACAATATCCCACTACCACGACCCCTTCTAAGCCCAGCCTGGACTTCCGGCAGTTCTCTGCTGATGTGCTGTTCCAGTCGTTTTTGGATAATCTTCAGTAGAATCTTTCTTGCATGTGAAATCGATGATATTGTTCTGTAGTTTTCACACTCAGTTGGGTCACCCAATTTGTTGATATTATCCTCTTCTGGTTGTGAATTTCTAAGTGTATTTGCCAGCCTATTTATACAGTATGCTAGGCCTTACAAGTTTGTTCCCATTCTATTTCTTATGATCTATATGCTTTTAGGCTCTATTCCTAGTTCTCTGATACAAAAGACATTTTTTGTCTTTTTTCTTCTTATTACTTAATTTTATATTGTTTTACTCACAAAGTACATTGTGTTTCACTGTTTTTCACTGGTACTGTGTTTCATACAATGATTCCCCCAGATTATGTTTTATAAACTCTATCATCATTGGACCTTGCTCATCATTACTCAATCTTTTCTGGTCCCCACTGGATCCTTTCCATTTCCTTCACTCCTTCTCTCTACCCAATAAACTGTGCAACCCTGTGGTTTCACCTCTACCCATCCTCACTCTTCTGCTCCTATCCTTTCTCTCCTTTGGTCTCTACACATGTTCAACTATTTATACTTCTATTTTTTACAAGAATGGTCTTGTGCAGTATTTGTCCTTTCGTGACTGAATGTGTTCACTCAGCATAATGGTCTCTAGACTCTTCTTTGTTACACTATCATATCATCTGGATATAGCAACAGTTTAGCCATCTCTGCTGAACTGGATGCTTTTTATTTCCTTCTCTTATTATATTGTCCCAGAAGTACTTCCAATACAATAATTAATAGAAGTGGTGACAGTGGACATCCTTGCCTTGTCCCTATTCATCAAGAAAATGTTTTTAGTCTTTCTCCATTTAGAATAATATTGGCTTTTTGTTTTGTGTATATACTTTACACTATGTTGAGGAAATTCCCTTCTATTCCAATTTTCTGAATATCTTTATCAGGAAGTAGTGTTAGAATTTGTCAAATACCTTTTCTGCATCAATTTCTAAGACCATATAGTTCTCGTTATTTGCTTTGTTAATTTAGTGACTTATGTTGACTGTTTTTCTAATGTTGAACAATCCTTGAATACCTGTTATGAATCCTACTTGGTCATGATAATTTTTTTTACATGCTTTGAGATTTTATTGGCTAGTATTTTGTTAAGGATTTTTGGGTCTATTTTCATGAGAGAAATCGGTCTGTGGTTTTCTATTTTGGTAATATCTTTGTCTGGTTTTCATATTAGAATTAGGGTTGCTTCATATAATGTCTCTTGGAGTGTTCCTTCTTTTCTGTTTATTTTTGGGGGTGTTCTTTTATATTTAATAATTTAAGAATGATTGCTGATAAATCTTCTCTGAAATGTTTGGTAGAATTCAGCTGTGAAGCCATCAGGTATAGGACATTTTTGTGGTTTTTTGTTTTGTTTTGGTTTTGGTGTTTGGTTTTTATGACCTGGCTCAATTTCTACATCTGCCTGTGTCCATCTTAATAAGCCTGAGTTTAAAGGAATTTGGCTATTTCTTTTAAGTTTTCAAATTAATCAAAGTAAAGGTTTTAATAATATTCTAATATTACAGATTTAATTTTCACTGATTCTGTTGTGATGCCCCTCTCTTATTCCTTAATTGAGTTATATGTGTTTTCTCCTTTTTTTTTTAAGCTTGTCAATTACTTGTCAATTTTCTTGACCCTTTTGAAAAATCAACTCCTAGTTTTCTTAGTGGTTTCAATTGTTTTTTCTGTTTTCCGACTCATTGATTTCAGCTTTTTCTTATAATTTCCTTTCTTCTAGAGGATATGGGGTTAGAGTGTTGTTCTTTTTCTATTTGATGAATGTATTGAGTTAGATCATTGATTTTGCTTTTTTTCTGAGGCTCTGTCTAGTATACTTCGGATATGTTGTAAGGAGAGACCTGTCCTTGGAGCACATCATGCTTGGGAAGGTGGAGGGACAGCACAGGAGGGGAAGGCCCTCTATGAGGTGGATTGATTCAGTGACTGGGGTAATCAGGATGGGAGTGTCAGAAGACAGTGCAATTGGAACAGGATAGAGGAGAGTCTAGGGCTGCTGTACATAGGGTTGCTATTAGTAGCAAGTGACATGACGACACATAACAACAACAACATTCATTTTTAAACTGTTTGCCTATTTCTATGAACTGCCCCTGAGGACGGCCTTAGCTGCATCTCAGAGGTTCTGGTGTGCTGTATTTTTATTATCATTTGTTTCAAGGATATTTTTACTTCCTTCTTTACTTCTATAACACAGTAGTGTTCTAGTAAGGTGTTACTTAGCTTGCATGTTTATAGCTTCATAATCTTTACCCTTTTGTGGTTTAATTTCTGGCTTTATGGCATTGTGGTCTGAGAAGATACTTTGTATTATTTCAGTGTTTTTGAATTTGTTGAGTCTTGCTTTATGCCCTCATATGTGATCAATTTTGGAAAATATCCAATATGTACTTTAGAAAAAAAAAGAGTTGATTTTTAGTGAGGTGCAGGGCTAAGAATACATTGAAAAGTTCATGTTGTCTGAATGTGTAGTTTAGATCTTTAACATCGTTAATGTTCTTTTGAGTTGATCTAACCTTTGGCAAGTGTGGCATCTTAAATCTCCTGTTCCTATTGTGATGCTGTGTATTTCTTTTTTTCAGTTCTGTTAATAATTGTTTTATGTCTTTATAAGGCCTAGCATTTGATGCATAAATGTTGATTAATATTATGTCTTCTTGATCTACTGTGCCTTCAATTGTTATATAATACCCTTCCTAATTTTTTTATTGTGATTTTCGTTTGGAAGTCTATTTTATCAGAGATTAGTGTCACCACTCCTTTTTTATGGATGCCATTTGCTTGGTATATTTTTTTCAGCGTTTGGTTTTGAGTCTAGCTTTCTTTTAATTTCTTAGATATGTCTCTTTTAGACAATATATTGATGGGCTTTGTTGTTGTTGTTGGGAGTTTTTTGTTTGTTGGTTTCCTTTTTTCATTCTGCTACTCCTTTTCTCTTGATAGGTGACTCTAGTGCATTCACATTAAGTGTGATTATTGACAGTCCAGATTTTATTGTTGCATTTTGCTGTGTTTCCCTTTTTGTTGTTTCTTATTACTATAATTCATATATTTTCTTTTGGTGTCTCTGTGTGAAGGACTACCCTTGAAAGTTCTTGTAGATTTGGTCTTGCTTTCATGAATTCCTTAAGTTCTTTCCCTTCTGCAAAGGATGTGATTTTTCCCTTCATATCTGATGGAGAGCTTTCCTGGGGACAGGCTGCTCAGTTGGCAATTGTTTTATTTCAACTTTCTGGTATGCCAGCCCGTTGTCTTCTTGTTCACACAGTTTATATTAAAAAAATCAGAACCTAATCTTATTGTTTTTACTTTGTTTTTCTCATTCTACTTTTAGTATTCTGTCCTTATCTTTTGTTTTGGCAAATTTGACTATTATATGTCTTGCTGGTTTGTTTGGGGTTTTAGGTTTGTTTTTTGTTGTTGTTGTTGTTGTTGTTTTGTTTTAGGGATTTTTGTTTGTTTAGGTCTAGTTTATTTGGTGATTGTTGAGATTCTTAGACATGAATTTCCTTGTTCATAATAATACCTGGGAAGTTCTCTTATAGTATCTCTTCCACAAATTTTTTTCAGTGATTTCTCTGTCCCTCTTGTATTCTGGAACTGGAATCATATATATGTTGTTTGTTTTGATGTCATCCATTTGATTTTAATGTTTTCTTGATTTATGTTTCATCTCTGATTTTACTTTTAGTATGTTTCTGTCGAGGTTCGTATCTTCCATCTCACTGGCTCTCTGTTCCATCTTATCTGTTCTACTTTTTTATCCTTCAGCATGTTGGACACTTCTAACATTTTTGTCTTAACATTCTGGATTGCATTTTCTTGTATTTCTGTGATTTCCAGTACTGTGTTGGCTGTATTCTCTCTAACTTGTGTTGACTTTTTCAGCGTTCATACTTCTTTATCTATAGTTTTAAATATTTATTTCGTCTTTTGTGTTTTCTTCCATAGTTGTGCAAGTTTCTTCTCTTCAACGTATTTCTTGTGGCTCCATGCTGCTCCATTGCTTGCCTTCTTGGTGCTTTCCATTGTTTCTTCCATCATTTGCAACTTCTTCAGTAGTTGTTCAAATCACTACTCATCAATAAATTTCTTCTGGTTCTCTAGCTCTAGGGTATTCCTTTACTTTGTGGCTTCTATTGTTTCTTACATCATTTCTACTTTCTTTTGTAGCTATTAAAATGTCTCCACATCAACATATATCAACTGCCTTCTTGACTCCTGGGTATTCATTGGATCTACAATATTCTCTGCCTTTTTTGGAGAAGAATTAATTTACTTTCTCACAGTGTCTGAAGTTGCCTGTTACTTTAATGACATTATGGGACATTTATCTTGGTAAGTGTTAAGCTGTTTCTATGTGTCTGCATAAGTTGTTGGTAATTCTTATTTTTATGATGTTTTGATTAATTGTCAGGTTAAACTTTCAATCTATTGGGTGAACACTCACAGTACTGGAAGTCCTTTCTGGAAAATTTGCCTTTCATAAGGTCTTTCAGATTCTCTCTGTCCTGCACAGTAGCCCTCCAGGAATCTCTCCTTAATGTAGTCTCCTTTCCCAAACTTTATTATTCTCCTCTATGGAGTGGCTGAGTGGTATGAGACCAGGTGAACCACTCAAGCAGTTTCTGTTGATGGGGGGTTTTAAGTTAGCTCTCTTTTATGCAAATCAGCATGCCATTTGTGAAAGCCAAGAAAGTCTTTCCCTGCTTGTGGCTTTGTGTCACAAGTTGTCTGGTTTGGCCCCTGGGATGGTCCTGCAGCTGGGGAGACAAAGATTCACAACTGGAGGGTGCGGGCGGGGCGGGGAAGGACACAGCATGGAGACACTATCCCCAGGAAAGTTTCAGTCTCATCTCTTCACAAGCATCTCAAAGGGCTTGCTTTGGGTGGTTGTGTCTCACCTCCTGTGCTTTCTCTCTGGAAGCTTAATGTTTTACTTTGTCTCTAGAGTAGTATGAGATCAAGGCCACCAACTTATGTAGTTTGTATGCAGGCGGTTTCAAGTCAACCCTACTCTCACAGGAAGCTGAGAGAATCTTTCCCCTTCTTGTGGCCATGCTGCATTGTCCATCCATACAAAAGACCTTTATGAAGAAAACGATAAAACAGCGCCACAGAAAACAATGTGACCTAAATGAAACACTGACATAAGAAACAATGAGAGACCTAAATAAAAAGAAAAATATTCCCTTATCATAGATGTTGTTGATGTTATGTGTCGTCAAATCATCTGTAACTCATAGCAACCCTATATAAGATAGGTCTGAAGCCTGCTCTGTCCTGAGCCAGTCTCACTCACTCTGAAACACCTACCCCCATGGTTCTGCTCACTGTAACAATCCATATCATCTGGAGTCTTCCTCTCCTGCATTGTCTCTCCACCCCTGTGAGCATGATGTCCTTCTTCAATGATTGAGCCCTCCTGACCACATGCCCAAAGTATACAAGATAGAGCTTCAAAATCCTAGCCTCAAAGGAGACGCTTGTTTTCACTCTCTTCAAGACAGACTTTTATTTTCTTTGTGGTCCATTGTATGTTCAAGATTCTTCTTCAGCATTAAAACTCAAAGACATCAATTCTTCTGTCATCCTTAGTCATTATCCAGCTCTCTGATGCACAGCAAGTAATTGCGAAGACCATGGACTGAATCAGGTACACCTTAGTCTCTAGATGAACATTTTTGCTTTTCAGGACCCTGGAAAGATCTTTAGCAGTAAATTTACTTAATGCAATTTGCCTTTTACTTACTGCCTGCTAGTGCCAAGAGTGTTGATTGTGGAGCCAAGTAAGAAGCAACTGTTAACAACCTCAAACTCTTCTCTATCAATCATGGTGTTGCCAATTGGTCCAATGGTGAGAATCCCATGGATAAGAAGACCCAATTTGTGAAAATGACAATCCTGCCAGAGCAATCTACATGTTTAACAGAATCCCAATATTATTGTTGATTGCCTTCAGGTAGAGCACATCTCATTGCAACCCTATGAACAAAAGGCCCGAAACTTTTCTGTAACTAACAATATTTATCAAAGATTATAGAGTTTCTGGAAGCATGTTCTTTAGAAGTGAATGGTTGTCATTTCCCCATTTGATAGATTTTTATTTCTTTTACCTACCAACAGGTAGATGGGTTGAATTCTGGGCTCTCCATCCTGCTCAAGTCATCTATATGTTTGTCATTGTACCAGTATCATGCTGTTTTGGTTATCACAGCTTTGTAGTAGGCTTTGAGGTTAAGGAGTGCTATGTCTCCCATTTTATTTTTGGTTTTAGATGTACTTTGCTTATTTAAGTTCTCTACTTTCCAAGCAAACTTGCCAATTGCTTTTTCTGTATTTTCAAAAAATTAATTTAACATCTATATACATGCATTTCTGTGACACTGATGTGTCAAATGTGACAATGGTTACCCCTGGTAGACAGTGTTTGGTGGCATTCCTCGGTTGAAACAAGCTTAGAAGCAGGAGTGGCATCCACTTCTGTAAATAGTTTTCTTCCAGAAACCCTATGAACCTAGAGAAAGGATGAACATTGCGCTTGCAAGTGTCAAAGACTTTTGTTCAGAGGGTTGCTATGAGTCGCCTATGACTCAACAGCACTTAACAACAACAACAATATACATGCATTTAATAATGGTATTCATTTTTAATAACTTTATACAGAACTAGCAAGAATAGCCCTTTTTCCAAGTTTTTTAGAGGACTGGGTGGTGCATAGTTCAAGGACAGACCCCTAATTTGAAAGACTAAGAGCTTTGTGACATTGACTTAAAGCCAAGCGCTTAGAGGCTGAGGTTCCTGTGAGCACATTTTGGAAGCTGTCCAGTCTAATTGTATAGTGCTATTCACTTGAAGTCTTTTGACTTCCTTAATATGGTTTTTGTGGTCTATAAGCTTGCGCATTTGATTTTGGACCCAGTAAAGCAGTAAGATTGGTATTGTGATAAACAGAAAGTGATGCAGGCGCATGGAGGCCATGTCTAATCTAATGGGAATTGATTTTGTGCTGTAGGTGTTGTTACAGGGATACTTCTCCTTTGTGGAGTTGGTAGAAGTCAGATGTGGCCATCCTCATGTGGTCCTTAGTCTTTTTACTCTGATCCCCCTGCGTGTTTTGAGAGGTGGCTGTTCACACGAGAGTAGACTGCCCGTTTTCCTCTCGTGGAGCAGCTGGCAGATATGAACCACATTCTTTCTGGTTAGCAATTCAATTACTTACCACAAGACTATAGGAAAAATATAAAGCCTCAATATGTAAAATTTGAAGAAATTATCAGTCTCATTTTAATTCTCCACTATTTTGTCACAGGCCATTAAGTGGCTTCTCAACTGATCTTTCCTTCTTAGTAGTAACAAAAATAACTGTTTGGGGTTTTGCCTCTATTTTGTAGCAATAAACAGTAACTATTTTAGCAATACATACTCTTTTTTTTCTTTTTTTAATTTTTTAAAATTTTTTTTAATATATACTCTTAAGAAGCCTCAAGTTTACAAAACTCCCTATTTCTATGAGTGTGGAGCAATGAATACCACCACTTCTGACACCAACTGTAAATGAAGCATGAGGAACAAAGAGATAGCTGAGTCAGCCGTCCACTTACTCCACAAATGAGAACTGTCCTCTTTAAAAACCAGTCTTGTGGTAACATATGGTCCCCCATGCCACTATGCCTACTTTTAGTAATTATTGCCTCCAATATTTGTTGCTAGAGTTTCAAAGTTTATTAGAGAAACAGGATGTGGGATGCAAAGGAAGCCAAAGGATATCACACAGTGAATGTGCAGCAATTCAAAGTAAAAAGCCTTTGATTTTCTTCAAATTTCCTGCAAATAAAAACCTTGAACCTCAATCTCCAGGACTCCTCAGGCTATGCTCCTCTTCACTCGCTGGCCAGCTTTCCCTCTTCTATTGGTTCCACAGCTGCTGATGATATAGAAGGTGCTGATGATGGGTAATCCATGTGTCTGCAGTTGAGGCAGTAGGAGACCGTGCCTCAAGAAGGGGCTAAAATAATGGATAATGTAATTTTCAAAAGTACACTACAATTCCCTTCTTGATATTTCAAGTGATATCCTGACCTTCATTGAGATGGATTGCCACAGTGATTATTACAATGGGTTTGCAAGTGCCAGAGATTGAGAAAATGGGATTAGGGCAATGTTTTGATCCATTATTTGTAGGGATATTAGCAATCATAAATCTATACAATAGCACATAACAACAACCATTCTTCTCAAAATCCTTTAATAGTTACCCTATATTCCACTATGAACTTAGAGATAGGACTATTATTATAGGATAGGGGTTAGGGTCTTTTGTTTATAGGGTCACTACTCGGTGACACTTAACAACACATAGAAATCCAGCCCCTTGTTTCCATTTTGGAGTTGGGTGAAGTGGTGGACTCTACAAGAAGGTGCTCAAGTTGGTTGAGGATCTGTGTGGATTGTGTGTTTGGTTTTTTGTTTTTTATTATTTAAGCCTCTTCTTTAGAGTCAACAAAACTTCGTGAGGGCCCTTATAGTTAAAAGTTAGGCCCAAGTGATTATATTTTAATCCCTTATAACAATATTTTGGAGGAACATTCTTCTAAATCACACAGCATTCTGATCAACTTGCTGTGATGATGTAATCTGGCTTTGCTGTGACACTGACTTGATGCGACTGGGGTCGCAAATCCCATAATGGAACCACTGTGCCATAGCGGTGCCAAACACCATAACGGCTATCCATCGTGGTCAGTGTTTGGTGGAGCTCCCAGATTGATTAAGGTAAGGCCCTTGTATTTAAAACTTGGTTCAGACTAAGAGTCTAGTGTTATTTTTGGAGGAACATTCTTCTGAGTTGTGCAGAGCTCCCTTGTCAATTTTCTGCACTGAGGTAATCTGGGTTTGCTGTGAGCCTGAACCTTGTGCCTTTGGGTGGGTAGCTGGAGGGTCTAATGTCATAATGACTGCTCATGTTGGACAGTGTTTGGTGGAGCTCCCAGTTTAAGATAGGTCTGGAAGCAGGAGTGGCATCCACTTCCTAAACCATATGCCTCTGGAAACTCTATGAACTCGTAGAAAAGATAGTTACAGAAAGGCTTCAGGTCTTTTGTTCATAAGGTGGCTATGAGCCGTGCTCTACTTGATGGCAATTAACAACAACAACATATTCCACTTGCCTTGTTGACTATGACTCATAGTGGCCTTAAGAACAATGGATCTGAACCTTGCCATATACTGTGCTATCTTCATCATCTCTGACACACTTAAACACACTGCTACAGTCACTGTGTCAATCCAGCTTCTTGACGGACTTCTTCTTTACTGACTCAACACCTTTCCAAGTGTTATGACCTTTTCCAAGGACTAGTACCTCCTAACTACATGCCAGATGAAGTTAGACTGTCCTTGCCTCCAAGGAGCACCGTGGCTATACCTTCTCTAAGACATGCTTGTTTGTCCTTTTGACAGTCCATAATATATTCAATAATCTTCTCCAACACTAAATATCAAAGGTATTGATTCTTATTCTGTCACCCTTATTCGTTGTTCAAGGTTTAGGTGTGTAATTAAAAAGATTATGACTTGAATCAGGCACACAATAGTTTTTAAATTGATAGTGGTTTTGATATATTATCAAACTTGTAAGATCTGTTCCATGTTCCTCTTTACACATTGAAAATAAAATCCTCTGAAGGATTACATTTCTCACATAATGAATGTTTATTAGTGAATGAATGAATGAACGGTCTAAATACAGAGCTCCTTAATGTTTTTATGCAGTGTGTCCATATGATATTTTTCTCCCTAAATTTCACTCATTAGAAGGGGTCGTGGTACTAGGGGGAAATTGTTGCTGATGTTAGATGGATCTTGGCTGAAAGCAGAGAATACCAGAAGAATGTCTATCTGTGTTTCATTGATTATGCAAAGGCATTTGACTGTGTGGATCATAACAAACTGTGGCTGACTCTGAGAAGAATGGGAATCCCAGAACACTTAATTGTGCTAATGCGAAACCTATACTTGGACCAAGAGGCAGTAGTCAGAACAGAGCAGGGTAACACTGCATGGTTCAAAATTGGGAAGGGTGTACGCCAGGGATGCATCCTGTCTCCATACCCTTTCAACATGTATGCAGAGCACATTATCCAAGAAGCTGGGCTCTGTGAGGAGAATTGTGGCATCAGGATTGGTGGAAGATCTATTAACAATCTGCGTTATGCAGATGACACAACCCTGCTTGCTGAAACTGAGGAGGACCTCTTGCACTTGCTGTGAAGGGTCAAGGACTGCAGCCTTCAGTATGGACTGAAGCTCACTGTCAAGAAGACAAAGATTCTCGCCACTGGACCAATTGGCAGTGTCAGGATGGATGACGAAGAGATTGAGAGTGTTCACAGCTTCAGTTTGCTCGGCTCCACAGTCAACACTCTTGGCACCAGCAGTCAGGAAATCAAAAAGCATATCGCGATGGGAAAGTCTGCTTTTAGGGACCTCTCAAAGGTACTCAGGAGCAACAGTGTCTCTCTGGAGACTAATGTGTGCCTGATACAGGCAATGGTCTTTGCAATCGCTTGCTATGCATCAGAGAGTTGGACAATGACTAGGGAGGACAGAAGGAGAGTGGATGCTTTTGAGCTGTGATGCTGGAGAAGGGTACTGAATGTACCATGGACTGCCAGGAAAACAAACAGATTCATCTTGGAGAGGATTAAACCAAGCCACTCCTTGGAGGCAAGGATTCTGGGGCTTCGTCTGACATACTTTGGACATGTTGCCAGGAGGGACGGGTCCTTGGAGAGGGACATCATGCTTGGGAGGGTGGAGGGACAGCGCAGGAGGGGAAGACCCTCTATGAGATGGATCGATTCAGTGACTGGGGTAATCGGGATGGGTGTGTCAGAGCCAGTGCGGTTGGCGCAGGATAGAGCAGGGTTTAGGGCTGTTGTGCATAGGGTCGTTATGAGTCGGAAACGACTCGACGGCACATAACAACAACAACAACAACAAATTTCACTCACTATAGAAGGTTATAAACCTTAATATATCTCTTTCAAATACAATTACTTGTAACTAGAGTATAATAAGAATGATACATTTTAAAAATGGCATGTTGTGAAATAAAAAATCAGTAGTGTACTTGCAGGAATCAACTTTCTTACCAGAGGGAAATATAAAAAACGCAGTCTTATCAGACAATATTTCTAATCAAAAAACTATACAATTTTGGGAACTGAGAAAAGAAATTGATTTCTATCTTTTGACTTCCCAGTACTTCCACTTAGCTCAAGCACATAGCCATAGTATAGATTCTGATCATGGGAAGCTTCCATTGGGTTTCTGAGGTTTTAAATCTTTACATGGAGATGATGTTTTTCTTTTGGAACACCTGGTGATTTCATTTTATTAACCTTCTGTTTAGCAGCCAGACAGATAAAACACTATACCACCAAGATACCTTTAACTATTCTTTTGGAGCACCTATATGAGGTGTCATATAGTAAACTCTTAGAAACTTAGGAACAGCAAATCTGAAACATTGTATCGTGTGTCATTCTCATCAGCTCTGACACTCTTGAGTCCATTGTTGCTGTCGCTGTGTAAACTCATCTTGTTGAAGGTCTTCCTCTTTTTTTTTTGCTGACTCTCAACTTTCCAAGCATAATGCCTCTCTCCAAGGAATAGCCTATTGTAGCATCATGCCTCACATTGTGGGAGATGAAACTGTATCATCTTTGTCTCCAAGGAACATTCTGACTGCACTTTCTCCACGATACATGTGTTTGTTCTCTTGACAGTCCATACGACTTCCAGTATCCTTTTCTAATATTATAACTCAAAGGCATCAATACTGCTTCTGAAATCCTTATTCTCTTTCCAGTTCTCAGATGCATAGAAAATGAGTGAAAAGATGATGGGCTGAATCAGATGCATATTAGTCCTCAAACTGATATTGTTCCTTATTAATCACTTGGAGAGTTCCCTGAGAGCTGGCTTGCCTAAAGGAATGTCTTTATCTCCTAACTGCTGGAACAAGTACCTTAATTTGGATTCAAGTAAGATGAACTTAACTACTAGTTGTTTAGTGCTGTTGAGTTTGACTCTGAACCTTGAGTAGTGACCCTCTGAAGAACTATGCTGAGCCTTGTCCTATCCTGTGCTGTCCTCATCATTTCTGACACACTTGTGCCCAATGCACAATCCATCTCATCAAGGGTTTTTCTCTCTTTCACTGACCCTTCACCTTTCTAAGCATGATGTCCCTTTCCAAGGACTAAGCTAGGTATTACTAGCATAGAATAAGAAATTACATATAAAGTAGGGTGTAGTTAAGATATAATACACAATACTGAATTTCAGTCAAGAATGGCTAACCAAACATTAGAAAACCAAAAGCCAAAAAAGGAACACTAAGGTTGCAAATGTAAGAAGTAGTTACTACCTCAAGGGTGTATGAGAAGCTTGTATAAGGAATCCTGAGACATTGAGGAACATATGACTGACCAGGGTACCAAAGAAGACCAGGGTTTGTTTCTCTGAGTAGTAAATGAAGGGATTTGTGGAACTATAGGAAAATATCAAACAGAAACTATCTGCTGTTACAGGTATGAGCAATTACTGTCATAGTAAAAAACCCAGTGCTTGTCAGTAGAAATTCAAGAGAAAGAGAGCACTCTCCTTTCTCTTCTAGAATTTTAGTCTTTTCAGGAGTTCCTAAACTTTAACACAGTCCAACAAAAAGTTTGCTTAACAAGTGGAAATGTGGTTTTCAGAATTCTGACCTCGGCATCACATAGCACTATTGTTCCATACTATTGAGTTGGGTTCAATTGATAGTAATTCTATGCACTACAGAGCAAAACCTAGCAGAGGAGAGATTTTCTTATTTATTTTCTCATATTTTTTTTAAATTGAAGGAAGTTACTTAAAAATTAGCTGACACAGGCTACTAACATAAAGTTGACTGTCTGTCTCTTGTTGTATATTCATCAGTCATATTGTTTATTAAGTTCTGTACATTTCTAGTAGTATACTAATGCTCCCAAGGGGGAGAAATTTTGTGGCATAGGGCATAACGTGTTGGATTGCTAACTCAAAGGTCACCAGTTCTAATCAATCTCCCCACTGCTGAAGAATGGACAGTATCCTATTGCAAAGAGTTACAGTGTCATAAACTTAATGTAAACTCTCTCTGAGTCTGAATGCACTCACTGGCAGTGAGTCTTTCAAAAGAAGGATTCTCAACAAAGAAGGATATTTAAAATTTCCTCATTCAAATAAAGAATTAAATATATATTGAATGAATCTATCATTATTTCATCTGGATCAGAAGGAATTCAACATACTTGAAATAGATTAGCAAAAAAATGAAATACAGATACAGACAGAAGTATAATTTCATGTGCATGTTTTGTATAAAACCATTATTGTAGAATAAATACAAGGTTTCAAGGAGAAGAGTGGAAGCAGAAGGATAAGGATGTGCAGGAGGAGGGGAGGATTAAACAAGGGGTTGTATAATTTGATGGATGGGGGTGAGGGAACCTGGAAGACTCTGTTCTGGAAAAGAATGCATTTAAATTTTGTAAATAAACTAGAATAATATTAATTATGATGATGATTTTAATAATAATAATAATAAATAAGAATAATAATCAAGTGGGTAAAATGTATCAAAAAAATGTAGGTTTAAAATCAAGGCCAAGTAGTTGTAAGAAGTAGGTCATAGTATCAGTAAGAAAATATTGTATTGACAGAAAAGTTGAAAGAAAACCAGCATAGAAATGATCTTCTGCAGTCTAGGTAGAAAATATTTTCCACCCTAATATGAAACACCTTTTAAGAAGTGAAATTGTTACAGGAAAGTATAATTCTCTTAACTTGCTCTTTTTTGTTGTTTGTTTTCTCTTCCAAGAAGCTTATAAAGCTGTGTTTGTAGCTTTGTGGTTTTTTTTCAGTATGGGCATCTGTCCTTAAGTATGAGTATGTCTTCCAAGTTTGCTTCACAGAAAAACAACAACAATATCACTCCTTTAGTAGAATCTGTGTTCATTTTAGAATTTCACTCAAAGTAAACAATGAAGTACATTTGTAAATGTTTTGAGTATTGGCATATGATTTAAGAATAAGAGAATTCATAGATTAGTGCAGTTCAAACCTTCCAAGTTTGCAATTCAGTTTTCTGATACAGATCTCAGTCTATTACAAATATGCTGACTGACCTATTTATTTCTTTACCTATGCTCATAGAGCCTAAAGGACAACTAAATTCATGGAACTCACCTGATAGACTACACAAAAATCAGATTGACTGTATCTGCAGAAACAGTCCATGGAGAACATTGACTCAGCAGTCAAAACAAAGTCTGGAGCTGATTATGGAACAAACTATCAATTACATGTGTGCAAGTTCATTTTAAATTTGAAGGAAATAAAACCAAGTCCACATAAACAAAAATATGACCTTGAATCTTTACCACCTGAATTTAAAAACCATCCCAAGAATATATTTGATACACTGAATACTAATTGACAGAAGACTGGGTGAGTTGTGGGATAATATCAAGGACAAGCTTTATCAAAAAAACAAAATGTAATCACAAAGACATGAATTGAAGAAAAGACCAAAATTATAATAACATGTATCATTGAGTTGGAACTAATTTATAACAGACCTTCCAGTGGGTTTTCAAGGGTTAGAAGATCAGCCTGAAGCATTTACTGTACAGAGCTCAGGACTGTAGTCTGCAATTAGGATTTAAGCTCAACATCAAGGAAACAAAGACTCTCACCATTCTGCCAATTTGCAGCATCATGAGCAACAAAGAAGAGATTGAGAGCGTTAACAATTTCAGCTTGCTCAGGTCCACAGTCACACTCTTGGCACCAGCAGTCAGGAAATCAAAAGACAAATTGCATTAGAAAAATCTGCTGTCAAGGACTTCTCCGGAGTGCAAAAAAGCAATGATGTCAGTCTAGAAACTAAGGTGTACCTGATCCTAGTGATGATCTTCCAATTACCTGTTGTACATAAGAAAGTTGGACAATGACCAAAAGTGACACAAGAATTGGTGCCTTTGAGTTGCGATACTGGATAATAGTATTGAACCTACCATGCGCCACCAAGAGAACTAAGAAGTCTGTCCTGGAGAAGGTGCAATCAAAACACTCCTTGGAGGCAACGATTATGAGGAGGTATCAGTCCTTGGAGCAGGACATCATGCTTGGAAGGGTGGGGTGACACATAGAAGAGGAGGACCCTGTATGAGAATGTTTGACACGGTAACTGCAGTAATTGGAGCAGGTGTGTCAGAGGTAGTGAGCAGGGTTCCGAACTATTGTGTATAAGATGCTATGGATCATAGTGGACTGGGAATACATACCAACAACTCATGGGTTGACAGCACAGTCCATTACCCACTAAGTGTTCACTGGAATTGTAGATAGGAAAAAAACTAAGAAATGATGAAGAAAAAAAGTTGAATGGGAGATTTCAAAGGGCACTTCTAGAAGAAAATCATTATTATAAAATGTGCAAAAATATAGAGTTAGAAAATAAAAAAGGAAGAACAGCCTTGGCATTTTTCAGTCTGAAAGATCTAAAGAACAAACTAAAATATCAATTGATAATAATGAAAAATTCAATGAGCAAAATATTAAATGATGTAAGAAGCATAAACTAGATGGAAAAAAATACACAGTTATTGTACTAAAAAGAGTTAACACTGAATCCTTTCATGACGTAGTATGTGACTAGGAACCAAGGAAATAAGGAAGAAGTTTGAGCTGTACTGAAGACATTGGCAAAAAAAACCCCAAGGCCCCGGGAATTAATGTTAAGCTAACTGAAGTGAATAAAAAACATGCAGCCCTGGTGGTGCGTACTAGACTATGCCAAGAAATTCAGAAGACAAGTACCTGGTCAACTGACTGAAGAGATTCATGTTTATTCTCATTTCAGAAAGAGATAATCAGTGTGGAAGTTGTCAGAAAATAACATTAATATCACATGCAAGTAAAATCTTGCTGAATGTTATTTGGACTTGGCCAAAACAGTATTTTAACAAGAAACTGCCAGCAATTCACGCTGGATTTAGAGTGAAGAACAAAGATTAGCATTATTAATGTCCAGTGAATCAGCACTGTGCCAGAGAATATCTGAAAGATGTTTACTTATATTTCATTAACTATCTAGATATATTTAATTTTGTCATTTCACAGGAAATTATGTCTAACATATAGAATAATGTGTTCACCTATACCTTTACCAATAATAAGTTGTCCAAGCAGAGCAAGAAAACACAGCGTAAGTTAAAATCAAGAAACGTTTGCATTAGAGTTGTATACTTTCTCCATCCTATTCAATCTGTGTGTGAACAGACCATTTGAGAAGCTCAACTATAAGAAGAATGTTGCATCAGAATTTGAAGAAGACTGATCAACAAGCTGTCTTGTGCATATGGCATTTCCTTGTTTTCTGAAATAGAGTGAAACTTAAAGCATAAAATAAATAGTTTTGTATAGCCTTCAATATAATTGCATTTCAAAATTAGGAAAACAACAATCCTCACCACTGGACCAATAGACAACATCATGATCTGTGTAGAAAAGATTGAAGTTGTAAACAATTTAATTTTCCTTTGGTCCACAATCAACACTCATGTGGCAGTAGTTACAAAATTAAAGAAAAAAAAATCAAAACACTGTGCTTCATTGAAGAAATCTTCTGTTAAAGAGCTCTCTAATGTGCTAAATAGCACGGTTAACAGTTTAATGACAAGGGTGAGCCTTATCCCCACCACAATATTTTCAATTGTTTTCTATGCATCTGAAAGTTGGGCAAAGTATTAGGAAGACAAAGGTGAGCCTTATCGCCACCACTATATTTTCAATTGTTTTCTGTGCATCTGAAAGTTGGGCAAAGAATTAGGAAGACCAATGAGGAATTGATGCTTTTGAATCGTGCAATTAACAAAGAGTATGGGATTTGGATTGCCAAAGAACAAATACATTTGTCTTTGAAGAAGTGCAACCAAGTTGCTCCTCAGGCAAAAATGGTACAACTTCCTCACACTTATTACGAACTTATTATTAAGATGAGAAAGTCCTCCGAAAGAGATCATGCTGGGAAAGGCTGGAGATTAGAAGAAAGAGAGAGGTGCCCTCCTCACTATGACTCCCAGGCAACTCGATGGTACATAACAACAAACAACAACAACCCTCTAGAAGATGAATTGACACAGATTGAAAAAGTGGACCTGTAGCACAGCAGATCATGAGATGCAGGATAAGGCAAATTCCCATCTGTTCATAAGGTTGCTTTGAGTTATAGTTGGCAAAAAGGTACCTACCCAACAAGAAAAGCACTGTCATATATGTTTGATGCCCATGCACTAACACTAACCCCTCACACACTGTAAAGGATATTCCTATATTAAATGTGTTGCTGTTTTCAAAAATAGTGCTTTTTCTTTTATGATTTAAGTTTTCTAATCAGAGTTGACATAGCCCATTGCAACATAACATATTTACACTTACTCCAGTCTTGACAGTGGTTTATGTATGAAAGTAATGATAACCAACTAGTTTTAAAGAGACATAATGGCAAAAAAAAAAAAAAATAAAGAGACATAATGGCGAACTAGCAAATAATCTATATCGTAATAAAAAGTAGTAAAAGGGTATTTATGCTTTGCTTCCCTGTTTCAGCAATGAGCAATGAATTAATGCTGCTGTTTGAGAACACATTTGTAATTTTTAATTCTACCTTAATATTTCTTTATAACAATATGGGAAAAACAGACCTGACTCTCTTTTAGATATTTAGTTATATTCCTGAATTACATACACTTTGAAGGTTGATATTTGTTCCATTTGTGTACGACAACAACAAAACCCCACCACATTGTCTCTTCTTTAGTTCAAATTGGCAAATTAGTTTATAATGGGTTCAAACTTTGTGTATACTCCATTTGGATGCTTAGTGATCATGGAATTTTTTACACAATATTAACTGATATATCAGAGAAGTACGCTTTCAAAGCTTCATTATTTACCATTAAAATGAAATAATTCAATTATTTATTCATTATTTTCATGTGAAGATTGTATTCAGTTTGGTGATAAAATATAATCTGTAAATTTGATCCAATTTTCTCTATTAGCTGAATTTGCAAAATTTATGTAAATCTACAAATAGGTCCATGAAAAGGTTATCTATATAGTTCAATAGAAATGAATATTTTTTAACAGAATTGTAATTGAAGTATTAGATCAATATTCTTTATCTGTTCTCTTTTATCTCTTAAAGAAGCTTAATTTACAAATTGAGTTTAAAATATTAAAAGATTTCAGAAATATGAAACTCCATAATTGTAAATACTTCAGTTAAGAAAGTAAGGAAAAGCTATGAGCTCATTCTAGTATGTTTAAAAATAAAACAGAGAAAGGAAGAAATTATAGTGCAAAAAAAGACAAAAGAAAATAAAAACAATTAAAAAAAAGAGTTGACTAAGGAAAAAGTATAAGAGACAAAAAGCAGTGATAGAAAAATTAGAAATGTGACAGATAGACAGACACATCCAGAAAACAACAGAGCCAGAGATATAATGAAATATAATGACAGTTAAGTAATATTTTAGATTTTTGCCTGCCTCAATATTAAATGCAGGAGTGGCATCCACTTCCTAAACAGCATGCCTCTGGAAACTCTATGAACTTTGATAAATGATGATAGTTATAGAAAGACTTCGGGTCTTTTGTTTATAGGGTTACCATGAGTTGTGCTCGACTCAATGACAATCAACGACAACATTAAATAGAAGAGTTTAAAAAATTCTACTTGTTTAAATAGAATGTTTACATTTTTTGTAACAGAATTTACTAATAACTTTAATCAGAATATCATCTCTTGCTCGTGGAACCATTTTGATAATTTCAAAGAGCATTACTTAAGAATTTCTGTCCTCTCTGGCAAAGAAAATGTCACAAAAGCCTTGATTTTGCCACTTTTGAAATACTCTACACATTGTAAATTAATGCACCATTTTCTTGTTAAAATCAGCCTTGCATAAAATGATCTGTAGCTGAGCAGGAGCAATAGCAAAGGTGCGAACGACTTCAGGGAAGTGCTAACTTCAGAGCCCAAATGAGAACATTTAAATGCTAAAATTTTTCAGCAACATCAAACAGATGTTTCTGCAAAATATCTTTTTTTTCATGCTCTCAAAACTGCTTTTTCTACATACATTCCCTTCCACATTCTTCAAACTTGGACTTTGCTGCCTCTTTACCAATTTTCAGTGCCCAATCATCCTTGAAATGTTTCATTTTTACTTCTCAATCTCTCCTCTTCTGCAGTAATTGCAATGGAAGATGGGTATATGGTTCAACTCGTGGAAAGAAAAAAAAAAGGAATTCAGTATTGGAGACAGGTACTAGGCTGATGACCCTGCAAACTAATAATCTTTATCTTAATCACAGTGACCCAGAAATCAACGATACACCTGACAGCTACCTGAGGAGCTTTTCTCGATTATAGTCTGAAGGCTAGGCTTTGGCTTTTAATTTTCATTGGTAAAAATTTTCAAAATAACTTACATGACATATATGTCTCTTTAAATAGACATATTGTATTGATGATGTCGATCAAATCTATAATATGCTATTGTATCTGGATGGCTCACTAAAGCAGACACCTGCCGACTACTTCTAAGTTTCAAACACTTAGTGATTGTATATAATTGAACTCTCACAAAAGAGGATAAATGCATAATTCAAAGGAAATTTGCTTTGTTTTGATGTCATCATTAGCAACGTTTATACTTAGCTGGATACATATAGGGTAGCGTATCTATTAGAGTATGAAAAACATAAAAACATTCCTTCTCCATTCACATACATAGCCAGTTTAGGCAATTTGCTAACTACATACTACTTTTGTTTTACTTAAAAAAAAAAAAGTCTCATTCCTTCAAGCATCCACTAATAATGGCTGCATGGATTTAAGAAAACAAAAATGGACCTAAGATTGAGAATGACTAGTTAAGACGCATACCGATAACTAAGAAACACAAATGTCTATTACTTCTGCTAAATGAAAAAGGATTTCTTTTTCTGGGCATTCATTTTTGTCAGCTCAAAATTAATTGCAAAGATTCCATACTCACCTACTCTCAACTGTCTAAAATGATGTTAATGTTAAGGCTAAAGCAAAAAAGCCTTTGGGAGAAAAATCTAAGCAGTCTGTTTCCATGAATCTTTATAACATTTTTTAAAGGTAGTTAGAACTAGAAGCTTTCTATATATTGTCATGTGATGTAGTCTTAAACGATCTTTTCTAAAAATTTTAATATCATAATGCAACTAGACATTAATTATTTTGTAATTTAAAAGTTTTACTAAACAAGATACAGCCTTAAAACCAAATAGCACCCATATTTTATCAGCTATTAGGTGCTACAGTTCAAATTAATATCCAAGGATAGGACATTGAATATGTATATGTGGAATCAAAGCTTCATTTTTGAGAAAGAAAAGGGTATCAGGTAAAGGGGGGAAATTCAAATCATTAACACAAGTAATTGGTAGACAGACTAGTTAGTGTTCATTTATCAGGCACTAATTTGGTCTTGAGATGACTTGCATTCTAATTATCAGAAACACAAATGGCCAAATTAGGAATATTTGTTTCATGGGGGAAATCCCAGAAATTACAACTTGATATCTTCAAATATTAGAATGTCTACCTTGGCATTGAATGATTCAAGTCAAAACTCTAATCAGCACAAATGAGGAAGAAGTGCAAAAAGTAAATTGCAATTAATTGTAAGTATGACTGTCTTAATATTTATAGTGCCTAAAGACACAATGATGTGTTTATAAAAATAATAGCTTCCTAGGCACTAAAATTTAAAGTAGAAGTTGAACAGGAATCACCAGAAAATTGTGCAACAAGAATCTGGTCTAAAATGAACAGTAATATAAAATATATTCTGTCCCAATGCAATGGTCATTATCTATCCACTCTTATCTTATTCTCCTCCCAACTACCTATATCAGACCTGCTTTGAAGCAGTATTGCTATGCAGTATTTGTCATTTTGTAACTGGTATATTTTACTCAACATGATGTGCTCCAGGGTCCCCCATGTTATGTAATGTTTCATGAGCTCATTGCAAAGAGGACTTGGGAGGGGAGGTATGTAATTATGCAATAATGAAAGAATATTAAAATTTTTAAAAAGTAAGCTAGGGAAGAGGGGGTAAAATGTCCAACAATGAATGAATGAAAATCTAACTATATTATAAACATTCATTAAACATTACAATTAAAACAAAATTTATTTAATAAAATTAAAAAACATACTCTTTTTTTTTTGGGGGGGGGGATTCTGAACATTGTCCTTAAAAGGAAACTCAAATTCACTGTCACTGAGTGAATTTCGGTTCACAGTTGTTGTTGTTTTTGTTATGTGCTGTCGAGTCGCCTACGACTCATAGCGACCCTATGTACAACAGCCCTAAACTCCGCTCTGTCCTGTGCCAATCGCACCGTCTCTGACACTCCCATCCCAATTATCCCAGTCACTGAATCAATCCACCTCATAGAGGGCCTTCCTCTCCTGCACTGTCCCTCCACCCTCCCAAGCATGATGTCCCTCTCCAAGGACCGGTCTCTCCTCACAACATGTCCAAAGTATGTTAGACGGAGCCTCAGAATCCTTGCCTCCAAGGAGCCACCCAGTATAAACCTTTCCAGGACAAATCTGTTTGTTTTCCTAGCAGTCCATGGTATTCTCAATACTCTTCTCCAGCACCACAGCTCAAAGGCATCAATTCCCCTTCTATTCTCCTTGGTCATTGTCCAACTCTCTGATGCATAACAAGTGATTGGGAAGACCAAAGCCTGTATCAGATGCACCTTAGTCTCCAGAGAGACATCTTTGCTCTTCAGTACTTTGGAGAGGTCCCTAACAGCAGACTTTCCCATGGCAATGTGCCTTTTGATTTCCTGGCTGTTGGTGCCAAGACTGTTGACTATGGAGCCAAGCAAACTAAAGCTGTGTACAATCTCAATCTCTTCACCATCCATCCTGATGCTGCCAATTGGTCCAGTGATGAGAATCTTTGTTTTCTTGATATTGAGTCTCAATCCATACCGAAGACTGCAGTCCCTGACCTTCCACAGCAAGTGCTTCAGGTTCTCTTCAGTTTCAGCAAGCAGGGTTGTGTCATCCGCATAACACAGGTTGTTGATAAATCGTCCACCAATCTTGACCCCACATTTCTCCTCAAAGGGCCCAACCTCCCAGATAATCTGTTCTGCATATAGGTTGAAAAGGTATGGAGATAAGATGCATCCCTGGTGTACACCCTTCCCAATTTTGAACCATGCAATGTTCCCTTGCTCTGTTCTGATGACTGCCTCCTGTCCAAGTATAGGTTTCACATTAGCACGATCAGTGTTCTGGGATTCCCAGAGACACTGCTCAGAGACAGCCATAGTTTGTTATGATCCACACAGTGAAATGCCTTTGCATAGTCAATGAAACACAGATGGAGTGTTGGTCAATGGGAGATAGATGTGAATGGAGGAGGGGAGAAGTGGATGGGTATCCTGGTGGATGGTGGAACAGGGAAATAAGTGGGTAAAAATGCGTGTGAGAAAGGCAGGGACAACACTGACACTAAAGTTAACTCCGCAATAAGGGATATACCTTTAACTTGCTGGTCTGTCTGATACTTCTCTAAATCTGATCATTCACTTTAAGACAGACTAGGAAGAAGGACTGGCCATCCACTTCTGAAATAGCAGGCCTCTGAAAACCCTATGTGAGTTAAATTTAGTGCAATCTATTTAAGAGAGCGGTGTCATTATTATAAATATATGTAATACATACATTGTCAAATATACTGTGTAAATTATATCATTAATCCTTATAATGAACAAGTGAGGATGGACTATTATTGTCATTGTAAGGAAAGGAAAGCTTAGAATTGGAGACCTGAATAACTTGTCCAAGAATATAAATTTAGAAAATGGACTGAATCAAGTTTATTCTAGCTTCAGAATCTTTGTCCTAGAATTTTCATTATGTCTTCTTTTCTACAGAATTGAACATATGTATTGTTTATTCAACTGATTTACAAGAAAAGATCTTTAAAAATAAAACATACAACAAAAATTATCTGAATGAGTCAACCACTTTCTAATTCCTAGAATGAATAAGTCATCATTGATTTTTTTTGGCTTTATTGTGATAAAGGTATATGAAAAATAATTCTCAACAATTGAAGATATTTACATACTCTTGTTTGACAAAAAGGTCTTGCAGTTATTTGTCATAGAGATCCATTAAAATCAATTGCTTTTTATCAGTCTTATATGTTTCAACCAAGAAAGTTATTGTTTAATGCAGAAGAATGAACTAAACTGCAACTGCTTCTAATTCTCCTTTATCAATATGAATCTAGCAACCAAATATTAATCTTTTTTCCTGGGAAACAAATATAATTTTAACATTAAAAATAAGCATGTGATATAAAATGTAAGAATTTTCTTTAAGATAGCAGTATTACCAATTTGTAACTTGGTAGGAACTAGAATTTCAAGAAATTTAAGGTCTAATTCTAAGGTTATGAGAATGTGGGTGTGTGTATCTGAAGATGGTTTAATTTTTTCTAAAAGATGGAGGATTTTAATTTTGTGAAACAACAGCTTGGGAGATAATCTAAATGTGTAACTGCTCTTGTAAGAATGAGTACATTTTCCATTCATTGACATTGCTGATCATTAAATCTACATCTATGAGTAGACCCATAAGTTAATTTTCCTCATGTGGAAAAATAGCTGAAGCTATTAAATATTGGCAGAAATTCTATCCTCAATAGAATAGAGCAGTAATAACTCAGAGATTATAAGTTTATATCTAGTCTTACCTACTTTTCAATTATTATTGTTTTGCTACTGACTATATTATGTAAAATATATTCTGAGTATGCTTTAATGGAGGTTTGGATTTAATAGATCAACTCAAGCTAAATTTTCCAGGGGGGAAAAAAGCACAACAAAACAATACAAAAAACCATAATCCATGACGCTCAATGCTTACTTAATAACCTCAAAATTTAAAAGAAGATCCTTAAATTCATCTCACATTAATCATTGTTTGATTTTCATTAGTTCCCCTTCCTTTCTTAAGGAAATATTATATATTGAATCATTAAATATGATAGAAAAGTTCTAGAAAGCTCAAGGCCTTTAGATTGTTCAATAAGTAAACCACACTTTTTCCTCTTGTCCCTTGTATCTGTGAAGAGAATGTTATAACTTTCTGAACTTTCTGAATGAAAGCTGTCTTCTTTTGTTAATCTGGGGGTAATAAAATGTTTACAATGTGGTTGATGTTATTTTCTTTCCTCCCCCACTGTGCTGTCTTTGAGTGTTCCCTTTTCCCTGTTAAAAAACAGGGGGAAATAAACTAGAAAAACAAAATAACAGAAGAAACAAAATAAAGGTTCCCTTCCTTTGTCTATATAAAGTCAATATTCTACATATCTGTATTTTCTTAATTTATTTTCTAAATAACTAATATCATTTGATAAAAAATGTTGCCTATTTGCCTTACCCATATCAAATGAGAAATGATTCTTCTATCAAATGTGCAGTTTACCATAAAATTGGTCATCAAAAGATACCCAACATTTTAAAAATGACACACATTTGAACAAACATTTAATCTTTTCATTGACAATTCACATAAATATATTCAACTATTCTGGGTAGTGATAGCCACTTTCAATATCATACCTTGAAGGAGCAAAATTTAGATTTTATTTAGTATTGTTACTTAAAAACATAATCACTAGGACTTGCACAGCAGAGTGGGAACAATGCGAAGCATCATTTTCCCCTTTGTATTTGATGGATCTCCAGTCAATTTCTTCATGTTGTTTTTGTGTTCTATCAAGTCAGAAAATCAATTAAAAACTAACAACTCTCCAGAGGGACAATATATTGCACAGGAGGGGATTGCCTCTTTCTCCCACAAAACCACTGGTAGATTTGAACAAAGTGCCTTTGGGTTGGCAGTACAGCTACTTATCACTAAGCCAAAACTCTTTTGGGAAGAGGTGAATCACTTTCTGCAGAGAATCAATGACTACAGTCTTCAATATATAATATACCAACATTGTTGCCATTGTTGTTGTTGCTGTGTTGTTATTGTGTACCCTAGAGTCAGAACCTACCCTAGCTGACCCTCCAGGAGTTTTCAGAGGCAGTAATCACACAGGAGGAGATTGCCCATCTTCTTCCCACAGAGCAGCTGGTGACCTCCAACCATGTGCCTTCGGGATTGCAGCCCAGCTTCTTGCCACTAGGCCACCACAGTATGACTCACACAAACCCAGTGAACAGCCAACCTGAACCCTTCCCTATCCCATGACATCCTCATCCTCTCTGACACCCTGAGTCCAGTGCTGAAGCCACCATGTCAATCATTTGGGATCTTCCTTGCATTCACAAAACCCCCCCATCTTTCCAAGCATGTTATCCTTCTTCAATAAATAACCTCACTCAGAGACATTGGTCCCAACATAAGGAACTACCAGCAGCTGATGTGTTTGGAATCACAGAAGCCAAGGAAGCTTCATATATAAGTTATTAGATGGAGGGCTGGTCAAAGGGAGATAGATGTGAAGGGAGGGGGTAGAAGTGGATGGGTATCCTGGTGGATGGTGGAGCAGGGAAATAAGTAGGTAAAGACGCATGTGAGAAAGCAGGGACAACACTGACACTAAAGTTAACTCCACAATAAGGGATATACCTTTAACTTGCTGGTCTATCTGATACCTCTTTAAATCTGAACATTCACATTAAGACAGACTAGGAAGAAGGATTGGCCATCCACTTCTGAAATAGCAAGCCTCTGAAAACCCTATGTACAACAGAACACATTTAGATAACAGAAACGGCAAAGGAGGTTGAGTTTTCAAGTATAGAAATACAAAGGAAAAGGAACAGTTGTAAGCAGACA
>NW_006399773.1:14129717-14146729 GCF_000299155.1 Elephantulus edwardii
AACCCCACCCCCTACCCCCAAATATAATCCACTCTGCAACCCTCGTTGCGTACTCCTACGATAAAAATAATGCCCTAAAATATAATACTTTTAGACTATTCTCTCCCCCATAGACTTCAATACCATAAACATATTTCATCCAGTTTTTTCAGTCTTACCCCACCCCAAATACATTTTTAAGAGACATAAATCCAGGTTATATACTTGGATTTCACCTGATGGTATGCATAGGAATAAGATCGATTACATCTGTGGAAAGAACCGCTGGAGAAGCTCAATATCAGCTGTGAAAAGTAGGCCAGGAGCTGATTGTGGAACAGACCACCAACTACTCATATGCAAATTCAAGCCTAAGCTGAGGAAAGTTAAACCAAATCCAAGGCAACCAAAATATGACTTTGAGTCTATCCCATCTGAATTTCAGAACGAAAACTAATGAGTGAAGGCCAGATGAGTTGTGGGAGGATATCAGGGTATCATCCAGGAAAAGTGCAAACAAACGGTCATTGCAAAGACAGAAGAGGAAGCGAAGAACAGAAGGGATGTCAGAAGAGACTCTGAAAATTGCACTAGAGCACAGAGAAGCCATAGCACAAGGAAGAATTCAAGGTACTAAAGAATTGAATAGAAGATTTCAAAAGGCAGCACGGGATGACAGAGTAAAATATTACAATGAAATGTGCAAGGAGTTGGAGTAAGAAAATCAAAAGGGCCGAACTCACTCAGCATTTCTAAAGCTTAAGGAACTGAAGAACAAATTCAAACCTCGAGTTGCGATAATCAAGGATGCTTTTGGAAGAATGTTAAATGATCCAGGAAGTATTAAAAGAAGTTGGAAAGAATATACTGAGTCACTGAATCGAAAGGAATTGGCAGACACAGAAGAATTTTATGAAACAACATGTGAGCAAGAGCCTATGGTGATGAAAGAATAAGTTCAGGCTGCTTTGAAGGAAATGGCAAAACATAAGGCTTCAGAAATAGACGGTATACCAATTGACATATTTCAGCTAACAGATGCTGCCCTGGACATGCTCACCAAGTTGTGCCAAGGTATCTGGAGAACAACCACTTGGCCAACTGACTGGAAGAGATCTATATTTGTTCCCATCCCAAAGAAAGGTGACCCAACAGAGGGTGGAAACTATAGGACAATCTCACTGATTTCACATGCAAGTAAGATTTTACTGAAGATTTTCCAAAAACGACTGGAGCAGCACCTCAGCAGAGAACTGCTGGAAGTCCAGGCTGGGTTTAGAAGGAGTTGTGGTACTAGGGATATTGTAGCTGATGTTAGATGGATCTTAGCTGAAAGGGAATACCAGAGGAATGTCTATCTGTGTTTCATTGACTATGCAAAGGCATTTGACTGTGTGGATCATAACAAACTATGGCTGTCTCTGAGAAGAATGGGAATCCCAGAACACTTGATCGTTCTAATGCGAAACCTATACTTGGACCAGGAGGTAGTCATCAGAACAGAACAAGGGATCACTGCATGGTTCAAAATTGGGAAGGGTATACGCCAGGCATGCATCCTATCTCCATACCTTTTCAACCTCTATGCAGAACAGATTATCCGGGAGGCTGGGCTCTATGAGGAGAATTGTGGCATCAGGATTGGTGGAAGATCTATTAACAATCTCCGTTATGCAGATGTCACAACCTTGCTTGCTGAAACTGAGGAAGACCTCATGCACTTGCTGCGAAGGGTCAAGGACTGCAGCCTTCAGTATGGACTAAGGCTCAACATCAATAAGACAAAGATTCTCACCACTGGACCAACTGGCAGCATCAGGATGGATGGTGAAGAGATTGAGATTGTACACAGCTTTAGTTTGCTTGGCTCCACAGTCAACAGTCTTGGCACCAGCAGCCAGGAAATTAAAAGGTGCATTGCCATGGGAAAGTCTGCTGTTAGGGACCTCTCCAAAGTACTGAAGAGCAACGGTGTCTCTCTGGAGATTAAGGTGTGTCTGATACAGGCCATGGTCTTTGCAATGACTTGTTATGCATCAGAGAGTTGGACAATGACCAAGGAGGCTAGAAGGAGAATTGATGCCTTTGAGCTGTGGTGCTGGAGAAGACTATTGAGAATACCATGGATTGCTAGGAAAACAAACAAATTTGTCCTGGAAAGGGTTAAACCGGGTGGCTCCTTGGAGGCAATGATTCTGAGAGAGGAGAGACTTGTTCTTGGAGAAGGACATCATGCTTGGGAGGGTGGAGGGACAGCACAGGAGTGGAAGGCCCTCTATGAGGTGGATTGATTCAGTGGCTGGGATAATCGGGATGGGAGTGTCAGAGACAGTGCGATTGGCACAGGACAGAGCAGAGTTTAGGGCTGTTGTACATAGGGTCGCTATGAGTCACAAGCGACTCGACGACACTTAACAGCAACAACAACAACAACAGCTAAATGTCCAAAGTATGAAAGGAGCACTTGAGTTGCACCCTCTCCAAGAAATATCTATTTGTTGTCTTGGCAGTCCATGGGATTTTCAATACTCTTCTCCTGCACCACATCTCAAAGCATCAATTCTTCTTGCAATCCTTATTCATTTTCCAGATTAGGAATTAGGCTGATCTTGGTCTTTAAACTGACACCACTAACCTTGAGCATTCTGGAGAGTTCCCTGACAGTGGACTTGCCCAATGCAATACATCTCCTGTTTTGCTGGCTTCTAGTACCAAGGGTGTTGATTAGGGATCCAAGAAAATTAAATTGTGGACAGCTTCAATTCTTTGTTCATATATCAGAATTTTGAGTGTTATTTCTGTAATGAAGACCTTTGTTTCTTGATACTGAGATACAATCCATATTTAAGTCTATAATCCTTGATCTTCTACATCAAATACCTCAAGCCTTCCCCACTTGCAGTGAGCAAGACTATGCCATCTGCATTAATGCAGGTTTTAATTAATCTTCCTCCAATTCTTCTGTCACATTCTTCACCATAGAACTAGCTTCTCAAATTGTTTACTAGCATACAGATTGAATAAGTATGGGAAAAGGCTACTACTCTGACACACTCCTTTCTTAATTTTAAACCATGCAGTGTTCTTTTTACGCAACAGCCTCTTGGTCAAAGTATAGGTTTTTCATGAGTACTATTACATGTTTTGTAATTTCCATTCTTCTCAATGTTATAATCCACACTGTCAAATGTCTTTGCATAGTTAATAAAGAGCAAATAGAAATTATTCTGGCATTCTTTTCTGTCATTCTGGATCCATCTGACTTCAATGTTGATTTAGCTGGTATTGTTGTTATGTGCTGTTAAGTCACCTGCTACTTCTAGTAAGCCTATGTACAGTATCTGAACTCTGCTCTATACTGGGCCAGTCTTACTGTCTCTAATATACCTAGCCCAATTATCCAAATTACTGTGTCAGTCATGCTCATTAAGGGCCTTCCTCTGTGCTGTCCCTCTACCCTTCCAAGCATGATGTCGTTCTCCAGGGAGTGGCCACTCCTAGCCACATGCCCAAAGTATATGAGATGGAGCTTCAAAATCCTTACCTTCAAGGAGCAGCCTGATTTTACCCTCTTCAGGATAATAAGTCCAATACTCTCCTCCAGAACCACAACTGAAAGGCTTTTTCAAGTCTTTTTCTGTCATCTTTTGTCATTGTCCAGTTCTCTGATATATATCAAGAGAAGATCATGGCCTGAATCATATGTACCTTAGTTTCCAGACTGACATCACTGCTCTTCAGCACTTTTGAGAGTTCCCTGCCAGCAGACGTCTCCAGAGCAATTTATCTTGAGATTTCTTGACAACTGTGTATTGATTGTGGTGTCCAACACGCTTAAATTTTTGACAACTTCAAGCTCTTCTCCATTTATCATGGTGCTGCCAATTAACCTAGTGGTGAGAATATTTGTCTTCTTGATGTTGAGCTTCAATTGATACTGAAGACTGCAGTCCTTGACCTTCTGAAATAAGTGCTTTATGTCCTCCTCTGTTTCTATGAGTAAGGTCACATCATTCACAAAACATAGGTATTTGATGAGTTTTCCTCCAATCCTGATGTCTTATTATCCCTTCTTATAAAGTCCAACATCCCAAATGATCTGTTCTGATTATAGACTGAGAAGGTTTGAGACAGTATGCATCCCTTACACACTCCTTTCCTGGTTTTGAACCATGCAATGTTTCTTTGCTCTGTTCTGAAGACTGTTTCCTAGTCCAAGTATATGTTTCCAATGAGCACAATCAGGTGTTCTGGGAATCTCTTTCTTCTCATTTGTTGTGATTCACACAGTCAAATGTCTTTGCATAGTTAATGAAACACAGATAGACATACTCTTTGCTTTTGACCAAGGAAAATAAAAATCCTCACCAATAGTCAGCACCATGATGGATGGAAAAAAGATTGAAATTGTCAACAATTTCTTTTTACTTTGATCCACAGTTTGATATCAGCAGTCAAGAGACCTGGAGATTTAGAACATGGGGAACGTCTGCTGTCAGGGAACTCACCAAAGTCCTGAGGAGCAATGGTGTCAGTTTAAGTACTAAGGTATTCCTGATTCAGTCACAGTCTTTCCAATCACTAAGCGTGCATCTGAGAGTTAGGCAATGAATAAGGATGACAGAACAATAGATGAGTTTGAGTGACAGTGTTGGAGATGAATGCCAAATATCCCAAAGACTTCCAAAAGAAAAAACAGATACACCTTGGAGCAAACGTAACCAGAGTATTCCTTGGAGGAATAGATGGTACTGTGCATTTTTAATATGTTATTAGGGAAGGCTATTCCTTGAATAGGAACATGAAGTTTGAATGTGTGGAGAGTAAGTGAAGGAGAGAAAAATCTTCTACATGATGGACTGTTAAAGTGTCTGTGGCAAAGGATCCAAATGTATTGAGACTCATAAGGACAGCACAGGACAGGAGAGAGTTCAGATCTGTCTTTCATACTGTAGCTATGAGACTTCTGGACTCAATAGCATTTAACAACATTTTAGGAACTATATAAAAGATAGCTAGCTAGCTGATATTTGGATAGATACATAGATAACCAATGTGTTTTCTTCCTTTAGCACTTTCTCAAATGTCTATGTCTACTCTAGATAAATTTTAATCCAGAATTGGTTATCTTAACTTACCTTGAAGTTAATATGATGATGATGAGCATATATATATATTTCACTCAATAATGACAAGATACAATCCATTATAAGCCTGGTTAAAGCAGTGTTATTTTGAGATCCCATCTATAGCACATGCAATTTAAGTACTACTGTTTAGGAGAGCAAAAGATCAAATTCATTTCCTAACCAAATCAGATTATTTCTCGAGCCCACAAAAATATTTAGAGGAAGGAATTCCTTCACACAGTATTATTTTTTTAAAACTTATGAAACAAAATAAATATAGAATGATGAAATTCCAGGGGGTTGTGAGATACCCATTTATCCACCACAGTTCTGAAATACTTCATAAGAAAATATCTTGAACTGAGTAAAAGAGGAATATTGTCCTATTTTCTCCTACTTGCTATTTAAAGCTGGATAAATTGATCAGTTTATGGTTTCTTTAGAAACAGTTTAACCAGTTTCCAAGGGAGCAGAGTTGCTTAGGAAACTCCAATATATTAGAACACAGGGGTTGTGACTTAGTTCCTGCTGGGCACACAGTTTCATTGTGCCATTTTTATCCACTGGTCTCTTGGCTCTGTTCTCAAGTGGCAGAAGTGCAGCACCAGAAAACTGGTATGTTCTTGGCACAAAGTTGGAATAAAATAATTGCTTGATGACTTACCACAAAGACCACCTTTTGTAGATTAATTCTTTTTGAGGGCACTGGGTGATATTTTTCTATCCTAAAAACACCTACAATTGGCTAGTCAGATAATCCCAGAGGATTTACTATAATCATATTCTCTAGAAACCCTGGCACATTAAGAAATGGTAATTGAATTTCATGAGAGCCGTTTTCCAAAATCTGCCCAATTAAGGGGGGAAAAAAATCAAGGGCATAGATATACAAGGTACAAGAGGAACCTTAAGTTGGTTTCCTGAAAATAGCAGTGATGTTTTCCCTTTGAAATGTATAATGACATATAAAAATAGAATGCATGCTATATAACCACTTAGGGATTTCTGAATCAATGAATAATTCTGGTGTTAATTAGCTGCTTTTATATATTTATTTTTTTAACATAAAACAAAGGTCGTTTGAATGTGAGCTTTTATATGGTATTATCAATCTATTTATCTTCCTAAACAGGGTTTGTAATGCTTTTTGAAAGCTGACAACTCATTTTCAGTCGATTTCCTTAAAAAATGTGAACTAATGATGGCAGCGTGGGAACAGACACTGCAAATGCGCCTCGTGGTCTCTGCACACTGGGCTGCTGCGCTTAGCAGCTGTTGTGTAGACATGAGACACTCGGCAACAGAACTCGTGCCAGTGGCCTGGGGACCCTAGATGACACAGCATTATTAAAAGAGAAATAAATAAACTTTGCAATTAACCAACAGCAATCCCTGAGGCCTTAGGCTCAGTGTCAGTCCAGGCTTGTGTATTTGGTATGTGAAGCACTCAGAGACAGGCAAAAATCAAATCTCAGCTTGTCCTCACAAACGATGTATGATTTCCCAATATGGCTCAGTTACTTATGTTTTAGCTGTCAGTAATTCCATATAGTCAGGCATGGGAGAGAGAAAGACTGGGAGGGGTCTTCAAACCTAATTAATGTTTGTTGTTGTTGTTGTTGTTAGGTGGCTTCCTGTCGAATATGACTCATACAACAAATCTGAATCCTGTGCTATCCTGTGCCATCCTCACATTTCCTGACACACTAGAGCCCGTTGTGGCAGTCACTTTGTCAATCCTCATGGTGGAGGGTCTTCCTTTCTGACACCACCCTCCACTCTTCCAAGCATCATGTCTCTTTCCAAGGAATAGCCTCTCCTAGCAACATGCTCAAGTATGGAAGGCAAAACCACATCGTTCTTTCCTCCACAGGGCACTCTGGATGCAACACCACAGTTCAAAGGCATCAATTCTTCTTTGTCATCCCTATTCATTGTCCAGCATTCAGATACATAACAAGTGATGTGAAAGGCTATTGGCTAAATTAGACACATCCTAGTTCTCAAACTGACATCATTACTCCTCAGTAATTTGGAGAGGTCTCTAACTGCAGCTTTTTCCAGTGCAACTTTTCTCCTTATTTCCTGACTACTGGCACCACGGGTGTTAATTGTGGATCCAAGTAAGATTAAGTTATTGACAGTTTTAGTCTCTTCTCCATCCATCATGATGTTGCCTATCAGTCCAGTGGTAAGAACTATGTTTTATTGACATTGAGATGCAATCTGTATGGAAGGCTGTTTTCCTTGATCTTCTGCAACAAGATCTTCAAGTCCTCCTCACTTTCAGCAAGCAAGGTTGTGTTATCTGCATAACACAGGTTATTAATGAATCTCCCTCTGATCCTGCTGGCACATTCTTCTTCATAAAGTCAAGTTTCTCAAATACTTTTCTCAACATTCAGATTGAATATATACAGAGAGAGGGAGGAGAGAGAGAGAGAGAGAGAGAGAGAGAGAGAGAGAGAGGCACAATTAAATAATTAAATGCTCTGGGACTCCCATTTTTCTCAATGTCAGTCACAACTTGTTATGATTCACACAATCAAATGTCTTGGCATAGTCAGTAAAGCATAAATAGACATTCTTCTAGTATTCTCTACTTTCAGCCAGAATCCATCTGACATAAAAAAATGATATCCTTAGTGTCATGGCCTCTTCCAAATCCTGCTTGAACTTCTAGCAGTTCCCTATCTATGTATTGATATTAATGTTCACCTGTAAACTGTTCGGCTTCATCGGCAGGGAGTTGAGCTGCTAACCCAAAGGCTTTGTGCTTCTAGTGATTTGAGTTCATCTGTGATCTGTGTCTTCTGGGAAGAAATATGGACAACCTTCTCCCATGTAATTTACAGTCTGTGAAAACCTGCTGGAGGGTCAGCTATGAGTTGGTTTCCTCTGAGTGGCTATGAGATTTGTTTGTTTTTGACACTATCAGCAATGACTGAATAATGTCAAAACGAGTTGAAAAATATATTCTCCCATTTTATGGGAGACTTTCCTGAAAAGTAGAGTTGAGACAAGTGCTGGCAGATAGTTTTAACTCTACACTTTCAGGATTAGTGAAACACAAAACCCTGTGTCTTAGCCTTACTTTATTAAGATCTCAAACACACTTTGATTTTCATCGTTAAAATTTTCCTTACAAAAGTGGTAAAAATTGCCAAACGCTTTTATTCATTATTAAACTGCCAGCAGTTCTGTCAT
The DNA here is from genome assembly GCF_000299155.1 of Elephantulus edwardii. NCBI lineage: Eukaryota > Metazoa > Chordata > Mammalia > Macroscelidea > Macroscelididae > Elephantulus > Elephantulus edwardii. The sequence goes on from NW_006399773.1 coordinate 14,138,033, forward strand.
CCTGAAAGATTTTCTACTTTGGACACTTCTCCACACTCATTGATTCTCCAAATAGGAATAAATTCCTTTAAAATTTCTTTCATTACTATTAAGACAAGTTTTAGCTTGGACTTCTGAGAGTGAGCACCTGTTAAGTAATATTGTGGTCTTTTTGTTACAGAGATAAATGGCAGTGCCTGAGTGTATATTTATATTGAGTACTGCGTGTACTTAATATTTCTTTTCTGACCATTATCATTGTGACCATTGTCTGTGACCATTGTGGCTGGGTACAATGATTGACTTGCAAGGTATTTGCTATCCAACTAAAGGGGATATATATCTTGCTTCTAATATAACCTTCGAGTGAGAGTTGCAGGTGAGATGTAGAGAATACCAGTGTGGAAATTTATCAATTTTACCACTTCTCCAGACTTAAACTGAGCTGACTCATAAGTGAATAAAGAAGATTCTACTACCATAGAGAAGAAAGAAAGTAGGAGTGAAGTATATTATTTGGACCTGAGATCTCTGCACTAACCAGAAACAGAGAACTGTAAACTATCTGAGACACAGAGCAAGAGGCAAGACAACAGGAGAAAGGGAAGGCTAGTAACAGGGTGTGATTCATCAGAATAGACAGAAGCAGCACAATAACAGAGAACCAGAGACTAGTGTCACATAGTTATGAGCCCAGGTCACAGAACGAGACAGCTCAGTTCCTGTTGGAGAATGAGTGCCTTTGGACAACTGGCTGAGATGTAAGTCTGTAAACTTCTGAAGCTAGAGCCAAGTGGCCTTGGGTTGAGGCTTACTGTCACAGTGGAGAAGCCTCTGGAAGATAACTGGCAGAGCTAGGAGAACTTTGTGACTCTTGCCAGAGTAAAGGCTAAGTGTCAAGACCAAGCTTCAGAGAGAGCAGGCCTCTGAAAATCCATCAGAAGTGACTGTCCTGATTGAAGAACTCTGTTCTCAAACATACATTGCAGCCTGTTACTTCACTAATAAAACCCATAAACATGAGGTGATTTGTTTGTTTTGTTTTTTGTTTGTTTGTGGTTTGGTTTTTTTGTTTTGTTTGTTTTGTTTTTTTGGTGGCCATTGCAATGTAACATTAAACATAGCAGAGAATAAGTGAGTACTTAGATGGAGATGGTTGTTGTTGGAATTGATAGAAAAAGGTGAGCAGCTTGAAGGCATACCTGACCTCTCAAAAACTATTTTTGTGGCTGTTTTTGCTATATATGTGTATCATTTCCTCTTGTGAACTTAAAAGAAATCACATTATGATGCTCCTAACACACAGTTTTTACACTGTTTCCTCCCTCCATATACAATGAAGTTCTCGAAATTTCTCATCTTAATATATGTTGTTGTACAGTGCTTTTGACTTGATTATAACTTGTAATGAAACTAAGAACAGGCGTCCCTGTGCCATCCTCATCATCTCTGATACACTTGAGCATGCCATTATAGTCACTGTATCAATCCAGCTTCTTTGAGTGTCTCCTTCCCTGATCCTCCACATTCTCAAGCATGTTGTCCTTTTCCAAGAAATAGTCTCTCCTAACAATTTACCCAAATTAAGTTAGATGATGTTCTATTATTGCTGCTTCCAAAGAGTATGCTGGCTCCAACTTTTCCAAGAAATACTTGCTTATCCTTTGTGCAGTTCATGGGACATTCAGCACTGTTCTATAGCACTAGAATGCAAAAGCACCAATTTTTCTGTCGTCCTTATTTGTTGTCTAATGTTCAGATGCGTAACAAATAATTGCAAGAGCATGGCTTGACCATGGCCATATCATAGTCTCCAAATTGACATCTTTTTTGCCTTCAGTATTTTGGAAAGATTCCTCACAGTAGACTTTCCCAGTGCAATGCATCTTTTGCTTTCCTAGCTGCTGATACCGAAGGTATTGATTTTGAAACTGAGCAGGATGAAGCATCATTGACACTATCTATTACTTCTTTTTCATTAAGTTGTCTATTTGCTTTGTAGTAAGGATTTTTTTCCTTATATTAAAATGTTAACCCATACTGAAAGTTGTAGTCTTTGATTCTCTGCAGCAAGAGTTTAAGGTATTCCTCACCTCCCTTTCAGCAAACACGGCTGTGTCATCTGAATAATGCAGATTATTGACAAGTCTTTCTCTGATCCTGATATCATATTCTTTTTCATAAAGTCCAGCTTCTCTAATGATTGGTTCAACATAAAGATTAAATAAATATAGATAAAGGATTCAGTCATGACTTACACCTGTCCTGATTTTAAACCATGCACTGTTCCTTAATTTTGTTCAGACAATAGCTTCTTGTACTAGGTATAAGTTTTGCTTGGGAACAATGAAGAGTTCTGGGATATCTGTTCTTCTTTATGTTATTATAATACGTATGATTCTGAAACTTCATCTGGCATACTTTACTACAAGAAGGGACCAGTCCTTAGAGAAGGATGCTATGCTTGGGAGGACAGAAGGACAGTGCAAGAGAAGAATACTCTTGATGAGATGGATTGATTCAGTGAGTGGAATAATGGTGGTAGAATTGGCACAGCATAGAGTAGGGTATAGGGCTGTTGTTCATTGGGTCACTATGAGTCACAATCAACTCGACAGTACATAACAGCAACAACAATATATGTACATATACTCATTATATCAATTGCTTTATAGACTAATAGAAAAAAGTTTAATAACCTATGATCATCATCTTTGAGGAACTCATAAATATCTCCTCCTTAATTCTATAACCTCAAACTGTGAGATATGCTCACTCTCACCATGATTGTCTTATTTTTTCTTTCACTTTTTTAAATTCAACATTTTTACTAATTTATTTACAAAGTTCAAACACATTGTTTTTCACAACAGATCTTTCCCATTTCCTTCACCACCCCTACCTATCAAATTGTCTGGCCTTATGATTCATGCTTCCCCTGTCCAACTACACCCCTCTGCTTCCACTTCACACCCTTAAATTCTAATATTCACTCTAAAATAATGGTTTTATACAGTATTTGTCCTTATAGGACTGAATTAATTTACTCAGCGTAATACACAGCAGTCCCTCCCAAGTTAGGTAGTAATTTAAAAAAACATTGTTTCTGTGTGTTGCACAGTATTCCATCATGTGAATGTACTATGCTTTCTCAATCCTTGGACATCTGGGCTGTTTCCATACTCTTACAAGGGTGAATAATGCTACTATGAACATTGGAGTACAAGTTTCCATTTGTGTCTCAGTTCTAATTTTCTTGGGGCATATTCCAAGCAGTAGAATAGCTGGGACCTACAGAATTTCTATATTCAGCTTTTTGAGGAAGTGCCAAACTGCCTTCCAGAGTGGTTTTACCATTTTACAGTCCCACCAACATTGTTCAAGACTTCCTAACTTGCCATATCCTCTCCAACATTTATGACTTGCTGTCCTGTTAAACTTTGTCACTGCTGCTGGAGTGAGAGATATCATTGTAGTTTTGATTTGCATCTAATTGCCAATGATTTAGAGTATTTCTTCATGTGTCTATTGGCCATTTCTAACTGTGAACAGGCCACATTCTCCCATTTCTTTAAGTTTTTTGTTATGTCTTGCAGAAATGTTCTGTAGTTTTCTTTGTACAGGTCTATTGTATTTCTAGTTAGGTTCACTCCCAAATATATCAATTTGTGGTTAGCTTATTTTATGTTATATAGTTTTGCATACACAATTTATATACACTGTGTATAATTCATGTATACTTTGTTTCACACAATACCACACTGACATTGTATTTCAAATAATCACTTATATATGTTATGTTTTATAACATTTATTGCTGTTCATCTGTGTCTACTATTATCCTGTCCTTTCAGGTCACCTTGGATCTTTCCTAACTATTTCACATACCCCCTTCACTCACTATATTTTGTTATCTTAGTGATTTCTTCCCTTCCACACTCTCTACCTCGCTGCTCCCCTGTTCTTCCTTTTTGAACTTTACCCTCATTTTACTATCATTTGGTTTTTACAATTGTGGTCTTATGCAGTATTTATGCTTATGAGACAGAGTTAGTTTATTCAGCATAATGCTCTCTAGATTCTTCCATGTTTTCTAGTATTTTATAAAATTGTTGCTCCTTAATGCTTCATAGTATTCCATTAGTGAATGTACCATAATTTCTCTGTCTATTCATTTGTTAATGGACATTTGAACTGTTTGAATTTCTTGCTATTGTGAATAATGCTGCTGTGAACATAGACGTGTCACTCTCCACTTTGGTCTCAGTTCTATTTTCCTCAGTTTTATTCCCAGCAGTCCAATAGCTGGGTTATATGGGATGTCTATGCTCAGCTTTTTGAGTAGACAAAAAACTACCTTCCAAAGTGATTGTACAATTTCACAAGCCCACCAGCAGTGCATGTTGTTGTTAAATTGTTAAGTGTTGTCTAGCCGTAGACAACTCAGCAATCCTATGAATGAAAGGCATGAACACTTGTATAACTTTCATTGTTTTCCCACGTTCATAGAGTTTCCAGAGACAAGCTATTTCAGAAGTGGATGCCATTCCTGCTTCCAAGCTTATTTTAATCAGGGAGCTCAACCTAGCACTGTCCACCATGGGTAATCATTCGCACATTTGACACATTAGTGTCACAGTGTTGAGCATCACAACAACTACAAGTTACCTCTCTGTACAGCAAATGGACAGACCAGTGCTATACCACTTAGAAGAATGTTTGACCAAAACCAATTAAAACCAGGCCTGAGGGCCCCAGACTAAAATTACCCACCTTCGGCTTGGTAACATCACTTTCTATCCACTAGGCTATAGAGCTCTCTCATTGTTGTTGTTATTGTTGAGTTCTCAAAACTAAGATGCACCTGATTAAGTCATAGTATTTTCATTTGCTTCCTATGCATCTGAAAGTTGGACAATGAATGATGAAAGAAAAAGAATTGATGTCTTTAAATTGTGGTTTCAGAAAGAATACTGAAAATTCTATGCACTGTGCAAAAACAAACAAACAAAAAAACCCCAAACATGTATGTCTTGAAGGAAATGTGATTAGTGTTCTTCTTAAAGGTAAAACTGGTGAAAATTCAGGCTTACATACTGTGCATGTGCTGTCAGGAGGAAGCGATCGAGAAAGGGTCAGGAAGCTGAATTGACACAATAACCATCACACTGAGTTAGAACAGATCAGAAATAGTGAAGATAGTGCACGATAAGGTGCGGGTCTCTCGTTCAGAGTGTTCCTGTGCATTACAGTTAACCTGATGGTTCCTAACAATGAATGGAAACCAATTGCCCTCAAATAGATCCTGACTTATAATGACCCCATGTATACCTGCGTACCCCTGCATTCTATAGGGTTCTTACCACTGTGACATTTTGGAGCAGATTCTCAGAACTTTCTTCTGAGGTGCCTCTGGGAAAGTTTAACCCATCAAACATTTTGTTCAAAGTTTAAAGTTTAAACTTTTCATGCCACAAAGCAACTCTTAGAGGACCACAGTAGAGGGTTAGTGTTGACAGTGAAAAATATTAAAGTACATATCAACTTTGTCACTGATTCATTGTTGTCACTAGCTGACTGTAACAGATCCTCCACTGGTTTTAGGGAGATGTAAATTACATGAAAGGAGAGTCTATCTCCCATGGAGCCATTGAGATTTGAACCAGTAGAGTGGTGCCACCTTAGGTTAACAGTTAAAATTGCCAAAAGAACTAAACATTTTTAAATATTATATATATATATATATGACTGAGCCTAGATCTGGGAACATTTTTCTCACAATGATGAGTCATTTTAGATTATTCTTAATTATTTTGATGAATTTGTAGGGTTTTGGATTTTCTATAAAGAAATAACTGTACTTGCTCCAATTAAAATGTATCTTTCCCTCCAAAAAAAACCACCAACAAAAACACCCTCAAATTTATTTAAAATTATCTCATCCCTTTCTTCAAAAGACATCAATAACAGTACATATATATCACATTGAGAATAAATTCTGAACCATTATACTATGTCCATAACCTCTACCTGTCCTGGCCCCTGATTCGCTCCCTGCTCTCTTTACACCCTGCGCTTGCCTCTGTATTATTCTCCTGTGTGCCCAGCTTCTCCTCCATCTTATCCTTTTTTTTAAATTTTTTAATTAATTTTTATGAAAGTTTACAGAGACTTTGGATTTCCATTCATCCATTGTTGCACTAGTTCCTTCCATCTCAGAAATAGTTGATGACTCACTCTCTGATTTCCTTCAGGGCACTGTTCAAATGCCACTTTTTGAGAGACGCCTATTTTGTAATTCACATCTAAATGCCCATCCATAGTCCTCTTTATTGCTTTAGCTTCCCAATCATTTAATTTTTAGCACACTTTACAGCATGCCATACTATATGTTAGTTGCTTCAAAGAATGAATGAATAAATTGATAAGAATTTTCAACAAGTAACAAGCAGGCTATTAATAATGTTGACCTTGAGTTACCTTAGAAAGCCTGCTCAGATTGTCATTTTACCAGAGTCTTCCACTTCTTTTCACACTGATTTTCAGAGTCAAGAACAGGTTTCAAAATATCCCTTCCAAAACTGACACTCCTTGTTATAGTGACCATTAATCACACAGTAAATGAAACTTTAGCATTTCTTCTTCATGGGAAATTTGTAATAAGACGGCTAAAATCCAGGTATTGTAAATATCTATATTGGTATATACAATCTTTCCCTCATGCTTAATACCTGAGGGGATAAATCACTCCTCCTCTCCTAAAATCCAGCATCTAATCTCAAGGCCATGAAAGTCAGCAGCCTCTGCCAACAGATAACAGAAGAAAGAAGAGAGCTGGCCTTGAGTCTGGAAGTGGGGCAGGCCTAATGCAGCTAGCTCAAGTAATATTTCCTGTTGACTAGAGTCTATAACTATCTCTGTATTAACCTTTGTATACATGGACATCACATTGAGTTTCAGCTGGCTTACACCTGACTGTGAATTAAGTAGTGTGCTGGTATACATGGCCTCCAGTGTTGTTTGTTGGCCATCTCTGAGGATGAACTAAGGGGGTAAAACCAGAACCTTTCAGTATTGTAGTAGAGAGAAGAGTACTGAACATCCCATGGACAGCCAAGAGAACCAACAGATACATCTTGAAGCGAATCCAGCCGCAGTGCTTTTTAGAAGCAAGAATAATGAGGCTTTCCCATCACATACTTTGGGCATGCTGCTAGGAGGGCTTGTTCCTTTGAGAAGGACATGATGCTGGGAACAGTGGAGGGTCTGCAAAGGAGAAGAAGACCCTCAACCGGATGCATTGACACAGTGACTGCTGCAATGGGTTCTTGTGTGTCAGGAAGTGTGAGGATGGTGCAGAATAGAACAGGGTTCCGATCTTTTGTTCATAGGGTCGCTATGAATCATATGCAACTCAATGGCACCTAACACTAACAACAACAAAAGCAATATGATAACTATTTACTGTGAGTGTCATATTTTTTTGTTCTCATTGTTGTCATGTTGTCAGGTTTACGAAGACTCATAGCTACTCCTTGAATAACAGCTCTTAAACTTGCCTTATCCTGAGCCATCTTCACCATCTCAAACACACCAGACCTCACTGCAAGAGACACTGTGTCAATTTCAGGGTCTTGTTCTCTTGTGCTGACCTTCTACCCCTGTCAGCATGAATTCCTTCTAAAATTATTGTTCAAAATACCCTCCTGAAAATATGCCCAAATTATGTGAGACAGACTTTCAAATTCCTTGTCTTAAAAAAAAATTCCTTGTCTTCAAGGAGCAACTTGGTTTTGCCTTCTTTGGCACAGACCTATTTGGTCTCTTAGGACTTTATTGTATGTTAACTTTTTATTATTTGTTTTAATTCAGAAGTGATAATATATACATAATTGCTATTATGATTTAAAATAATACCAAAATAAGTTAAAAATTATATTGTCTTATTTTAACTCAGCTTTTTTCAGAAACAGTGGAGACATTTAGATAGTCCAGGTGGAGAGCATTTATATGATTCAAGTAGTGATTCCCAGCACCTAGAGAGAAGAATTAAGGAATGTGAAACAGAAGAAGAAAACTCAATATAAAGGCACATTATCAAGGCCAATTCTGTGGGTAACAGGTAATTTTATTCCACAAGATCCTGCTAGATTGATCATAAAGTGCATTTTAGAATTGTCCAATAGAAGGATGATGGGTCATATGGAATTCATCTATCAGCTCTCATTCCAGCTGGTCAAAAGAGTGCTGTTCTAGGGTGTTTACAATTCTTTTAAAGCCTGTGTTTCTGAGCTGCTCTTGTTTTCAGTGCTTCATAACCTGTTTTAGAGAATCAAAATCATGGGAGAGGCCCTGAAAGGGGGAAATGAGGCATTAATGGCAAAAGTGATGAACAGTCCATCTTGAACTAGGATTTGTATCCTTCTGGGGGTTGACTATGTTACTGAGTCTTTGAAACCTACACATTTAATACACAGCAATTAATAGATAAAATTATGGTTTTCCTTGCTGTAACTAGCTTTGAGGTTATTCACAAATTGTATCATTTCCCTCTCTACCACCAATTCAGCGAGCAAGGTTGTGTCATCTGCATAACACAGATTGTTGATAGAACTTCCACCAATCCTAATGCCATGCTTCTCCTACTAGAGCCCAGACTCTCGGATAATCTGCTCTGCATACAGGTTGAAAAGGTATGGAGATAGGACACATCCCTGG
>NW_006399773.1:14147548-14149577 GCF_000299155.1 Elephantulus edwardii
AACAACAACAACAACCACCACCAATTCACAATATTCATCTTCTTCAGTCAACATGTTAGCTTATATCAGTCTCTTGTTTTATAGAGTAAGATCTTCATCTTTAAGATCTTCATCTTTAAGTAAGCAAGTACTTGTGATCCTTGTCCTTCTCTGATCCATGTCTTTATCTAATATTATTTTTACAATTATCTTTTTGCTGTTTTGCTAGATATGAAAACCCAAGGTGTCAGGGCTCTCTAAAGTTTGATGATTTCTTAGAAGATTCAAAGGACTCAAAAGAACTACTCTACTCATGATTAGACTTTATTGTGATGAATGGATATTCAGTAAAGACTGACAAATGAAAAAACAACAACAAATGGGTCTCTCTGTATTTTACCTCAGAAGCAGTGGCAAGTTTAGCAGGGGAACAAATAATTAATGCTGAGGAGGATGTGGTGAGATAGGAACACTTATACTTTAATGGTGGGATTGTAAAATGGTACAACCACTCTGGAAGGCAGTTTGGCATTTCCTCAAAAAAAATGAACATAGAAATTCCATATGACCCAGCCATTTCACTGTTTGGATTATCCCCTGAATAAAGGAGAACTGAGGCACAAACAGAGACTTGAACATCAATGTTAATAGCAGAATTAATCACCACAGCAAGAATACAGAAAGAGTCTAACCACGATGGAATGGATTGAGAAATTATGGTACAGTCACACAATGCAGTACTATGCAGCACACAGGAGGGACTGGAGAGCATTAGGCTAAGTGAATTAACTCAGTCTCATGAAGACAAATATTGTAGAAGATCATTCTTGTAGAATGAATACTAGGATCTAAGACAGAGACGGGTAGCAGAGGGATGAGGATGGGTGGAGGCCGGGTAGGGGGCTCAATCCTAGGGTCACACAGTTTGATGAATGAATGGAGGGATGAGTAAAGTACAGGGGAAGTATCTGCCGTGAAAAATGATGTGTGTGAACTTTGTAAGTAAACCAGCATAACATTAAAACAAAACAAAAGAAAACAACCCAAAAACCCAAAAAACAATGCAGGAGAAACCAAGTGCAAGCTTCCAAGACTCTTGTTCCAGTGAAGTCACATGAGAACGCACTGAATGCTAGAAATGGGGCGACAGAGTTGCCAGCAAGTTCACCACAGCTTTAGTGTAATAGGGTTACATGAAATGTGTCCTTGCTGCTAAGATTCTAGTTCCTCAAATAAAATTTAAGCCTCATAAATGACATCTTAAGGAAAAATATTCCTTGTCGCATTGATATGAGTACAGAAAGGCTTTGAGCACACAGAAAATTATCCCATGGACTGCCACAAGAATAAACATGCCATTCCTGGAGGAACTGGAACCAGAAGGTCCTTGGAGGGAGGCAAGAAAGGTGATCATTTCTTTCATGTACTTTGGACATGTTGTCAAGAGGGGCCATTCCTTAGAAAAAGACATCACATTAAAGACTGAAGGTTAGGAAAAGAGGGAAAGACTCAAAAAACTGGACTGACACAGTGACTTTAACGATGGACTGGGTTATATTAGAGATCACAAGGATGGACAAGGATAGGGTGAGGTTGAGATCTGTTGTCCGTAGGGTCACCATGAGTCAGTCAGCCAGTGGCACACAACAACAGCACCAGTTACAATGTGTCAGAGCCCAATTCTGAGATAGGGCTTGCTTTGGAATATGAAGAGTTGTTCTTTGTTCCCTGCATAGCTGCCCAAATCAGTTTTCTGATCTTCATACCTTCCTATAATAATCCTTTTATCACGCCAGCTACAGAGGGTCGAGGACTGCAGCCTCCAATATGGATTGAGGCTCAATGCCAAGAAGACAAAGATTCTCACCACTGGACTAATTAGCAGCAACAGAATGGATGGTGAAGAGATTGAGATTGTTCACAGCTTTAGTTTGCTTGGCTCCACAGTCAACACTCTTGTCATCAGTAGCCAGGAAATGAAAAGGTGCATTGCCATGGGAAAGTCTGCTGTTAGGCACCTCTCCAAAGTACTGAAGAGCAATGGTGTCTC
>NW_006399773.1:14150262-14151842 GCF_000299155.1 Elephantulus edwardii
ACATTGTCTCTGATACACTTACCCTCATTATCCCAGTCACTGAATCAATCCATCTCATTGAGGGTGTTCCACTCTCACGCTGTCCCTCCACCTTCCCAAGCATGATATGCCTCTCCAAGGACTGGTCTCTCTTTGCAACGTGCCCAAAATAAGTCAGATGAAGCCTCAGAATCCTTGCCTCCAAGGAATAGCCTAGTTTCACCCTCTCTAGAATTAAGCTCCATGTTACCTGGCAGTCCATGGTATAGTCAATACTCTTCTCCAGCACCATAGCTCAAAGGTATCAATTCTCTTTCTATCATCCCTAGTCATTGTTTAGCTTTCTGATGCATAGCAAGTTAATGGGGCATCAAGCTCACCTTTTTCTTCAGACTTACATCATTGCTCTTCAGTACTCTGGAGAGTTCCCTGACAACATACTTCCTCAATGAATTTTTTCTTTTGATTTCATGGCTGCTGTTAGCAAGAGGATTGATTGTAGAGCTAAGAAAACTAAATGTTTTTCTCAATCTCTTCACCATCCTTCATGATGCTTCAAATTGAGCTTCAATCCATATTGATGACTACATTCCTTGACCTTCCACAGTAAGTGCTTCAGGTTCTCCTCAGCTTCAGCAAGCAGGATTGTATCACCTGCATAACACAGACTGTTGATGTGTCTTCCTTCAGTCCTGATGCTGCACTCCTCCTCACAGAGCCCAGCCTCCCAGATGATCTGTTTTGCAAATAGATTGAAAATGTATGGTGATAAGACACATCCCTGGTATACACACTTTCTGATTTTGAAGTATGTAATGTTCCCTTGCTCTATTCTGATGACTGCCACCTGGCAGAACCTTGCATAAGCAGAACCTAGAGTTATTGTAACAAAAATACTACATGGAATATACTACATGAAGTTGGCTATTAAAAGCACAAATGTATTTTGCCACTGTTTAGGAAGCTAAGAACTGGATTTAGGGCATTAGTTCTGGGACAAGGTTTTTTTTTTTTTCTTTCTTTCTGTTCTCTGCAGTCTGAGGAACGATCTTTGGGTTTTTTGTTTTGTTTTTGTTTTATGGGGAAGGTTTTAGTCTTTGCTTATTTTTCATCTTAGATTCCTTGGTGATCATGTGACTTGTTTCATCCTTATTCATTTATGTTTGTTTACTCTGGCCTTTCATTTAAATAGACTTTTCACTAATACTGCCTTACTAACATTAAAAAAAAATAAGCCTTTGACAAGTAAAATGACATTATGACCACTGGTTAAAATTTATAGTACATATCTTGAAGGACTCCAAACAATCTCTAATACCACCTTCCACCACCAAAGACCAGAATATCTAATCTAGTAGAGTCTAAGGTGGCAGGGGAAGAAAATAAATTCCTCAGATAGTTTATCATTATTGGCAGTAAGAGATCCTTGGTAGCTATCAAGATAACTTCAAGGTAACTATCAAGATAACTTCAAAGTAACTCTCAAGTTAAGTTTCATTTTTCAAGTAATGAGTTCAATGCAAGCAGCAACCAACATCACAATCCTGAAAAATGGAAAATCTGAATTAACTCCTTTAGTTGAGCTTTTAATAAGACATTGC
>NW_006399773.1:14153580-14154752 GCF_000299155.1 Elephantulus edwardii
TGTAGGGGGGCCCTTGTTGTCTCCTGTCTTGCAGGGAACAAACAGCTCATTTTGTAGGATCTGCCACAAGAGAAATCCTAACTTATAAATCTGTAATTCCTTCAATTCCTGGACAAGGGTTTTCATATAATATTTGGTATAAAGTTTGGCTTCCCATAGAGACATATGGATAATCTTCTCCCTAAAACTTAGTGCTTTTGAGAGCCCACTGGCTGATCATCTATAGGTTGTTTCCTACTTGACAGAACACAACAAAAACAACTTATTGTTATTATGTGTATTGAGTTGCCTATGACTCATAGTGACCCTACGTATGATAGCTCTGTACTGTCCCTTATTGAGCCCTTCTTCCCATTTCCAACACACCTACCCCCATTAGCCCACTTACTGTGTCAATCCATCTCATCTAAGACACCCTTCACTTTCCACCAAGATTCATCTAACATCGGCAACAGTGCGTTTAGTGGCACAGCTTCTCCTAAATTCAGCATGTATTTCTGGCAGTTCTCTGTCAATGAACTTTTCAATTGTTTTCAGATAATCTTCAATGGGATTTTGCTTGTGTGTAACATTAAAGATCTTTCCAAGCATGATGACTATTCCAAGAAAGAGCCTTGCCTAACTTCATGTCCAAAGTATGAAATCTTTGTTATCTTTGTCCCAGGGAGGACCCTGGCTGCACTCTCTCCAAGACTTATCTTCATGTGAAGATGGAGACAGATAATATAATACTTAGAAACCATGGAATAGCAAGTATTTCTGATAACCATCTTAAACTGCAAAAAAAAAAAAAAAAGAAAGAACTTCTCTAACATCATACTGACATCTTTATTTTAGGGTTCTTGTGGCTAAATTGAAGAAAAAATAAATTTCTATTGCTTTGAATAATCCAATTTTTGGTATTTCTTTATCCCTTTCATATGAAACTAATGAACCTAGTGCAGTAACTTTGCAGTTTTTTGATCACATGAAATTATACAAACCTATCAAGTATCTCCCAGGCTCTGGCCATCATGAGGCCTAAGTCTGAGCTGTGTGCTCTGACAGATTCAGGGGCACTTAGGCAACTTAATTGTGTCTTCTGAACATATGGATACTCCCTTTCTCTTGCATAATGGTTTTGAAAGGAAAATTTTTAAAACAATGTCCCCAAACCCAAGTATTGTAAGAAC
>NW_006399773.1:14155087-14166236 GCF_000299155.1 Elephantulus edwardii
CCCTAGTTTGGGGTCTTTCAGTTTACTTCTGTGAAGATTTGACATGACGCATTAGTGGATTTGACAATAGCTTATTGATTATGTGGGCTACTCTGGTGTCAAATCACTCCCTATTGTTTGCTCAGACATTCAATCACACACCAAGGGAGAAATTTTTACATAAAGAGCAGTTTGTTATAGTTTATGTGTGTCAATTTGATCACCCATGATTCTCTACTTTGGCAGCTGTGATACAAAAATTCCCTCCATAAGATCTGATCTCATCACTTTAAGATGAGAACAGTGGTGAATCAATGGAAAGGGAATTTTCTTAATTTGTTGAAACCTGCTTCAAATCTATATGATTGTTCAGAGAAAGGTCTTCCTTTAGTTCTATATCTTACCCTGAGTCTTGAATTTGACTTATCTTTTCTCTGGTTTCTTGAATTTGAACCAGTGCTGTGCTGTATAGTTTGCCAGTTTTTTGATTCATTAACCTCCTAAAACCATACTGATGTAAGTTCATCAGCTTCTAAAAATACGCCAAACAGGAGAATTTTCAAACCTGACATCTAATCTTAGATGGAATGAAATTAGAACTTGAGACTTGGCAGTCTTTACATGCATGTGAACAATTTACTTGAAATCTCTAAATATCTCTCTCATTTAATTTCTCTAGAGAACTCAGCCTAAGACAACATCTTTTCTGGTTGATACAACATTTTAATTCATAACGTTGGAATCTGTTCTGTGACCTTTCAAAATAAATTTACTAGAAACTCCATATAATAATTCTATGTATTATAGATAACGTTTGTATCATTGTATTTGCTGGGTCACTCAACCAAGTATAAGTTATTCAACAGATTGTTGCACAAGAGTTTGTATCAGTTTATAACATAATCTCTTTCTTTCTTTTTAAATTTTATTTTTAATCTTTACTATTTTAATTTTTTAAATTTTATGTTATTTTGCATACAAAGAACATAAAATTTGTGTACGTTGTTTTTCACCGTGAATCTTTCCCTTTACATTTACCCATTCCTCCCTCCACCATCAAATTGTATTACCCTATGATTAAGTACCACTCCCCTTGGATCCTTGTACTTATTCTACAATAATAGTCTTATGTATACAGTATTTGTCCTTATGACACTTATTTAGTTCACTTAGCATAATGCTCTCCACTCCCTCCTATGTTAGGTAGTAATTTATAAATTCATTGCTCTTGTATGATGCATAGTATGCCATTGTGTGAATGTACCATAATTTCTCTATCCATCCATTGTAGCTGGGCATTTGGGCTGTTTCCATGTTCTTGCTATGGTGAATAATACTGCTATGAACATTGGTGTAGAAGTTTGTGACTCAATTCTCATTTTCTCAGGGTATATTCCAAGCAGTGGAATATGTGGGTTATATAGAATTTCTATGTTCAGCATTTTGAGGAAACACAAAATTGCCTTCCAGAATGGTTGTGCCATTCTACAATCCTACCAACATTGTATAAAAGTTTCTATCTGGCCACATCCTCTCCAACATTTATTACTTGCTTCTCTTCTAAACTTTGCCACTGACACTTGGGTAACATGGTATCTCATTGTGGTTTTATTTGCATCTTTCCAATTGCCAGTGATGTTGAGCTATTCTTCATGTGTCTGTTGCCCATCCAAATATACTCCTCTGTGAAAAGTCTTTCCATATCTTTTGCCTATTCTGTAATTGGGTTATTAGTCTTTTTTTTTTCCTGGATGCCCTGCAGGATTCTGTAAACTTGAGTGATGAGACCCTTGTTTGAGATGGTATTGCCAAATGTTTGTTCCCAGGCAGTAGGTTTTCTTTTTACCCTGTTGATAAAAAGTTTTGATGCACACAGAGATTTAGTCTTTAGAGGTTCACATTCATCAGTTTTATCCTCTTCAGATTGTACTTTTCTGGCTGTATTTGGCAGTCCCTTTATACCATAGTCTAAGCTTACTAAGCTTGGCCCCTGTTTGTCTCTTAAGAGCATTAAGGTTTGGGGCTTTACTTCGGGGACTCTGATCCACCTTGAATTGATATTTGTGTATGCTGTGAGATGTGGATCCTTTTTCAGATTTCTGCAGGTAGCAGTCCAATTCTGCCAGCAACAGTTGTTCAAGAGATTGTCATTTCCTCATTTGATGGGTGTTATTTCCCTGCCAAATAGCAGTTGAACATTGATAGATGGGTCCATTTCTGGGTTCTCAATACTGTTCTACTGGTCTATGTGCCTCTCAATGTACTAGTATTATGCTGTTTTTGTTACTACCCTGTTTAGGAGGTTTAGAGGTCAGGTAGTGCTATGCCTACCACATTATTTTTGTTTTTCATGAATGCTTTGCTTATTCAGGGTCTCTTTCCTCTCTAAATAAACAACAATTTCCCTTTTGATTTCCTTGAAAGTGAATTTGGTATCTGTATTGGGATTTTGTTTAATATCAGAACTCCCTGTGAAGTGATAGTGTCTATTGTATCCTATGTGATCAAACATGTTGTTGTTGTTACGTGCCATCGAGTCACCTGCGACTCATAGTGACCCTATGTACAACAGCCTAAACTCTGCTCTATCCTGTGCCAATCTTATTTTCTCTGATACATCTACCCCAGTCACTGAATCAATTCCTTTCATCAATGGTCTTCCTCTCCTGCCCTGTCCCTTCATCCTCTCAAGCACAACATCCCTCTCCAAGGACTGGCCCTGCCTTGCAACATGTCCAAAGTACGTCAGACAAATCTTCAGAATCCTTGCCTCCAAGTAGCAGCCTGGTCTCACCCTCTCTAGGATAAACCTGTTTGTTCTCCTAGCCATCCATGGTATATTCAAAACTCTTCTCCAGCACCACAGCTCAAAGTCCTTTCAAAAATTATTTTTAGTTGAGCAGTTATCGTTACTCTTATAAACTGGTTGGCAGAGTGGTTCACTCTGCAATTATACTTGTTAATAAATCTTTGTGACATTGTTTCTAAGTATGATTGCCTTGGAAATTGTGTAGGTCAATTCTACTTTGCCCTGTTGGGTCACCATAAGCTTAATGGTAAGGGGTTGTGTGACAAATCCAAAGGCAAACAGTTCAAATCGGCCAAGTGCTATGAGCAGTAAGGAAGCAGAATCTCCTCCCGTGTTATTTACAGACTCTGAAAACCCACTGCGGGTCACTTATGGGTCAGTTTTGACTTAACAGCAATGAACAGCAATTATGTAATAACTTAAGAGAAGATTATGTCCAT
Organism: Elephantulus edwardii; assembly: GCF_000299155.1. Lineage (NCBI taxonomy): Eukaryota > Metazoa > Chordata > Mammalia > Macroscelidea > Macroscelididae > Elephantulus > Elephantulus edwardii. Next base: position 14,158,316 of record NW_006399773.1, read on the forward strand.
TTAATTACTGAGACTTGCAATCTTACCTAACTCTCCCTCATCTGAATTCAATCCTGTTACCAGGCATAACTACTGTAAAAGAAGACATTTTGCCTGTAGATGTATATATGGATTCACTTCTTCACCATTATTTAAGATTGATTTCTAGGGAATATATTTGGTATATTGGAAATTTAAAATTAATTATGAAGAAAAATAATTCTGTTTCCTTCAAACTTTGTTTATAAGAAATAATAATAAAAATTTTGGCCTAAATCTATTTCTTTCTACCACAGGGGAAAATGCATAATGAATGTATCTATTGTTTGTTAATAAGAAATCTATGTTTGCTTCCAGTGTATGTGGGCAGTAATTTGGCCAGATGTGATATATCTTAATTAGAAAATTAATTGACAAATATCTTCAATTAATTTTTGGATGAATTTTATTGTTAAAAATATGAGTCCTAGAAATTAGTTACTTAATTTTAATGACATTTTTTTTTCTGTGTAGGGTCCTGAATCTATTTGATTATTTTGGTATATTTTGGAATTTTGGCTCTTGATATTCATTTTCATTTTTATTGTCTTATTGCCATTATCAGAAAAATAAAATGCTGATAGAGTAAACAATTATTTCTTTTGTTACTATGATATTATTTTTTTTCTGACTCTCCCTTTCTCTGTCTCTCTTTAATGTACCAGTCATCTTATTAGTACTTCCCAAAGACCACTGCCACTTACTATTTAAGAGCATTGAACATCTTTCTTCACTACATGAATTTTCAGAACCATCATTCCCTTTCATCACTAATTAAAAATTAGAACATTAATTTCCTTCAATTTGAGGATATGTGATGTATTTACACATCACTTGTTTTAATGATAATTATAATATTTTGAAAGCAACAAAAACATTTTTTTTATGTTACAGGTGTTGCTTATTATACTTGGCTGAGATCCAAGTTTCTCAAATGAAGAGGCTCCATTAGAGTTTCTGTAATATTTCACTTGGCATAGTCCAGGGCCATTGCTAAAAGCATATGTTTATCAGCGTCTTGTAAGCACATTGCTGTAATGTAGAACTACAAGGTATGAGGTTTTTGTTTTGTTTAATTTTTGTTTCCTCTGCTTAGGCTGACTGTATTACCCAGTATTCTAAAATAGCCTCAAAAATCCTCCCCTGGACATGTATACACACATTGCATAACCCTTTCTTGTGGCACATAACAACAACAACAAACATCTTCTAATATCTTCCCACTTTCAACCACATGCAACATTAGAATTATGGTCTACAGTGATTGGAAAATGCTTAGCGCAGTCACAGAAACAGAATTAAGAATTAAAGGCTGTGAATAATCTTCCTGTTAAAATAATTAGGTAGTAGGTAGAGGGTCAGTGATCAACATACAAAAATCAATTGGATTTCTCTACAGTGACAAAGAGAATAAAGAGCTGGAGCTCAGAAAAACAATACCCTTCACAATAGCTAATCACAAAACGAAATACTTGAGAGTAAATCTAACCAGAAGAACAAAGGATCTATTCAAAGAGAATTAAAAACATTGTTAACATGAAACAAAAAGAGACCTGGAGAAGTGAAAAAATATGCCTTGCTCATGGATAGGAAGACATAATATTGTGAAAAAGACAATACTACCAAAGGAAATTTACACTTGCAATGCAATCCCAATACAAATACCAATACCATTCTTCAAGGAGATGGAAAAGGTAATCTCCAATTTCATTTGGAATGGAAAGAGGCCCTGAATAAGCAAAGCCCTGCTTAAAAAGAGAAACGAGGCAGAAGGCATCTCACTCCCTGATTTAAAATCCTACTACACTGCCGTGGTGGCCAAGACAGCATTGTACTGGTACAATGACAGGCACAGAGATGAATGCAATAGACTTGAGAATCCAGAAATCAGCCCACCTACCTACGGGCAACTGATTTTTAACAAGGAGATGAAATCAGTTAAGTGGGAAAATGACAGCTTTTTAAAAAAGAAAAGTGACACTGGCAAAATTGGAAAACTATCTGTAGAAAACTCAAGCAAGATCCACTCCTCACTCTATATACCAACACCAACACAAAGTGGATCAGGGACCTATGACCAAAACCAAGGACTATAAACTTCATTAAGTAAAAGCTTGGAAGAACTCTTGAAGTCCTAATCCACAACAAAAACAGTATCCCAAGCATCCTGAAAAATTTACAACCAGGATAGAATAAAATAGAGGAATGGGACCGTCTAAGAATCAAATCCCTATGCACATCCAAAAACTTCTCCAACAGGATAAAAAGGGAAGCCACAGATTGGGGAAAAAATATTTGGTAGTGACATGTCAGATAAGGGACTTATATCTGGAATTTATAAAATATCGAAGCACTACAACAAGATAAAGGTAAATAACCCAATTGAAAAATGGACACAGGATATGAACAGACACTTCACCAAAGAAGACATTCAGATAGCCAACAAACACATGAAGAAATGTTCAAATTCTCTAGCTCTAAGAGAGATGCAAATCAAAACAACTCTGACATATCATCTCTCCCCAGTAAAAATAGCAAAATTTAGCAGAACAGAAAACATCAAATGCTGGTGAGGTTGTGGAGAAACAGGAACCCTTATTTACTGTTGATGGGAATGTAAACTGGTGCCACCACTTTGGAAAGCTATATAGTGCTTTCTCAAAAAGTTGAAAATAGAAATACCATTTGACCCAGTAATTCCATTACTGGAAATATACCCTAAAGAAACCATAACTGCCACCCAAGAAGATATATGCATACACATGTTTATTGCGGCTTTGTTCACAATAGCAAAAAGTTGGAAACAACCCAAGTGTCCATCAACAAACAAATATATAGAGAAGCTGTGGTACATTCACACAATGGAATACTATGCTGCATTGAAAAACAAAGAATTCATGAAATATTATACAAAATGGGTGACCCTGGAGGACATTATGCTGAGTGTAATATCTCAGTCACAAAAAGACAAAGATAGCATAGGGCCAGTGTTGTAAAATAGAACTGACATTGGGGGTTGAGGGAAGACTGAGAAGGAGGAGATAAATAATGTATACCGCATTGAAACAGATGAGGGAAAGAACTGTTTAAAAGGATATATGATTAGGTATTATTGTCATGACAGGAGTCCAGAATGAAGGCTGCTGAGTGGGTCTTGAGGGGAGGGATTGTATATCAATGAAAGATTTTTTTCTTTTACTTTTCAAAGAGAAGAACAAATTGCGGGGGGGGCGGATGGCAGGGAGAAAAGTGCAACAGTGATTGACTGGAAAGCCAAAGTCTAAAAATTAAAAAAAGAAAGAGAAGAAGAACTTCAATAAGACAGATCGACACAATGACTGTAGCAATGGCCTCAAGTGTATCAGAAATAATGAGAATGGCACAAGGTAGAACAGGGCTCAGGACTATTGACCTGAATAGGATCACCAGGAGTTGTACTCTACTGACTGGAAGGTGCCTAACAACAACAGTAATTTTTAGTTGAGGTAGTAGAGGCTGTAGTTGGAATTGTAAAAGTATAGAATGTGTTCACAGAACGTTCAATAGACAGAAGCGCAGAGAAGGTAGTGAAAGACAGAAACTGAAGGTCATATGCTAATTATAAATCATGTTGGCATATATTTAGCCTGTAGTTGTTTGTATCTGTTGTGTTAAGAATAGTTGTTCAAAATGGACTCTATAGCACTTAACAATATAGAGAGAACTCTGTTGGCCTAGTGGATAGAAAGTTATGCTACCAAGCCAAAGGTGGGAGATTTTAATCTATAGCCCTCAGGCCTGGTTTTAATTGTTTTTTAATCAAACATTCTTCTAGACATTGCTGTACAGAGAACTTGTGGTTGCTGTGATGCTAAACACTTTGACACTGATGTGTCAAAAGGGATAATGGTTACCCATGGTGGACAGTGTTTGTTGAGGCTCCCCATTTAAAATAAGCCTGAAAGCACGAGTGGCATCCACTTCCAAAATAGCTTGCTTCCAGAAACCCTGTGAACCTGGAGAAAGGATGAAAGTTATAAAAGTCTTCAGGTCTTTCTTTCATAGGGTTGCTATGAGTTGTCTACAATAGCACTTAACAACAACAACAACAAACCCTTAACTTTGTCATGTGATTGAGTCCTATATGCAAATAGAGTGTGTTAGCCTATCTACAATGGGATTGGCTTGTCTTGCCACTGAATTGAGTGAATACAACAGCAGAATAGTGGTATCTTCCCCATCAACAAAGAAGAAACAACAGGGTTGGGGTAAGACTGAGAAAAACTGAGTAAATTATGTGTACTGCATTGAAACATATGAGGGAGAAAATAAGTTCAAAGTTATATATGATAGGGAATTATGGTTATCACAAGAGTCCAGGATTAAGGTTGCATAGTGTAGTGGACTCGAGGCAGGGGGAAGGGGAACTGTATACCAATGAAGGAATTTTTCTTTTACTTTTCAAAGAGAGGAGCTAACTGAGGGGTAAGAGGGCATGGAGAAAAGTGCAACAATGAACAAATGGAAATCCAAAATCTCTGTAAATGTTCATTAAAATTAATAAAATAAAATTTTAAAAAATGAGGTTTATACACAAAAGGCACACTTTTAGGTTATGGGAGGTAAAGAGAATAACTTGTATTTCTCTTAGCCTAGACTAAAATTTAATTTTTCAGATAATTTATGCTTAATATAATACTGTGATAAAATATATTTAAATTCTCACGTATAAGGAGCTCTAATTGTGAAACTAAGTGCTCAGCTAGCTACTAACAAATATTACCCTGCAGTTTCAATAAGGAAGCAAAGTGCCATGATATTTATAATTATTACAGCCTAGAAAATCCTAGGGCATTTCTATAGGCACTTCTATCTTAATACAATAAATATTAAAGCACAAAATAAACAGCTAAAAATATATATATTTATGGGAAATTAAAAAAAAAAGAAAAGTGAAGAAGAAACAACAGAATGTAGCATGTCCTGTGGAACCAGAGATTCTTACACAAGAGACTACGGGAGTAAAAGCCATAGCACAGTAATAGCCACAGCTAAGAACTAGAGACCTGACATGAGACAGAGCAGACCTCGGGGATGCTACTCTCTATGGAATCTGAAGTACAAGCCTTTGTTGGACAACTGAGGGCTGGGTGGGATAGACTTGGTAGGACTCAGAGCTTTGTAAAATTGGCCTAAAACTGCAAGGCTCAAAGCTGAGGCAACTTGGAGCACATTTCAAAAGCTGTCCTGATTATATTCTGCTATTAACTTGAATTAAAGTCTTTCAACCTCTCCAATATGGTCTTGTATGCTCTGTAAACTGTCATTTTGAATTTTGGACCCAAGAAAGCAGTAAAATTTTGTTGGGATAGGGAGAAAGAGGTGCAGGAGCATGGGGCACATATCTGACCTCATGGGAACTTGTTTACTATGTTGATGTTGTTGATGGGGGGGGCAATTTCCGTTTGTGACTTTGGTAAGGTCAGATATGGTCATCTGCAGGAGACTCTTGCTCTTTTTGTATTATCTCAGTGCTTTCTAAACTTAAACTCTCAATAAAGACGATTTGTTTAAGAGAATTAGAATTGGTGTCTGCCTAATAATATGTTTTCTTCTTTAGCTGGGAAGGGTTTGAAATCATCTTTGAGGCTTAAAAGTCACTTTTAAAAGTTGAGTTCTGTATTATTATCATGAGTAGTTTGTGGAAAAAATGAGAAATCTTTAAAACAAAAGATTAGCTTGTGGGGCAACATTTATATTTTAATGTGGAAGGGGCAGGATGGTTAGAGAGAAAAGCTGGAGCAACAATAATATATCAGGGGAAAATATATAAAATACTGCAAATAACTTTATTCTTCAATCCCAAGAATAGAATTAAGAATTAATTATGCCTGGGTGCTAAGATTTGTTTAGTTGTTCCTTTATTTATTGTTCTAGAGAGAAGGAAAAGAATACTACAGGAAAAGTCTGCTCTCATAAGGCCTAAATGTAAGAAGCTACGCTGCAGTCCTAAACGCACATGGTTCGAACCCATCCACCAGCTGCTCTGCAGGAGAAGGATGGACAATCTCTTTCCATGCAACTGGGGTAAAATATTTCTGAAAGCCAACTGGAGGGTCAGAGATGAGTCAGTTCTGACTCAATGGTACAGAATAAACAATAACACTACTATAAAAAAAATTAAAAAAAAAACAAAAAATACAAACCAACAAACTCCAATCAAGCCAAACCAAGCAAGCAAAAAAATGACAAAAAGTAAAAAAAAAAAAACCAAAACCAAAACATAATGCTGCGTAAGTTCCTATGAAATTCCCTATGTAGTATGAAAAGAAAAACAGCCTAAAATAGCTATGTGACCATGGGCAATTTTAACAGAGAGAACACTTTTATTGGACTATCTTCATAATAACAATGACAGGCAAAATATATTGAAAATAAAGGTTGTCTATCAAGGTCTACAGTTCTCATTCAGAGAATTCTTGCAATTCAAACAGTTGGCATGGAAGAGATACCATTTCAAGATTTTAATTTTATATATTCAGCCATGCAACCGCATTAGGGGTTTCCTCTTTTTTAGCCTTAGAAGAAGAAAGAATGAATGAAATATTCCTTATAAAATAGTTAATTATTCTTCTTGTGGGAAAAGTCAGCTTATTACACATCACGTGGAAACTGAGAAGAAAGGAGGATAGTAGTCTATTTTTGTGCTCAGTTGAGAAATATAAATATTTTAAAATTTTTCCTACTTATCATTTCTTGTATTCTATCTATTTGGTATATTAAATTCATATATAATAATTTGAAAGCTTCTGATTTTACATGAAAGTAATTCTGTTTGGTAGAGACCCAGAGAACAGATCCATCCAGTGTGCATTCAATACCATTTACGTGCAGCTTGCTGTATACAGCACACTGTGATCAATAAATAGTAAATAACTTACATTTCCTAACTCATTCTGGAGTTTTTATACAAGCGTTGTTGGTTTAAACTTTTTTAAGAACTCATGAAAAATGCTCCCTGGTTTTATATGAGTTGGAGGACACACAGATTTAAAAATTATAATTTATATATACACAAAGACTAATAACTGATTTCACAGCTCATTAATTCAATTGATGAACACAGTAAAAAAGAAATGCTGCAAAATATAGCAGGCTGATAAGATGGGAGAGGAAGTGTATAATTCCACTCAGGCACTATTCAACAAAAGTAGATGATCAAATGCGCTTTAAATAAAGTGATAAATTTACAGGAGAAGATGATTAACTTTAATTATGGCACTCTGTTTAAAATCAGACTTGAGGAAAATGCAGATCCCTCCTTTAAGCTTCCCCAAATCAAATGGCCTTAGTTAGCTAACAGGATCAATAGAAAATCCTTTGGTAAACATATGTGAAGATTATCTAAGGGTAATTAATTTTTAGATGTAATAAGTTAACAGCAAGTTGGAACTGGAGTGCATCTTTAAATTTTCTTGCTGATTCAATTTCAGTAAAACCCCCCCTCAGCCTTTTGTCAGTGCCATAAGGCGTTCTGATGGTGCAGTGGTGACAGCTCTCTGCTGCTAACTGAAATGTCGACTATGTGAACTCATCAGACACTCCAAGGGAGAAAGAAGAGGCAGTCTGTGTCCATAAAGTTTTATAGCCTTGGAAAATGGTTTAGAAGCATTCTACTTTTCCTACAAGATTGCTTTCAATCAGAATCGACTCAGTAACAGTGGATTTGGTTTGAGATAGAGTATAGGGGAAAGAGAAAAAGGGGAAAAGAGAGAGATGAGACACAGAATACTGTATTCATAACATATACATAAAAGATACTTTGGGGTTTTATTACTTTACCATGATGCAAACCTTTAGTCATTTATCTAAGTATAAGGGCAAATATAGGCTTAAATGTACATGTGTTAACTAATTAATGCTG
>NW_006399773.1:14166406-14169700 GCF_000299155.1 Elephantulus edwardii
GAAAATGACTTTGTAAATGTCATTATACTGTAGTCACATCCAATCTAGTGCAGAATAGGCCACAGTAATATTAATACTCAATTATAAATGTAATTCCATAACTAGGCCTTTATTATTTCCAAATGAAAACTCAGTCTTTACTAAAGGCTAACTGTAAGGGAGTTTGCACTCTTATGGTACACAAATAGGACTTAAAGATAAGAGCTTTGCAGTACCAAGGCTTCAGAATTAATATAACTTGACCAAGGGGGTGACAGACCTCATGAGTCACTGCCCACCCTGAATAAATGCTAGAAGGAGCTACAGAGAGACTGTCAAGGTCAAAGCTCAGTGCTATTTCAGACAGATGCTATTCTCTGTTCAGCAGCCACTCTCTCCTGCTTCCAGCTTCCCAAGATGAACTGGTGCACTGCAGGCACTCCGGATGAACCTGCCAGTTTTAATAATAATCAAGAAGACTCTTAAATAAATGTCTCCAGAAAGAGAAGCAATTGAAAACCGTGAACGTAAGGACTACTTGAACTGTGGCTCATTGCAGAAAGTGCACCCTTCTTGTCTAATTCAGAACAAAGGGGCTGAAGAAGCACTTGGAAAGTCACTCCTGGTAGCCAAAAGGGTCATCAGAGCTGCACCAGTTGTCAGGGTCCTCCTAAAACTCACGCACAGCTGGAGGAGTGCAAAAGTGGAGAGGAGCAAGTCCCTGTGAATCAATATACACTGGTTGAGATTTGGTGTTCATTTTATTTCCGTTATCTTTAAGTCACAGAGTTACGAGTGATACAATTCAGAGTGAAACATTTAACAGAGCTGTGATGTGGAAGGAAGAGCAGGAGATAAATACAGACTGCATACTCTTAGAGTGGTTCATCCTATGAAGTGCTCCCAAGAAGGATTCTCCTCAAGCTACTATTGTTTTTCTTCTTTCCAACTATAAGATCTGTCTGGTCTTAACTTTCATTTAAGCTAATTTTCAGGTAAGTTAAATTTCATTTCATTTTCAACACACTTATAGCCTTTCATTTAAAAGGTTTCCAGATGAAAAGTGTCACACATGGTAGATTTCTATTTGTATTTTTACTTTCAATATCATTTTGATATTGGAACAGAATAAACAGAATTTTGAAACTTCTCAAATAGCAAATCTAAACTGCCTTCATTTTCTAGTCAATAATGTTAATAACTTACCATCTTTCACTATCACAAAAGCTCCATTTCTCAGAGTAATTCTTATCTCAGATATTTATTTATAAGTGTCCGTGATAGGTGTAAATAGACATTATCTAAACACTAAAACATAAACTCAGAGACACTGAGTTGGTTCTGATTCATCATGGTTCTCCAACAAGTTTCCTTATCAGTAAAATTGTAATGGAGGAAATTAGCCACCTTTTTTTGAGAAGCTCTTGGTTGAATCAAATTAACACTCAGCCTTTGGATTAGCAGCAGGGCACACAGTGACCCATGGTTATGAGAGGCATAAACCACGTGAGAGGAGATTGCACATCTTTCTCCCACAGAGCAGCTGGTAGATTTGAATCTTGTACATTTGGGGTTGCCGCCCAGCTTTGTGCCACTGCCGCTGATAACTCACTGGAGGATCAGTTTTAGGTCAGTTCTGACTGGATGGCACACAACGACATTTCAACAAACGTGTCCACCTACAAAGGAGACTGGAAACATTCACTGAAAAGATCAGTCATCAGAAACTCCGGCAAGGATTATATTTCGGCATAAAGAAGACAACTGACAAGTATATTAATTAAAAATTACACTTAGGCCCATGATCAAATTCATGTTAACAGGAGAAAAGACCCCCAGTGAGATAAACTGACACTGAGGCTCCAACAATGGGCTCGATCAGCAGAGATTTTGAGGCGGCTGTAGGACTTGGCAGTGGTTAGCTGTGAGTTGGAACTGACTTTAAAATGCCTAAAAACAGCAACACAGTTTGCATAATGCATTGCTCACAAGTGTTATAATGTTTCCTTGTCTTTTCTTTGGAATTAAACTAAGTGTAGAAAAAGGTCATAACTTTGGCTTAAAGCTTTGTCTTTCCTCTTTCCAAGACAATTCCAGGTAGGAAATCAGCTGAAGAGCTGTCAATTTCAAATACTCCTTGCAGCTGTGAAATAGATTACTTCTTTTCTCAGAGGTGAGGGGGTGACCTAAGAAGAAATGGAAGTGTCCTCTTACACTTCTTAAATGTGTTTCAAATGTTACTTCTCTCTATTCTAACATAATCCCAATCAATGTTATATTCACAATTCCCCTAGTTTATATCAGAAATTATGCATTTTTCTCCTTGCATTCATTCTCAGACACTTCACATATAATTATTCTTCCTAATAATACATCTCAAAATACGTATCTTCTTAATATGTTTCAATATTTTCTTCTTTTCTCTAAAGTAAATCATAAGACAGTGTTTCTTGAACTTTCCATGTTCTATCTGCCTTATACATTTTCCTCACTCTGTGTTGCAATAGTATAAACTTTTTGAAGGTTTTTAAATGAGCTGTGACTTTTCCACTTTAAGGCTTTCAGATACATTATTTACTATTAAGCCTAAAACAATATCCAGTAATTTTCTCCTTTCCTCTTGGCATAGTGAATGTTGATCAACTGACAGAACTTCACTTACATAATTAGATCAAGTAGACACTCACACATCCTCTTAGCCAACCTGATTTCAAAATAGCTGTTTTGGAGAATAGCATACACAGTATTTGCATCTTATATCAAATGCAAAAAAGAAAAAACAAGGGCTGGTACACATTCCTGAGAAACCCTCAGATGAAATGACTGAATGAAGTTGGTGGATAAATGCTCCAGCCTCTGTTCTTTGTAATTCACTCTGTCCTGAATAGGTGCCGAATGGTTGTTTTAGAAATTCCCAACAGGACTGAGAACCCCAACACTTGTTAGGAATAAACTAGTTATTGTGTTTCTTTTTTATCAAATAATCTCTTGTGCCTTTTTGTTTTTTCTCAATCTTTAATTTATCTTTCCTGGGCTTGGTTCCAATTGCTCTATCTACAGTTCTAAAGTCCTTCTATCAAGAAGCATGCTACATCCTTCCTTCAAGTGTCTCATCAAAGTTGTTGTTGTTGTTGTTATATGCCATTGAGTCGCTTGCAACTCATAGCGACCCTATGTACAAGAGCTCTAAATGCTGTTCTATCCTGTGCCAACCTAGCCGTCTCAAACACACTTATTCCCACCGCTCCAGTCACAGAATCGATCCATCTCACCAAAGGTCTTCCTCTCCTTCACTTCCTCTCCACTCTGCCAAAC
>NW_006399773.1:14170612-14171820 GCF_000299155.1 Elephantulus edwardii
CCGTTTTTCCTTGTCTTTTCATCTCCAGAGTAATATATCATATGGTCATCAGACTCAAAATGCCCCATGCATAATTTTATTTTTTCCTATCTCAGGATTTCTTGCAAACTAAATTATTCATTCTGGAATAAAAAAGGAAATCATTCTAAACCCTTTAAATATTAATTTATGCAAATTACGTGTTTAATAACACACCTAATTCACACTTTGTATCCAACTTTATTAAAACTTACTGAGGTCAAGTACATTTTGACTTAAAAAAACTCCTTAAAACAGAATAGAACTCCCCCAAAGGGTTTTCAAGGCAATATGTCTTTATGGAAATCAACTGTCATATTTTTTTTTGTCCTTCTGTTGGGAGTTTGGTGGATTAGAACCTTAACCTTTGGTTAACATTTGAGTGCTTAACTATTGCAGTGCCTGAACTTTTTTAATTAGGTGTTTCGTTTTGTTTAAATACAATACAAACTAAAAGATTACAATTCAGATATGTTTTTAAGATTTCTTCATTTTCTTCAACAAATGGCCCAGTAGTTTATGAATGTACAATGTGATTAATGGTGTATCTTTCTACTTCTTAAATATGTCACAATCTGTTTCACAATATAAAATATATGTATGTACATATATATTTTGGTTTTTTTTTTGTTTGTTTTTTTCTCATTTCTTCACTAAAATGCTATTTTGATTCATAAAAGTTTAGGTCATAGTAGCATAATAAACAACTGACCTCTTGCACTTGATTTAAACATGAACCTCCCCTAATGGACTTTTCAGGAATCAGATTGACTGTCTCTGTGTGACTATCTCCAATGATTCTTTGAGGAACAGACATCAGCAGTCAAAAACCAGACAAGGAGTTGATTGTAGAACAGACACTCAATTATTCAGGTATAAGTTTAAATCAAAGCTAAAGAAAATGAAACTATTTCTGTTAGGGACCTCTCCAAAGTACTGAAGAGCAATGGTGTTTCTCTGGAGACTAAAGTGTGTTTGATACAGGCCATGGTCTTTGCAATCACTTGTGTACAGAGAGTTGAACATGACTGGGGAAGATAGAAGGAGAATAGATACCTTTGAGCTGTGGTGCTGGAGAAGAGTATTGAATGTACCATGGACTGCCAAGAAACAAACAGATTCATCCTGGAGAGGGTTAAGCCAAGCTGCTTCTTGGAGGCAAGGATTCTGGGGCTTTGTCTAACACCCTT
>NW_006399773.1:14171920-14178244 GCF_000299155.1 Elephantulus edwardii
ATGCTGCCAATTGGCCCAGTGGTTAGAATCTTTGTTTTCTTGACATTTAGCTTCAGTCCATATAGGAGGCTGTATTCCTTGATCTTCTGCAGCAAGCGCCTCAGGTCCTCCTCAGTTTCAGCAAGCAGGGTCATCTGCATATTTTTTTCATCCTCCCCTCCCCCCAACAATGTTAGATGGATCTTGGCAGAAAGCAGAAAGAGAATACCAGAAGAATGTCTATCTGTGCTTCATTGACTATTCAAAGGTTTTTGTGTGGATCACAACAAACTATGACTGACTCTGAGAAGAATGGGAATCCCAGAACATTTGATTGTGCTAATGCGAAATCTGTACTTGGAACAAGAGGCAGTTGTCAGAACAAAGCAAGGAGACACTACATGTTTCAAAATCAAGAAAGGGGTCTTTTAGGGATTATTTTGTCTCCACACTTTATCAATCTGTATGCAAAACAGATCATCCGAGATGCTGGGCTGTATAAGTAGGAATGTGGCATCAGGATTGGTGGAAGGGTCATCAACAACCTCTGTTATGCAGATGACACAACCCTGATTGCTAAAACTGAGAAGGACCTGAAGCGCTTGCTGCAGAAGGTCAAGAACTGCAGCCTCCTATAGGGATTGAAGCTCAACATCAAGAAAACAAAGATTCTCACCACTGGGCAAATTGGCAATATCAGTATGGATGGTAAAGAGATTGAGATAGTTAACAGTTTTAGTTTACTTGGTTCCACAGTCAACACTCTTGGTAACAGCAGCCAGGAAATCAAGAGACGAATTGCATTGGAAAAGTCAGTTGTGAGGACCTCTCAAGAGTACTGAAGAGCAACAGCGTCAGGCTGGAGACTAAAGTGTCTGATTAAGGCTATAGTCTTCACAATTACATGCTATGCATTGGAGAGTCGGACAGTAACTAGGGATGATAGAAAGAGAACTGATGCCTTTGAGCTGTGGTGCTGGAGAAGAGTGTTGAATATACCATGGACTTCTAGGAGGACAAACAGGTTTGTCCTAGAAAGGGTAAAACCAGAATGCTCCTTGGATTCAAGGATTCTGAAGCTTCATCTGACATAATTTGGGCATGTTGCAAGGAGGGACTGGTTCGTGGAGAGGGATATCGTGTTTGGGAGAGTGGAAGAATGGTGCAGGAGAGGAAGACCCTTGATGAGATGGATCGATTCTGTAATTGGGGTGGTGGGAATGAGTGTGTTTGAGACGGCGAGGTTGGCAGAGGATAGAACGGCATTCAGGGCTCTTGTACATAGGGTCACTATGAGTCGCAAGTGATTCGACGGCACATAACAACAAGAACAAACAACATTTTTAGTGTTGAATGAGAACAAAGAATTTTTCTCATTCACTCTGAACACCCACGCTTAGAAGTGCAAGCATGGAAGTCAATGAGTATTTGTTGAAATGATCATTATACTTTGGGCACATAGCATGCAGGACAAAGGACATCATGCTCAGAAGGGTGGAAGGATGGCCCAGAAGAGGAAGACCCCTGATGAGATGGATTGATAAGTAACTGGGGAAATAGGGGTTGGTTTGCCAGAATCAATAAGACTGGCTTACAACAGGGCAGGGTTCAGATCTGCTATACATAAGGAGACTTGATGGCACATAACAACAAATAACAACATAAATACAAAATATATTTAATTAAAGTATGAGAGACAAATAACAAATGCCCACAAAAGTAATACAAATAGGGAAAGTCTGAGCTGGTATAGAGGTAAGTAAATCAAATGCTAATATTAAAAGCATCAAAAAGGGGCAAGGAAAAATGAGTCATCATAAAAGAAATATGGAATCAGTGAAAAATATGTCTGCTTAGTTGCTTTGTCTCTTAAAGTTGATTGTATTTTTTGTATATGAAAATTAAAACAATCACTTAAAATTGTAATATATTGTATAATCTTAAAACATATCAATAAAACCACTCAAATCAATGTTGTTGTTTTATTACATAAAACAAGTAAACCATAAGAAAATTTTTTTGCAAATTGCAGAGTCATCAGTTTGAATCCACTAGCACTTTTAAGGCAGAAAGATGAAGCAGTGTGTTCTTCTAAAGATTTAAACCCAAATTATTGCATGAAAAATGCTGTAATGGTACCCACCATGGACAGTGTTTGGTGAAGCTTCCAGTGTGAGACAGGTTTGGAAGTAGGAGTGGCATCCACTACCTAAACCACATGCCTCTGGAAACTCTATGAACTTTGATAAATGTCCGTAGTTATAGAAAGGCTTCAGGCCTTTTGTTCATAGAGTCGCAGTGAGTCATGCTCCACTTAACAGCAATCAACAACAATTACATAAGCAGAAGCATTTGAAATGATTAGTTGAACTGCTTTCAGGAAAATAAATTTCTATTCCAAGTTATTATCTGTACCAGAAGTTACGACTATCATATAAGAAATGAGCAACAAAGGAATCCACAGGTGCTAATTATTGGAGGAAAGTAAAAGAACGCATGGAAATAACATTTGTTTTGTTTTTGCTTTTTTCTCCCAAGTAAAGATAGATTTATTAGAAAAGGTATGTCCCAGAGAAATAACATCTACATTCCTTCCTGGAAAAGAAGTAATGGAGGAAACCATAATTATATTTTATTTTAAAATAAATACTGATTTATGAAACACAAGGTAGGGGAATATAAAAAAGCAAACAAATTAAGTTAATTGGGGGGAGAAAGAAGAGAGGAGACAATCAAGTTGGCTCAAGATAGAGCAGGGTTCAGAGCAGTTGTACTTAGGGTCACTATGAGTCACAAGAGACTCGATGGTGCATAAAACCAACAATAATATATATGATAGTCTCCCGGAGCAAAGAATCTTTAAACCTAATATTTTGACACTACTGATACTGAGAAACCCTCACATATACCGTGCACTCAGCTATTGGATTGTTGTTGTTTTTATATGCTTTTGAGTTGGCTGTGACTCATAGCAACCCTATGTACAACAGTCCTAACCCTGCTCTATCCTATGCCAATTTTATTGTCCCTGACACACCTACCCCAAATACCCCAGTCACTGAATCAATCCATTTCATCTATTTTCTTCCTCTCCTGTGCTGTCAATCTGCCCTCCCAATCATGACATCCCTCTCCAAGAATGGACCCCTCCTTGCAACATGTCCAAAGTATGTCAGATGGAGCTTCAGAATCCTTGCCTCCAAGGAGCAGCCTGGTATAACCCTCTCCAGGATGACCCCGTTTATTCTCTTAGCAGTCCATGTTACATTAAATACTCTAGAACCAGAACTCAAAGGCACCAATTCTTCTTCTATTATCTTTAGTCATTGTTCAGTTCTCTAATGCATAGCAAGTGATTGCAAAGACCATGGGCTGGTGTACCTTTGTCTCCAGACAGACATCATTGTTCTTCAGAACTTTGGAGAGATCTCTGACAGCAGACTTCTCCAAGGCAATATGTCCTTTAATTTCATGGCTGCTGGTGCCAAAAGTGTTGATTGTGGTGCCAAGTGGCCCAGTGGTGAGAATCTTTGTTTTCTTGATATTGAGCTTCAATCCATATTTAAGGCTGTAGTCCTTGACCCTCTGCAACATGTGCTTCAGGTTCTCCTCAGTTTCAGCAAGCAGTCATGTGTCATCTGCATACAATAGATTTTTGATGAGCCTTCTTCCAATCCTGATGTCACATTTCTCCTCATAGAGCCCAGCCTCCCGGAGAATTTGTTTTGCATGTGGATTGGAGATAGGATACATCCCAGGTATATACACTCTTTCCAATTTTAAAACATGCAGTGTTCCCTTGCTTAGTTCTGACCATTGTCTCCTGGTATAAGTATAGGTTTCATATAAGTATGATCAAATGTTCTGGGATTTTCATTCTTCTCAGAGTTAACCACAGTTTGTTGTAATCCACACAGTCAAACACCTTTGTATAGTCAATGAAACACAGACATATATTCTTCTGAAGAGGAGTCAGATATCGATCAAACAGGCAATCAAGATGCATTAATAATAATGGGTGACTGGATTACAAAAGTTGGGAACAGAGAAGACGGATCAGTAATTGGAAAACATGGTCTTGGTGACAGAAATGAAGCTGAAGATATAATTTTGTATAATCGATAATTTATTCATTGCAAATATGTTTTATAAGAAGCATACACGCTGACTATTCACATGGATTTAACCTGTTAGTATGCAAAAGAATCAAGTCGATCACATCTGTGTGAGGAATCACTGGAGAAGCTCAAAATCAGCTGTGAAAACTAGGCCTGGTTCTGATTGTGGAACAGACTTTAACTACTCATATGCAAGTTCAAGCTAAAGCTAAAGAAAATGAAATCAAATCAAAGGGAACCAAATATGACCTTGAGTCTATTTCACCTGAGATTCAAAACCATCTCAGGAACAGGTTTGAGGCCTTGAATACCAATGAGTGAAGACCACATGAATTATGGGAAAATATCAAGATTAACATCCAAGAAGTCATTACATATACAGAGAAGAAAGAAAAGACCAAAATTTATGTCAGAAGAAACTCTGAATATTGTAATAGAGCACCAAGAAGCCAAATCAGAAGGGGGAAATATCAAAATATTAAAGAGCTAAACAGATTTCCAAGGGCAACGTGGAAAGACAAAGTAAAGTATTATAATGAAATGTGCAAAGATGGGAGTCAGAAAATCAAAGGGGCAGAACTTGCTCAGTAGTTGTTAAGCTTGAGAAACTAAAGAACTAATTCAAGCCTCTAGTTGCAATACTTAAGGATGCTTTGGGCACAATATTAAATGATTAAGGAAGTACTAAAAGAAGATGGAAAGAATATACAGCGTCATTGTGCCAAAAGGAACTGGTGGACACAGAAAAATTTCATGAAACAACACATTAGCAAGAGCCTATGGTGATGAAGGAGGAAGTTTAAGCTGCTCTGAAAGAATTGGCAAAAACAAGGCCCCAGGAATTGATGGCATAGCAATTGACATATTTCAACAAACAAATGTTGACATAGATGTGCTCATCACATTGTGCCAAGAAATCTGGAGGACAACCACCTGGCCAACTGAATGAAAGAGATTGATATTTGTTCCCATTACAAAGAAGGGTGATCCAACAGAGTGTAGAAATTATAGAACAATATCATCAATATCACATGGAAGCAAGATTCTGCTGAAGATCATCCCAAAACGACTGGAACAACACATCAACAGAGAACTGCCAGAAGTGCAGGCTGGGTTTAGAAGGGGTCGTAGTACTAAGAATATTGTAGCTAATATTAGATGGCTATTGGCTGAAAGTAGGAAGTACCAGAGGAATGACTGTGTTTCACTGATTATGCAAAGACTATTAGATTAAGTACTTATTTTAAAAAGGAAGAAATGAATGAGGCTAACATATCAAGATTTGCTATTTGCTTTTAATTTGAGTTTTAGTCCTTAACAATAACCTCTTATTTCTTAACTGTGATTTTATCTCTTGTTCCTTTTCTAAGTGCATATAGGTATCCTCTTAATATTTTTGATAGTTTTGTCTGTCCTTTCCTACACATTCACCTGTCCAAAGATTTCTTGACTGTGTTATTTCATCAATATACCTCCTTGGAGATCATTAACTGTAGTTCAGTGATATCAATGAAAGTCTAACTGTAATTTGTCAGAAAGTAATTTGTCCAGCTCAGGAAACCCTAAGTTATTTAGGGCATCTAAGTGCTCATTTGATAACTCCTAATGTATTTTTACATTACATTTTTACATGTTTAGCTTAGATCAAAAATGATGTGATTCTCTTTCATTCATTAATCATTTTACTAGAGAAAGAAAGTGAAGTAGTAAATTTATTGAATTCTAAATGTGATGAGTACTTTCAGGACTGTACACATTTTTCCATTTTGCTTCTTTGGATTTTAAAAATTGTCTTTTTTTCTTACATATTACCCACACACATGCACCTTTACACAGAATATTCCTTAATCATTAATAATAGTCCTCATCTTCATAGGGTGGCCTAATGGTAAGAATTTGCACTGCAATCCTGAAGGTAAATGGTTCAAATCTACCAGCTGCTCCTTGGGAGGATAGATAATCTCCTCCCATGCCATTACTGCCTCTGAAAACTCACTAGAAGTTCAGCTATGGGTCTGTTCTATGTCAATGGGTGATAACAAAAGCTTCTTTCCTATCAATGTACCCTAATCAATTATCTTTCTGTGGTTTTAGAGATCATATAGAATGCAATATTCATTAATTTAATGTTATGTTGTTGTTATGTGCCATCGAGTTGTTTCCGACTCATAGCGACCCTATGCACAACAGCTCTAAACCCTGCTCTATCCTGCGCCAACCGCACCGC
>NW_006399773.1:14182451-14190297 GCF_000299155.1 Elephantulus edwardii
TCTATGAGATTGGTTGATTCAGTGACTGGGGTAATCAGGATGGGTGTGTCAGAGGCAGTGTGATTGGCACAGGATAGAGCAGGGTTTAGGGCTATTGTACATAGGGTCGCTATGAGTCTCAAACGACTCGACAGCAAATAACAACAACAACAACAGGCTAGAGAGCACATCCAAGGCTTTATCTATTAGTTGAAACATGTTAATTGTCATTCCATTGATCCTTAGGTCCTTATATTTTGTCAATTATTCCAGCAGCATTTGAACTTCCTCCTTTGTTACCATTGGCTCCTGTTCATAGGGTACTTCTGAAATTTTTCAGGGTCAACTAGTTCTTTTTAGTACAATGTTTCTGTATATTCCCTCCATATTCTTTTGATGTTTACTTGATTGTTGCAGATCAAGGGTAAAGTATTTTTATAATTATTAATAATGAGACAGACAACCAGGAATGAGATAAAAGAGAGAGCACAAAAGAAAGGTGTCCAGCAGTTCCAACAGACTGAAGGGCCAGATTCCAGCTTCCTTGTTTCTTTATTGAAAATTATCAGGAAGTAAATCACAAGAAAATTCAATGCAAATGAAGCCAAGCCTTTTCTATTAAAAACCTTGACTCAGGAGGGAAAGTTCAGCAAATACAATGCAAGAATCAGGTAAATCCTTAAGGATTGCCTTCGTGTCTCAGGGTGAATTACAGCTTGAGCCCCCTCCCCCACATCCTGAAATAGTATTCAGTTTATTACAAATACTTAGCATTGGCTTCCCATACTTGATTGCTCAAGATTTTGCTCATAGCATCTTTCAGTGTTATAATTCAAGGCTTAAATTTGTTTTTCCATTCTTTCAGCTTGAGAAATGCCAAGTGAAGACTTCTCTTTTTATTCTGTGACTATAGATCTTTTCATATTTCATTACACTTTTTTGCTTTGTCTTCTTAAGATACACTTTGAAATCTTCCACTTACCTCTTTTACTTTGGGATCTCTTGTTTTGGCTTCTCAATGCTCTAATGTGATTTCCATAGTCTATTTTAATATTCATTTTGTTTTTTTCTTTCTCCTCTGTCTTTTTAATTACTTTTGGCTCTCTTCATGGATGACATCTGTGATATCTTCCCATAGTTATTTTAGTTTTCAATTATTAAGTTCAGTGCCACAAATCTGTTCCTAAGATGATTCTTAAACTGAACATTCCTCTGGTATTCCCTGCTTTCAGCGAAGATCCATCTAACATTAGCTACAATATCCCTAGGGCCATGACCCCTTCTAAACCCCACCTGGACTTCCGGCAGTTCTCTGCTGATATGCTGTTCCAGTTATTTATGGATAATTTTCAGTAGAATCTTGCTTGCATGTGAAATCAATGGCATTTTTCAATGATTTCCACACTCTGTTGGGTCACCTTTTTTTTGTAATGTGAACAAATATAGATCTCCTCCAGTCAGTTGGCCAGGTAGTTGTTCTCCAGATTTCTTGGCACAACTTGGTGAGTATATATAGGGCAGCATCTGTTAGCTGAAATACGTCAATTGATATACCACCTACTCCTGGGACCTTATAATTTGCTATTCCCTTCAAAGCAGCTTAAACTTCTTCCTGCAGAAAAATAATTTATGTCTTTGGGTTGTGGTGCCAGAGAAGAGTATTTAGCATCCCAAGGGCTAAGGGGGAAAAGAAACCAAAAAATCACAACCAAAAAAGCAACCTACAACCAAACCAGATATGTCTTTTACAACATACAATCAGAGTGCTCCCTGTAGGCAAATATATGAAAGTTCTATCTCTCAGAATTTAGAGATCTGGTTAGACTAAGATAGTCCTTGAAAAAGGACATTATGCTTGGAAAGACAGAGAGCCAGTTCAGGGGAAGATCCCCAATGAGATAGATTGACACAATTATTTGCCAATAGACTCTAATGTGTCAGAAAGTGTAAAGACAACACCGAATAGTGTAGGTTTAAGGCCTGTTTCTCATAGGGTCACTGTGAGTTGTACTCCACTAAACGGTACCCAGCAACAACAGCATCACGCAGTAAGTACTTTGTCATCTTTTTTTCTTTGAATAATTTTCAGGATATATATATTGGAAGCAGGAATGGAATGCACTTCCTAAACAACATGCCTCTGGAAACACTGTGAACTTCAAGAAACAACAATAATACAGAAAGGCTTCAGGTCTTTTGTTCATAGGGTCACTATGAGTGGTGCTTGACTCAATGACAATAAACAACAAGATATATTTTAACCATATTTCCTATATTTTTCATTAAAAACCATTCTGTGTATAATTCTATTACAAAGAAGGGAAATTGGATTATACTGTTACCTATGGTTATTGTAGTTTTGGGTGTCAGGAATCAATTCTGATGCCTATGACATTGGTCCCATGGGAAGGAGTAGAACTATCCTGAGAGATGTTTTGTCTATAATTTGCATGAAAGTAGATTGTAATGTCTTTCTTTACTACAGAACCATTGAAAAGCAATCTAGTGTCTTTCCTTTTTGACATTATCCCATTTATCTCAATACTTAGAATATAAAAACTCTGGTGGTCTACTGGTAAGGAGCTGCAAAAATATACAGGATGCTCTTCAAGACCAGACATTCTTGCTCTAGCTACATCTAGTGCAGCAATAGCCATGGCTCAACCAGAGACCTGATGTGAGATGGTACCTTGGAACTGCTACATCATTGGACCCATAGCTGAGACTTTGTCCAAGTTTGTTGGAAAACTAGGGTTGGATGGCCATAATTCACAGGACTGAGAACTTTGTAACACTGATCTAAAGCCATTAGGCTCAAGTTTGAGGTGTTTGCATGCACATTTCAGAAGTTGTCCTGACTGAATTCTGCTATGAATCTGGATTATAACATTTTTACTTACTCAAACATGATTCTGAGTGGTCTGTGAGCTATAGCATTAGATTTTGGACCCTATAAAGCAGTAATATTATTATTGAGCTGAGTAGGAATAGGTATGGAAGCATGGGGGACTTGTCTGACCTCATGAGAATTGGTTTTGTCTTATTGATGCTGTTGATGGGGACAGTTTCCCTTCATGAAGTCAGTAAAAGTCATACATGGTCATCCCCAAGTGGCCCTTGCAATCTTCTAATGTACTCAGAGCAGGCAAATTGTGTGGAACAGAGTAGGAGTGAGTTTTTGTTCCTATTCAGATAAGGGTAAGTAGTTACAGAATAATTTTAAAATTTCCTCTACTCTCTTTGGACTCACTTAGATCTTACTTGTTAATAGTATATTAACTACGTAAATATTTTTTATGTTAGTCAATTGAGTTCTGACTTAAAGAAATCCTATGTATAATAGAACCAACAGTGCCGAATGCTGTATCATCCTCAAAATCTTTGTTCTGTTTGACCTCATTGCTACATTCACTTATCAATCGATCTTGGGGAAGTATGTCTCTTTTTCTCTAACCCTTGTCTTTGTCAAGCATATCATCTTTCTTCAGAGACTGGTTTCCCTTTATGTCATGTCAAAAGTATGTGAATCTAAGTCTCACAATCTTTACTTTTATAAAGAGTATTCTTTCTAAACATACTCATAAAGAATACTTCTTATAACTCTTAAAGAGTACTTCTTCCATAGAGATTTGCTTGTTCTTCTAGCAATCCATGTTATATTCAATTATATCAACTCTTCTTTATTCATGGTTCAGCATACCTATGCCTATATTTGTTGTTGCTGTTTTTAGGTGCCATCAAGGTGACTACAACACATAGTGACCCTATGAACAACAGATCAGAACCTTACCTATTCTTCACCGTCCTCACTATCTCTGTTATGCTGTAGCCCATTGTTAGTCACTGTATCAATTTCTTGTCTTGAGTCTTCCTCTCTCTGTTTGACCCTCCACCTTTCATAGTGTAATGTCTTTTTCCATTGACTGCCTTGGCAGCTTTGCCAACGCATTGTGAGACAATATTTCAGCATTCTTGCTTCTAAGGAGTACCCTGGTTTCAATCCCTTCAGGAAAGATTTTAAATTCCTTTGGTCGTTGATGGAATATTCAATTTCTTCTCCAGTATCACAATTAGAAATCATCAATTCTTCTTCTATCCTCTTTATTCATTGTCCAGCTTTCAGATGCGTATGAAGCAAACATGCATACAAAGAAACTGAAAATACTCTGGTTAATTCTGGAATACCTTAATCCTCAATTAAATGAAATCTTCGTTTTTTAACAATTTAAATAGGTATTTTTCAGCCTATCTTCCCAATAGAATATTATCTGATTTCTTGATTGTTTACATGACTTTAATTGTGGACACAAGTGAAGTGAAATCCTTGACAATTTTATATTTGCTCTATTTATCATGATGTTCACTATTGATCTAATTGTAAGAATTTTTTTCTCTCTCTATGCTAAAGTGTAACCCATATCAAAGAAGTAGTCTTTGGTATTCATCAATAAGTGCTTCAAGTCATTTTCATTTTCTGTAATCAAGCTTTTGTCATTTGTATATCATGGATTGTTGATGTGGATTTCTTTAATCCTGATGCCACATTCTTTTTCATATATTGTAGCTTTTTGAATTATTTGTTCAGTATATTGATTTAGTATGATGAAAAGATAAAATGTATTCTTTTCCTGGTTTTAAAGCATGTAAGATTCTCTTGCTCTGTTTTCTGCTTTTAGACTATACATATTCTGTTTGAGCACAATAAGGTATTCTGGAATTTTTATACTTCTCAAAGTTATCCTAATTTCTTATAATCCATATAGATAAATATGTTTGCATAATAAATAAAACATAGGTAAATACATTTCTGGTATTTTCAGCTTTTTACATCTATTATAAGCAATGAAATCTCAACTTTTTATGCCCTTCTCTGTCTCCAGATTGAATTTTTGTCATTTATGTCATTTGCACTGCTGCAAACATTTTGAATTGTCTACAATACAATGCTCCTTGTAGATGATATTATTGACATTAGTAGGTCGTTTCTAAATTCCATTGTATCACCATTTTTTGGAACATGCATATGTGTGGATTTCTCCAGTGAGTTGACAAGGTTTTGGAAGTCCATGCAATATTTACTATTTTCTCCAACACCACACAGATGTAAAAAGCTATTACCCAAATTTTTTAGCATAATGAAGTATTTTGTTGGTTAAATATCTGAATTGTTATTTCACCATTTCCTGGAACATTGTTTTTGCTAATCCATTCAGAGAAATTTATACTTCTTTCAGTACTACTGTTTCTTGTTCATATACTACTTCATGAAACTTTGAATTATGGTCAATACTACACTTTCCTTTGTATATTATATATTGTTTACATATGGCTTTAATGAAAATAAAATCTAGTTTTTAATACAGGTAGGAAAGAAATGTTAAAAATAAACAAAACTCACTCTCATCTAGTCTTAACCGACTCATAATCTTCCTGTATATTTTTGAGTCTGTAAATTGCACAGTAGGATGGGAAGGGAATGTCCCTCTTTTTCTAGAGGAGATACTAGATTCATACAGCCAGAGAGGCCCTGCCTTTTGGCTTGTAACACAACTTGCTATAGACTGTGAAGCCAGAGCTCCCTGGTAAAACATTCTATTTACATACATTTTCTTCAGATATGTTCAGATTTTATTTGTTTTTGGGTTTTGTGTCATAATAGTATTTCAGGAAAAGTAGTTGGCCTTGGTACTTTTAAGATTCTAGGACTCACAAAGGCAGCAATCAAAAAGAACATTGAGTGTGTATAAGGCATAAAGAATTGTACTGACAGGCAACATACAAATAAAGGAGTATTGAAAACATGACAGTCCTTGAGGACAATAGAAGGATCCAAACAGCAGTGCTGTTTTCACTTGATGATATTTGTTTCCTCTGCCTGAGGCTGAATAATTTTCCTGGTGATGTGCTCAATGAAAAAGACAACAATAATCCTTTCAAGATTTTTTCATTTCTAATATAGAACGTTTGCTTACCAGTTATTTCCTATCTAAATTGGTCTGATATGAGAAATGTGTGTCATAACAATCACTTTCCTTCAAACATGGGTTAAGTTTAATATTCCGTCCTTTTCAGGAAAAGACTGTGTACTAACTTTGGTTGTTTAGAAAGGCATTAGAGTTCTGTTTGTTTTCTTTCCTGTCCTAAATTTTTGGGAAGTTTTAACTTCACAGAGGATGAATGATCAAAAATAATAGAAGATTTTTATTTCCTTTGGACTTTAGAAAAGGCCATGCATTCTAGTCTCTTCTTTCTAAACTCTTCCCTTACATAATAGCTTACCTTTTCATGCATTGATAAAACATTCTCAGAAAAACTCTTTAATATTGCAATTGTTACATGCCATCAAGTTGCCTGCAACTCATAGTGACCCTATGTACAATAGCTCTGAAGCCTGCCCTGAGCCATTCTCACTGACTTTGACACACTTACCCTGATTGCCCTAGACACTGCATCAATTAAACTGATCCAAGGTCTTCCTTTTCTGTTCTGTCCTTCCACCTTTCCTTGCATAGTGTCCTTCTCTAAGGATCAGTCCCTCCTGGGCAGATGCCCAAAGTATGTGGGACATAGCTTTAAAATCCTAGCCACCAAGGAGAAATTTGGTTTCACTCTCTTCAAGGCAAAGCTATTTGTGCTTAATATTATTTTTCTTTCCTTTAATACAAATTGCTACAGTTACTGTGTTACTCAATCCATCTTATGTAGGGATTCTAGAATTACAAACTAGAAAATCCTATGCATCATAGAATATTTATTAGAAATTATGATCACAAGGTTCATTGTTTTTGGGTTTTGTGGTTGGTTTTTACTTTTTCCCCTTGAACCAAGTGTGGGAAGGTGCTGAAATGATGAAAGTGTCTAATGTTCCTACCAATTATATTAAATTCAAAACCTAATGGAAGATTAAGGTGACTATAAGCAATAGCATCATTATTTATTTTTGTGGAACCACTGGTGGCCTAATGGCAAGAAACTGTTCTGCAATCCCAAAGGCACGTGGGTTGAGGCTACCAGCTGCTCTGCAGGAGAAGAATGGGTAATCTTCTCCTGAGTGATTAATTGCTTCAGAAAACCCACCAGAGGATCAGCTATGGGCCAGTTCTGACTTTGTGGTACCGCACTACAACAGAAATTATATCTAATTATATATGTTGTTGGTATTGTTGTTAGGTGCTATCAAGTTAAGTACAACTCACAGTGACTCTATGAACAACAGATCTGAGCCCTGTCCTATATTATACCATCCTCATTATATCTGACATATTAGACCCCATTGTTATAGACTCTGTGTCAATTCATCTTGGTGAAAGTCTTCTTCGCTTTTGATGATCTTTCTGAGCATGAAGTCCCTTTCTTAGTAGTGTTTTTGTTGTTAGGTGTGAGTTAAGCAGAGCTTAGAGAAACCCTATGAACAACACATCTGAACCCTGTCTTATCCTGTGCCAGCCTCATCATCTCTGACATACTAGAAAAAACAGCTATAGTTACTGTGTTAATTCATCTTGTTGTGCTCTTCCTCTCCTTTACTGAGCCACTCCACCTTCCTAAACATGAGTTCTTCTCCAAGAACTAGCCCATCATAACAATGTCCCTAGAGTATGTGAGATGAAGCTTCAATATCCTTCCCTCCAGAGAGCACTCTGGCTGCACTTTCTACAAGATATATATGCTCATTCTTTTACAACTCATGGAATAGTCACCACTTTTCTCTAACAAAACAAGCTTTTTCACATATATTATCTCTAATGCTATATAAAATAATCTGGTGAGATAGACAGAGTAGGATCCTCCCCTCCCCATTAACAGAAAAAGTAAGTGTAGGTCAGAAAGATGAGGAGATGTGTCAATGGTTGATTAGATCCACAGC
>NW_006399773.1:14191314-14197519 GCF_000299155.1 Elephantulus edwardii
ATTATTTACCTTTTTCTTGTTGTGGTGCTCAAGTATTTTATAATTCTAGATATAAGCCTCTTATTTGATATGTCATTACCAAACACTTTTTACCAGGCTTCCCTTTTTACTCTTTTGGAGAAGTTTCAGGATGCGCAATAGGGATTTGATTCTTAGAAGGTCCCATTCAAAACAAACAAATAAAAAGAAGGTCCCATTCATCTATTTTATCTTCTCCTGGTTGTAAATATTTCAGAATCCTTGGAAGACTCTTTATGTTATGTATTAGGACTACTAAAGTTCTTCCAAGCTTTTCTTTAATGAAGTTTATAGTTCTTGGTTTTAGTCGTAGGTCCATGATCCACCTTGAGTTAGTTTTGTATATGGAGTGAGGTGGTATCTTGTTTAGTTCTTCTGCAGATAGTTTTCCAATTTTACCAGCATCATTTGTTAAAAAGGCTATCATCTTCCCACCTAACTGATTTTATCTCCTTGTCAAAAATCAATTGACCATAAATAGATGGGCTGATTTCTGGGTTCTCAATTCTATTCCATTGATCTATGTGTCTGTCATTGTACCAGTACCATGCTGTCTTAACTACCACGGCAGTGTAGTAGGATTTTAAATCAGGGAGTGAGATGCCTCCTACATTTTTCTATTTTTAAGGAGTGCTTTGCTTAGAATCCAGGTTTTTTGACTCTGGAGGACAGCTCCAATGTGTTTGGGCTTGTGAATTTGGACTGAGTCTGAGGCTTGTCTGCCTAACTCAAAGACATTGGTTTTTCTCCTGTCCTACTTTGTCCAGCTCTCAGACATATAGCAACTGATTGAACAGATTATGGCCTGAATCAGGCAAATTTTAGCTTTTAACTGATATCATTGCTCTTTAGTACTTTGGCAAGCTCTTTGACAGCAGACTTTCCCCAATATAAAGCATCTTTTAGTTCTTGACTGATAGTACCAACTATATTGATTAGGGACCCAAGTAAGATGAAATTGCTAACAATATCAATCAATATTAAGAAGACTGGAAATCCCAGGGCACAAATTCGTGCTCATGTAAAGCCTATAACTAGATCCAGAGACTTGTCTGAATAGAGCAAGTAAACACTGTATGGT
Organism: Elephantulus edwardii; assembly: GCF_000299155.1. NCBI lineage: Eukaryota > Metazoa > Chordata > Mammalia > Macroscelidea > Macroscelididae > Elephantulus > Elephantulus edwardii. Next base: position 14,192,414 of record NW_006399773.1, read on the forward strand.
TTAAAATCAAGAAAGTTGTGCCTTAGGGCTGTGTCCTTTCTCCATACTTGTTTAATCTGTTTACTGAACAAATCATTTGAGAAATATACATTATGAAGAGGAATGTGGCATCAGAATCAGAAAACAAAAAAGTATCAACAACATGCCATATGCAGATGACACAATCTTGCTTGAAAGTGAGGAGGACTTGACGTACTTGCTGTAAAGGATCAAAGACTACAGCCTTCAGTATGGATTACATCTTCACATTAAGCAAATATCCTCATCACTTGCCAATAGTCAACGTTATGATATATTGAGAAAAGAATACATTTGTCAACAATTTTGTCTTATTTAAATCCACAACCAACAGCATTCTTGGTACCAGCAGAAATCAAAAGACAAGTTGCAGAGTGAAAAATGATGTCAGGGATCACTTCAGAATATGAAAAAGCAATGATGTTAGTCTGAAGACTAAGGTGTTCCTGATCCTAACCGTGATCTTCTCACATTCTTGCTATGCCTCTGAAAGTTGGACAATGATTCTCAACAACACTAAAAATGACAGATTGAACACCTGTCTTATCTTGCATCATTCTATGACATGCTGTGCACAATAATGAAAGTCAAAATGAAAATAGTTTTGCCCATACCTTTATTTTCCCTCAAATTGACTTTAGGATAGAAATAGTAGCTTAGTCATCTTTTTTAGTATGTGTAATGTCTACATTAGTCATAGACAGAGAAATGACTGGAGTTGTCTGTGGTTTCATATTATTTAGATCCATTCTGACCATCACTGGTACCAGCAGTCAATAAATTAAAAGGCATATTGCATTCTATTTAACAATATTTGATTAAATTTGACTTTAAATTTTGTAAATAAGAGTTCCAATAACTTTTGCATTTTTTAATAAATCTAGTTCTTATCCTGTCAATGAAATTCAATTTTATACACGATTAGAAAAAGTTCACTACAATTGAAATAAATTACATTAATATAGTCTTACCTTTATGTGCAATCAAGCCAAGAAAAAAAATCCTCTCATAGTTTCTTCACCTTTTAAATTCAAAGTTAGTAAAATACAGTTTCAATGTTACTTTTTCAGGTTGCTAAGAATAACCTTCAAAACCTGGGTTTCTTGAGTATTAAATCTTCCTTTTCTGTGTTTAATATATATAACTTTATTGTGCCCTTGAAGAGCTTCCTGTTCTATTTAAAGATTGTTAGAATTCTTGAAAATAGTTTAGTAGATTTATCAAACAAAACTATTCCTGGACAGCATTAACTACTAATAGTTAAGCACTTGACAACTGGTTAAAAAGTTGGTACTCTAAAAATCACTCATAGGTGAGTTAGAGGACACGTCTGATGATCTGCCTCTAAAAGGTCAGAATCTGGAAAGGCTATGAAGCAGTTCCCTTTTATATCTATGAAGTCCACGTAAGAAGGACAAGACATGACAGCAGCTTACAAAACCCAGTAACAACACAAACCAGTAACAAAAATCACCAAAATTTGAAACTTCAGTTTAAATGTTTCCATTTTGAAGCAAAGATCATCTTAGATCAGCCTGGGTTTTTTTTTTTTTTTTGGTATGTGTACCATCAAATCAGATCTGACAGATACAGGAGATTAGCCCTCCTTATACAGCAGAGCATCTGGTGGATTCTAACCTCATACCTCTGGGATTGCAGTGCAGCTTATTGCCACTAGTCCACCAGAGCTCCCTAGACTGGTATTTTTAATGGAGGGTATTTCTTTTGTTTTGTTATGTAAATAATCTAGTTACCTAGAATAAAAGTTTTTGTTGATTGCAGTCACATCCACTCAGACTCATGGCTCTCCCATGTTCAACAAAACAAATGTTATCTAGCCCTGCACCATCTTCATGATTTTTGGTTTGTTGGAATCTACCATAACATTCTCTTGTTAGCTCATCTCATTGAGGTTTCCCTGATTTTCACTGTCTCTCACGTTCAGATAGAATTTCTTTCCTCAGAGATCAGTTCATCTCGATGACATATCAATAGTTGATAAGCCAAATTCTTAGATTATAGTCTCCAATCCATTGGTTTTCACTGGTTAATTTTTCAAAGTGTTATGTCAAGGCTCTTCTTCCTACTCTCTTCCTTTTGGAAACTATTACAATCTTTCTAACATAGATGACTCTGTTGATATTTCAAATGCTGATTGCATAGCTTTCAGTATCCTAGTACCACATAAGCCACCCCCAAATCACACACTTGGAGATGGTGGTACCCAAACAATTATTATTAGCTTGGTTATTGTTATTGTTATTAATTTTATTATTAATAACTATTATTAACAATTGCACTATCAGTGAATGGTGATCCCATGTAAAACAATATGAAACAGTGCTCGACTCTGCATCTGTCTCATAATCTCTTCTTTGTTGTAGTTTATCAATCCACAGATTAATTGCAGCTTTTTAGTTGTTGTAGATGAATCAGCCTAACTCATTAAAGTTTTCCTCTTTTATATTATTTTTCTTTTGCTCTTTTCAAGAAAAGGGTACCAACTTCCTACATTAGTGTCCTTTTCTACATAATTCCTCTATTAAAATTTTTATTTCTTACATTCACTATTTATCATTTAGTCTTTCTCTCTCTCCCCCACTCCCCTTATAGTCTTTCTTATAGGTAGAAAAAGGGAACTGTGTAGGTCTAGTGAGTATCACTGCCCAATCAAAGACTGAGGATTCTACTTCACTAGCTTCTTCAAGGGAGGAAGATGACAGTCTCTTCCTGTAAGATTGACAGACTTGGAAACTCTCCTCAGTGTCAGTTATGAGTTAGTTCCAACTCTATAGCCTTTTTGTTTTATTTGGTTTTGTTTTGCTTTGGGTTTTTGTTTGTTTGTTTGTTTTTTGGGTTTTTTTGTTGTTGTTTTTACATGTGTAAAGGGCACATTGCTGGCATATTCTGTAGTGAGCTGGGTTACAGAGCCAATGGTTGAAAGTTCAAATTCACCATTGGATTTATCCTGAAAAGGATAAAGATGAGCAATCTCCTCCCGTGTTATTTACAGCCTCAGGAAGCATGCTAGAGGGTCAGCTCTTTGCTGGTTCGATTTGAAGGCAATGAGAAGGAAAGAAGTTGTATTGATATTATTGGCGAACACTACTATTCAAAGGCATTACTATTCTTCATCAGTTCCCTTATTTATTGTTCAACTTTCACATATATATGAGGTGCTTAACAATAACATCGTTTGGATCAGGAGAGAAGTCTTCAAAACTGCATTCTTATTCTTTAGCACTTTAAAGAAGTCTTTTGCAACAGATTTTCTCAATGATATATTTTCAGTATTGGTTTTCTCATATCGTCTCATTAAAACAAATAAGAATTTCTGAAGAATCATGAGATCTGACATAAACATCACCTTTTCAGTCCTAACAGAGATTTTGTATGGTTCTTGTAAACTGACTTCATATGCTCAGTTCTTAAGAAGCATAGATTCCAGCTATGATTTCATTGAAAGTTCTTTTTTGTCTCCCTTTTTCCTTTTAGGGTTTACAACTCACAGAAAAACAAATATGACATGATTCTGAACCCAGGACAGCAATATGAGAAATGTTTAATGTTTAATTTAAAGCATTTTCTGTGTGGTCTTGTAGCATGGTTTATTTATGTGTTATTGAAAGTCTAAGCTCAAATCTTCTTATAGTTTCTGTTTAATAGGTGATAGATATTGTGCAGATTATTAAAGAATATAATCCCGCAATGTCTTGCTTTTCTTTGTCACATTTGAAGTCATAAAAGAATGAGAATTTCAACAATTGACTATTTTCAATTGTAAAAATACACACTTAAAAATGCAATACTTTATTATATTGTTGTTGTTGTTAAGTGCCATAAAGTCATAGATGACTTATAGTTACCCTATGAAAAAAAGACCTGAACACTTATATAACTTTCATCATTTCTCCAAGTGCATAGGGTTTCCAGACGCAAGCAAGCCATATCGGAAGTGGGTGCCACTCCTGCTTCCAAGCTTGTTTCAATCGGGGAGCTCAACCAAATACTGTCCACCATGAGTAACCATTATCACATTTTACACATCAGTGTCTCATCTCAGTGTTTAACATCATAGCAACCATGAGTTACCTCTGTACAGCAAATGAACAGACCAGTGCTATGCCCTTCAGAAGAATGTTTGACCAAAAACAACTGAAACCAGGCCTGAGAGCCACAGATTAGAGCTACTCACCATTGGCTTGGTGGCCTCACTTTCTGTACACTAAGCCAACTGAGCTCTTTATGTGGTTGTTGTTACTCATTTATAATTTGTATTTTTAAAATCATACGCATCAATGTACCTTATATTAAATGAGAAATATTTGTGTTTTAGGGAAACTAGAAACAAAGTAGAATGTCTAGTAATTTTCCCACAGTCAAAATGAAAATTTGGTGAATAATATTTTTTATATTAAAACTATGCTAATTTTTATATATTTTCATGTAGCTTATAAATTTCTTTCAAACATTCAATTTCACAATCCAAGGAAAAAACTTAGCAGTAATCAAAAAGATTCAGGGACTAGAATTCCTTTTACACACAGTAGCTTTAAATAAAATACACCATGGAGTCATAACCAGCTCATAGATCACCTTCTAGTAAGTTTTCAGGAGGCCATAAATTGACAAGGAAGAGATTACCCATCTTTCTCTTGCAGAGTCACTGGTAGAGTCAAACCGCCAGAGAGTCATGGCTTTGGGCTAACAGAGCAGTTCCCTACGGAGGCCACCAGAGCTCCCTAAACAATAGATCTGGAGAAGCTTATTAAGAGTTGGGAATACTTTGAATTAGTTAAAATTATTCTGGATTAGAAAATAATTATGAGTGAACTAGAAGCTTAGAAAAAACCTAGTTTCTACTTGATTCTCTGAGAGAATAATAATATAAGAACTCCAAGACCATTTGTGCAATTGAGACATGAAGCAACTTCTTCCCAGGTCTGGGGCAAGTTTTAGGAATGTGGTAGGGTCCAGACATACCCTTGTGTTAGAACTGTAGTAAATTAATAGAAATGTCTGTATGAAATCTGTATAGATTTGTCTGAGTAAGCGACGTGGAACTACCTATATCTGTCATATGTATAT
>NW_006399773.1:14198744-14206448 GCF_000299155.1 Elephantulus edwardii
AACAATGCATACCAGAAACTTATAAAACAAAATAATTCACATTATTAAACAATAATAAGAAACATTCTGTAAATGGAGCCTGCAAAATGAAACATAAACGTTACTTACATCTTAGATAAACTTTAATTTACACTATTAATCTTTAGTTTACACTATTAGTCTTTAGCTTCATACTTTATGTAGAGTTGTTTATTATAATAAGTGCATCACTAACTGGTGTGCATTGTGCTGAAATTTCCCTAGAATGAAATGGTTAAATTAAGTGGTATTGATATCAGGAGAAGACTCATACAGAGTGAAAACAATACTGTGGTGAAATATGGAAAACACAGGGATACAATCTTGGTTTTTTTCAACAATTAGTTATTTGAATATTTATGTGATGAACTGTAGTTCTTTCACCATTTGTTATGCTGAAGAGAACCAGCCATTCTGGCACAATTAATTAGACTAAGATGTTACTAGAAGCTAGTCTATTCCTCTGGGACAACTCATGGTAATCTTGTGGTGGAAAAAGCCCAATTTCGTAGTATGTACACATCACTTAAGACTATTTTCTGTTAATGAAAAAATTAAGGTGAACTTATGACTATTACACTGTTGTCATATCTGAGCACAGAATAAATCAACAACAATTGTTCAAAGAAAAAAATAAAATACTCTTATGAAGCGTGACATGGTTTTGAATTGGGAAAGGAATGTGCCACATTTGTATTCTATCTCCATACCTATTCAATTTACATGCTGAGTAAATTATCTGAGAAGCTGGACTCAATGAGGAGGAGTGTAGAATCAGGATTGAAGGAACATTCACCAACAAACATGCATTATGCTGATGATATAACCTTGATTGCTCAAAGTTAGATGTACTTAAAGCAATTCTTGCAGAAGATGAAGGAATGCAACCTTTGGTATGGGACAAAGATTCTTACCACTGGACAGATAGGCAATGTCCTAATGGAGAGGAGATTGAAACTGTCAAGAGCTTCATAGTACATGATCCACAATTAACACCCTTGGTACCAGTAGTGAGGAAATAAGGGAATACATTTCACTGGGAAAGTCTGAAATTGGAGACCTCTTCAAATTATTGAGGAGTAATGATGTCAGTATGAGGACTAAGGTGTGTCTGATTAGCCTTTCTGATTACTTGTTATGCATCTGAGAGTTGGATAGTGAATAAGGATGACCAAAAAAAGAATTGACACCTTTGAGCTAAGTGTTGGAGTAGAGGGATGAACATCCCATGGATGTCCAAGAGAGCAAACAGATGTATCTTGGAGAGGGTGCAGCTGGAGTGTGCTTCGGAGGCAAGAAATATCAAGTTTCACCCCACATACTGTGGGCATGTTGCTAGGAGGGGCTATTCCTTGGAGAAGAACATGATGTAGGGAAGAGTAGAAAGTGGCAAAGGAGAGGAATACCCCTCAACTAGATGGATTGACACGGTGACTACTGCAATGGGTTCTTGTGTGTCAGGAAGTGTGAGGATGGCACAGGATAACAGGGTTCAAATCTTTTGTTCATTGGGTTGCTATGATACATACTTGACTTGCATCTAACAAACAACAACAACTGTATATTGAGAAACTCTAATCTATACAATGCATTCAGCTACTAGATAAGTACTTTTTTGAAAAAAATATTTTATTAATTTTAACAGAAATTTTGGCTTTTCATTCATTCATTGTTGTACTTTTTTCTCTGCCCAGCCCTCCCAGCCCCAGTTCACTCCTCTCTCTGAAAAGCAAAAGAAAAATTCCTTCTTTGGTATACAATCCCTCTGCACCCATCCCACCGCCCCGAGTATACTCCACTATGCAACCTTAATTCTGGACTTAGATGGAAGAATGAGTCAGGCATAGCAAGACTTGCTATTTGCCTTTAATCTGAGTTTTGGCCTTAAGCAATGACTTCTTCTAAGTTCTTAACTGTGAGATGATATATATATATCTCAGGACAGGGTAGGGTTTAGAGCTGGTGTACATAGGGTCATTACATGTTGCAGTGACTTGACGGCACATAACAATGACAACTACACACACACACAGACACACACACACACACTCTGGAGTTTTGCAGGACAAAAAGATTGACAAACTCCTTCCATGTGAGTTATAGCTTCTGAAAACATACTGAAGAGTCAGCTATGAGTCGGTTCTGACACAACAGCACATAACAACAACATTGCTAATTATCAATTTCAGTTTGATTCCTGTTACTGTCCTCTTCTAGCCAAGAATTGTTAGGATGTCAAGCCAGGTAATTACCCTATTTTCTGACAGCATTCAATTTAAGCAGACAAAACTTTCTTTGTTCTTTCCCAAAATCATGCAAGACAAGTAAAATCTTTTAAGTCACCATGTTACTGAAATGACCCTTATATCATTGATCTGCAGTCATTCTCATAAAAACAAATAAGATAGCTCACATTTATAAGAGTACGGGTGTTTTTCTAATAGGGTTTGGCTTAAAGGCTCTGAGAATTCCTTAAGAACAGCTAACAGTCTCCATTTTAATTCTGATTTCCCTACAATATCTTAAAGCATGATATCAATTGCTCTTGAGTCAATTCTGAATAATGATAACCCCACATGTGTCAGAGGACACTTATGTAATTTTTCAGAAGTAGATATAGGAGGCTTCCCCCACTTTTGGGGGGTGGTGTAGACATTTCTGTGTGAACTTGAGTCTTCAACCTTTCTATTCCTAGTGAAATCTGTAAAATGTGTTATCTATGGATTGTTTCAAATAGGAGGCATCCAAGAGTACCAGCACACAGGAACAATGATTTTGTAAATCATTATCTAACTTGGGAGGGACTGGAGAACATTATGCTGAGTGAACTAACTCAGTCCCACAAGGACAAATATTTTATAAAGCTATCACTGTGGAATGAGTATGAGAATCCAAAGGGGCTCTGGGTGGAAGCAGGGGATAAAGATGTTCGGGGTGGAGGGTGGGGAATAATTACGGGGTTGTACAATTTGATGAGTGAGGGGTAAAGGAAATTGGAAGAATCTAGTCTAGAAAACAACATATTCAAATTTTGAAAATAAACTATATAATAATAAAATTTAAAAAGGAAAGGAAATTAAGTGACATTTTAAAAACAATTAAAAACTTAAATAAATAATGCATTGGCGATTTTACATGTCAGTTATAGGAAATAAAAGTTGATTTTTATAAGATTGTTCCTGAGAGAATGAGGGATTATCTTAATTTATAAGTTTTAAATAAAGCACTTTCTATATTGAATTACCTTCTCCCACTCTGTATTTTCTGCAACATATATAATATCCAGTATCAAGTTTCTCCATGGAGTGTAGGTTTTTGAAGGTCCATCTCACATACTTTGGCTACATGGCCAGGAGAGAGTCATTCTTGGAGAAGGACATCATGCTTGGAAAGGTAGAGGGACGGAGCAGGAGAGGAGGATCCCAGATAAGATGGACTGATACAGAAACTCTGGTAACGGGGATAGGTGTGTAGAAGTCAGCGGGATGGCTCAGAGCAGGGCAGGGGTCAGAGCTAATGTCTACAGAATTGCTATGGATCGAAGTGACTCCATGGCACACAACAAACAAAAACATTTATAATATCCAATAATTTTAAAACCGAGAGTTTTTTAAAATGATGTGTACCAACTTCACAGAAGATTTCATTAATTAGTATATCTTCAAGGTTCTTATACACAAGGCAAATTGCTATTTATTTCACAAAGCAGGGACTCTTGGTGCTAGATTAGATTTAAATCCATGCCATCATTAAGAATAAAGACAAGCAAAAAAAAAAAATCCAATTTCAATCGGGATATTTATTGTAACTCAGAGATTAATGTACAATCTCCTTTTGCCAGATTTACGACCTCTGAAAAATTGTTGAGTCAATTATGAGTTGGTTCTCACTTGACAGCATATAACATTTATCTTTAATAATATTGTAGATGCAGAATAACATATATAACATCAATGACACCTGAGAATCAGTTCTTAGTCAAAAAGCTATATAACTTAGTTTAACTAAATGGTCTATTGCATACCAATGACTCTGCCTCCAGGAGCCAGGAAAGCCAGGCTTGGCCTAGGGATTAAGGCAGCAGGGGGCTTCAAGCCCAAAAGGGGAAGAGGGGAGAGAAGGCATCTATGTTCTCCCAGGTTTGCTTTGCCCAGGGCTGCTTTGACCTGGTTGCCAGAGAGAGCATGGTGCTGTGTGTGCACGGGTGTTGTGGCAGCTTTTGAACGTGAAGAACTACTCTGCCTCCAGGAGCCAGGAAAGACAGGCCTGGCCTAGGGTTTAAATGTATTAATGGTTGGCTACCTAATGCGGACAGAGTGGGGTGGAGCACCCCAATTAAAACAAGCTTGGATGGACTGAGAAATTAGGGTACAGTAACACAATTGAATACTATGCAGCACAAAGGAGCAATGATTAAATAAAATACTATTTAACATGGGAGAGACTAGTGAGCATTATAGTGAATGAACTAACTCAGTCTCAGAAGCATAAATACTGCATAAGACCATGAATGTAAAAATAGAACGATAACTAGTAGGTTGTGCATAAATGCCCAGAAGTAGAAAGGGATCGGCAAAGGAGGCCGGCAAAGGGGAAGGGTGGAAATAGCTAGGCGAGCAGAGTTTAGTGGGAGGAAGGAGGAGGGAGGTGTTGTAGAGTAGGAAAGATACAATGGGGGCTCAAAGAGAGGGGCAACAAAGACAAAGAGCAATAATAATTATGTAAACTACAATGTATACAAATGATTACATGAAACAATGCAAATCAAAGATTGTATAAAACACAATGTACATGAATGAAATAAAATGTAAACTAATTATTGCACTCAACCAATAAAAAATTAAAAATTAAAAAACTTTAAAAAAAAAGAGCTTGGAAGGAGGAGTGGCGTCCACTTCCATAATAGCTTGCCTCCGGAAATCCTATCAACCTGGAGAGAGGATGAAAGGCACCCAAGCATTGAGGACTCTCCTTCATAGGGTTGCTATGAGTTAACTCTGACTCGACAGCACTTAACAACAACAGCATTGCATACCAATATGGTATATATGACACTGTCACAGTCAATCTAGTCTGCAAGTACATTTTATTTGCGCAGGATTTTTTTTTCTTTTAGCAGTACTTCTTCCAATAGTGCTTTTGCTCTATCCACTTAAGTTTCTAAAGCAGCAATTTCAATCCTATTCTGTTTTTATTATCATATCTTCTCCTATAAGGAAATTAATAAACTTCATCATACACTTAAGATGAAAGGAAATGCTAATGATCTTACTTTTATGTTTCTGACTATTTCATGTTAACCATAATTTATGAATATTTTACATCAGAGTGTATGGAAACAGAATTTCAAATGAGCTGTGAAATTTAGGCACCAAGATTGTTTTACAGAGTAGTAATTTTTAGCTACACCACTGTTTGGAGCTTAAGACTATACATATATAAATTTACAGTTTAAGAGTTATTAGTGGCTAGATATACATGTTTGCTTTAGTATTTTAATGTTAGCTTTCTAAAGTAGTTGCTGAAATTCTGAATATTATTTTCTATAAGCTTGAAAACTTATTATAATAGTAGTAATAGTTTTATATGTGATTTGTCTGTGATAATCTTGAGTTTTTCAATGTCTAGCTGCTGTAAACTAATTTTTATAACTATATATTACAGAATTTGTTTATAGTTCACCAGAGATATTTTATACAGGACATTTCATATTATTATGTGTAAGGTAAAAGCATCTATGTAGCTGATTCAATTTTCCAATGTGTTAATCCAGCTCTATTTAAATTGTATCAAGTGGAATATGGTCTTAAATAAAATAAGAAATTAAACTTGAATAATAGGAACAATTATGTATCATATAAAGGCATACAAAAGCTTACTAATAAGCTATGATTTAAAAACAAGCAGGCCATTGGTCATTAAGTTTAACATTGATTTTAGTTAGCCTTTCAAGGAGGAATACATTCACCAATACAAAGACTTGGATTACTGCCAATTCAACAGCAATGGCGTTCACTTGCTACAATACAGCTCCACTGGACTGAAAAAGTAAAAAAAAAAATGTATGACAGCGGGATACTTGGCCAGCTGTTGTACAATGAACTGAAGTGGGGAGATTGCAAACAGAACATGCTGAAGGAACATGCTGCAGACACTTTGAAGACTACTTTCATATCATGAAGCATGCCTGCAGAATAGTAAGAAATAATGTTAGAGGAAAGACCAACCCAGTGTGGAGCAATCGGAGGAATAAAGATATTGTGCAGCCAGGTGAAGAAGCAATATTCCAGATTCCAACAGGTTCTGTAAAACCAGTCATCTTCCCAAGGAAAGAGAACTAGCCATCTGTGTTCCCTGAGGGGAAAATGGCTCATCATCTACCATACTTTTTAGTATTATTAGAAACCAATGCATTCGCATTTAAATTATCAGACAAAAAAATCTCTTAAAAAGTCACTTTTAGCAGTGAAACACAACAGTGTGTAATTATAACAAATTCCTCTGTAATAACTGTTGCTATATATAAACTAACCACAAAACATATTAAAAGCATGTTTGGAATCAGATATTCCCAAGTATGAGTCAATCCACTATATAAAATAATGAAAATTTCAAATAGTGTGAGAGGTTTCCTCTGGAAGTTTTCCTGAAAGTTTAGTCAATTCATGACTGGCAGTATACGGTGAAGAAGTTAAAAATAGTTTTTGTTTTGAAATTCTGCCCAAGTCGTAAAATGTCTCTTAGCTTCTGTATCTATTTAAAATATGACTTTTTGGAGTGCAATTTATATAAAACTTTCAGTGTAAGATCTCATAGTTACTATGAGAGAATACGTGAACACTAGTCAATGATGATCTAGTTAGCTACAATGGAGTGGACCTTCAATGTAGTGCAGTTCCATGAACAACAGAATTAGATGTTATCTTGTCCTGAATCATCCCATTGATAGGTGAATTGCACTGAAGTTTTTTAGAAAATGATAAAGAAAAAATAATATTTGAGAAAATCACTATTTTTAAAGGCATGCTTAAAGTGGGTAAATTTTAGTAAGAACAAAACTGAATGGCAGTTAACACTACAAAGTCTTTATAACTTTCATCCTAATATATCTGGTGTCTACAATATTGTTTTGAGGATGTACTGTGGAGGCCAACCCATAACTGACCCCTCTGGTGGAATATAAAAAGGAACAAAAAGCAAAAGGGGAGACTGAAAATTACGGACTGAATACATTGCTGGAGGATGACTGAATGTTGTCACACTTTGCCCAGTTGACTGACTCCTGGTAGTACTATGAACTAAAAACTGAAACCCTGCCTGATTCTGTGCCATCCTCACAATGTCTAATTGCATCAAATCCATAGACCTATTTATTTGCTGGTAACAGTCACAGGGCCATTCCATATCATTAAGAGTCTTCCTCCTCCTGACTGGTGTGCTACTTTTCCAAGCATGATTCCTGTTTCTAAGGACTTGCTTCTCCTAATAATATGTCTAACATTTTTTTTAGCTTTTATATGAGTTTATTCATTTAACTTTAAAACACTACTATAGTTGAATATTAAAACAAAAACAATAGCCAAGTAGTGAGCATATTATGGTTACAGTCTTTGACATATGCACTTGCTGCATATTAAATGCCATGGACTCAATGGCCCCATTAAGAGGTCTGACGCTGAACCCCGC
>NW_006399773.1:14207423-14218215 GCF_000299155.1 Elephantulus edwardii
CTTCTCGCCTTCATTTGGATTCTTATCAGGGTGGTACTTCAAGGCCAGTTTCCTATAAGCTTTTTTCAACTCTTCCTGGGTGGCATTGGGTTTGACCCCCAAAACATCATAGTAAGTTGTTTCCTTCACCATTTCCTATAGCCTTTGAGCTGGTCAAGGCTGGTGTAGGGGGAGCGGGAAGGAGCGCATCACTGTGTGCAGTTCGGGCAGCAGGCGCTCCCAAGCCTCTCACCGAGCATTCTGGAAAGTTCCCATGTCTAACATTTTTGTGAGATGAAATCTCCCTCCCCCTGTACCTGGCTCTAAGTAGTATTCTGCCTATATTTGCTCCAAAACACATTTGTTTTTCTTTTGGCAGTCCATGAATATTCAGTACGCTTCCACAATACTTGAATTCAAAGCCATCAATTCTTCACAGGTCTTCTAATCCATGCTCAACTTTCAGATGCATATGAAGAAACTGATAATGCCAGGGTTTAGATCAGGTGTAATTTAATTCTTAAACTGAAATCCTTGATTTTTAGCACTTTAAAAAGTGAGAGTTGAATTAGTGTACACATTAGTCAAGGTGCTTCCACACCCTGGAGTATGCAGATGATGCAACCTTGCTTGCTGAAAGTGAGGAAGACGGGAAATACTTGCTGCAGAAGATCAAAGATTATATATAACCTAGAGCATGGACACTATTTCATTATCAAGAAAACAAAGATCCTCATCATTGGGCCAATAGGTAACATCATGATATTTAGAGAAAGGATTGAAGTTGTCAATCTTGCTTGGATCAACGGTTAACAGCTTTGATATTAGCCGTCAGGAGATCAGGGGACAAATAAGCTGTCAGGGACTTCTCCAAAATACTGAAGACCAATAATGTCAATTTGAAGACTAAGTAAGGTGAGTTTGTTTCAGCTATGGTCTTTTCAATTAGTATTTGACCCCTCTGTTCCAGGGGGTAGCTTACAATCCTTCACGAGGTTTGGGACAGGAGTCTCCCTCCACTCTGGAAGTCAGCTGGGTAACTGGCAGGATGGTTAGCATCTCTATGGCGGCTCCTCTTGGTGGCAGTCAGACAAGGGAAGTTCCTGGGGTCCTTTTTCTTGTGTGTCACTGTTTTTTTTTGCCCTTCTAAAGTGGGTGGGCAGCTCTGGGCCTTAGAGTAAGAGCCTTAGAGTAAGGGCAAATAAAGGGTAGAGCCTGCTCCAGGGGGTAGCTTAAAATCCTTTAGGGCCTGGGGCCAGCCTTTCCTTGATTTTGATGAAACATTCTTCTAGGTTGTACAATCTTCGTATGTCCACTTGCTGTACAGAGGTAACTCATGGTTGCTGTGAAGCTGAACACTGTGACACTGATGTGTCAAAAGTGAGAATGGTAACCCATGGTGGACAGTGTTTGATGAAGTTTTTGATTAAAACAAGCTTGGTAGCAGGAGTGGCATCCACTTCCATAACAGCTTGCCTCTGGAATAGCTTGCCTCTGTAACCCTATGAACTTGGAGAAAGGACCTAAGTTATATCACTGCCCAGGTGTTTTGTTCATAGGGTCACTATGAGTCGCCTCTGACTCGACAGTACTTAACAACAATAACAACAGCAACGAATAATGAATAAAGAATGAAGATGACAGACAAATTGATGCCTTTGAGTTGTAGTGTTGGAGAAGAGTACTGAATATTTGATAGACTGTCAAAGAATAGATATATCTCTGGAAAAATGCCATCAGAATACTCCTTGGAGGCAAGGATGTCTAAGCTTCATCTCACATACTTTGTAAATGTTGCTAGGTAAAGCTATTCCTTGGAAAGTTACATCATGCTTTGATGAATTGACACATTAATGGCAACATTTGGATAAAGTGTATCAGAGATGATGAAGATGTCACAGGACAGGATTCAGGTTTGTTGTTCGTAAGGTTTCTGTAATTCATATTTTAATCAATGACAAATAACAATGTTGTTGTTGTTGTTGTTGTTGTTGATTGCCATTGAGTTGAGTACAACTCATAGCAACCCTACGAACAAAAGGCCTGAAGCCTTTCTATAACTATGGTCATTTCTTCAAGTTCATAGAGTTTCCAGAGGCATGCAGTTTAGGAATTGGTCGCCACTCCTGCTTCCAAACCTGTCTTAAACTGGGAGCTCAACCAAACACTGTCCACTTATTAGTAACCGTTATGACATTTGAACCCCCAAGGGCTCAAGGTTCAACATCACAGCAAACCCAGATTACCTCAGTACACCAAATTGGCAGGATTGCTGTACAATTTAGAAGAATGTTCCTCCAAAATAAAATAACAATATACCTTCAAGCCCAATTGACTTTTAAGTACAAGGGCCCTCTGAACAAAAGGACTGCAACCTTTCTATAACTGTCATCATTTCTCCAAGTTCATAGTTTCCAGAGTCATGCGGTTTAGGAAGTGGGCCCAGCTTTTAAATAAAAGGGCCATGGCTTTATTAAAGCACTAAGAAATATCAGTGAATTTTAATAAATCTTTCACAGGAGATAATTTTTTTTTTTGCCTTTAACTATAACCGGAGCTGTGTAAAAGGAATGGAATAATTTTTTGGGGGATATTTTTGGTCCTAAATCATTGACAGAAATTAGTCTCGTTCTTTTGAATTATATATCTGAGGCATAATACTATTTTTTTAAAAAATTGATATTTCTGTTTTTTCCTTCACTTTTTATTAATGCACACTATTTGCCATTACATCTTTCTTCTAGATACTTACTTCATAAACTTACATGACTCATCTTTGGATTTATTACATTTTCTTCATGTGTATTCCTTTGCATTTTTGTCATTAAATATTTACCTTTCTTTTCCACATTTACAGCTTGTAGATTATATAAAACATAATTTACTATGTTTACAGACCACTATGGCTACAAAACTGATTATTTGACTGCATTTTTTACTAAATATAGGAGAAATTTAAAATCTGATCCTGTTAAATGAATATAATAATTACATCTACCGACTAGAAAATGGTTTATTTAAAAAATATATATTTTGACCTGCAACTACTTAAAATTTAACAGATGTTTGTGTAATATAAGAAATTTATTCATAGAGATTATATTATTTATTTTAAATATTATATTCTTAACTTATTTTTTGTGACTATGTGTGTGCCCCAATTTTTCATAGTCAACTTTATGTTTAATGCAAAGATTATAAATCTCATTAATCCATGGTTCTCTGAGTTCTTAATAGAAGATTCTGATGCATTGGGTTAGAAAGAAAGATTAAAAATATCATTGAAAAATATCAGTTATGTGTAAACTGGTATCGTATAGAAAACTTTAGATCACAAATTTGGAAGAAAATGTAATGATTGAAAGAGATAATATAGTCCTAAAAGAGCTCTCCTCCTACTTCCAATAATATGACTATATTTTATTTAAAGACATGTAGTGCCTTTGCCATATCTACCTCATTAGTAAAAACTTTTCTACTGTTTGATTGAGTTTATTGTAAAATAATTTTCCAAATGTGTGAAATAAATAAATTTCTTCAATCCAGGATGTCCAGTTTTAATATTCTCCTCTATTGTCAATACAGACAATATACGTCTTTCCAATTTCAGAAAAGTAATCAGTAGGTGTTTTGCCATTTTAGAATTTAGAATTTTAATTGCCTAAGTCCTGTCTCCATACCTTTTCAACACGTATGCAGAGCAGAGTATCCGAGAAGCTGGGCTCTATGAGGAGAATTGTGGCATCAGGATTGGTGGAAGATCTATTAACAATCTGCGTTATGCAGATGACACAACCCTGCTTGCTGAAACTGAGGAGGACCTCATGCACTTGCTACGAAGGGTCAAGGACTGCAGCCTTCAGTATGGACTGAGGCTCAATGTCAAGAAGACAAAGATTCTGACCACTGGACCAATTGGCAGTGTCAGGATGGATGGCGAAGAGATTGAGATTGTTCACAGCTTCAGTTTGCTCGGCTCCACAGTCTACACTCTTGGCACCAGCACTCAGGAAATCAAAAAGCGTATTGTGATGGGAAAGTCTGCTGTTAGGGACCTCTCTAAAGTACTCAGGGACAATGGTGTCTCTCTGGAGACTAAGGTACGCCTGATACAGGCCATGGTATTTGCAATCGCTTGTTATGCATCAGAGAGTTGGACAATGACTAGGGAGGACAGAAGGAGAGTGGATGTTTTTGAGCTGTGGTGCTGGAGAAGAGTACTGAATGTACCATTGACTGCCAGGAAAACAAACAGATTCATCTTGGAGAGGATTAAACCAAGCTGCTCCTTGGAGGCAAAGATTCTGGGGCTTCGTCTGACATACTTTGGACATGCTGCCAGGAGGGACGGGTCCTTGGAGAGGGACATCATGCTTGGGAGGGTGGAGGGACAGCGCAGGAGGGGAAGACCCTCTATGAGATGGATTGATTCGGTGACTGGGGTAATCAGGATGGGTGTGTCAGAGGCAGTGCGGTTGGCGCAGGATAGAGTGGGGTTTAGGGCTGTTGTGCATAGGGTCGCTATGAGTCGAAAACGACTTAAAGGCACATAACAACAACAACAACAAGTATATTTTTTAGTTATCTTCCAGTTTTTTAGGAACCGAAGAACATTTTAGCTTTATTGTTTTCATAGTCACCTTTTAACTGATTTCTGTGTTATTAATTCTAATTTTATGGTGACTTAACAACTAGTAGTAAATTTAGACCTTTCAAAGAGTTACAGGCCTATAGTAGGGAGAACCACATAACTCTTTCTCTTTCTTACAAAGCAAAATTAAGCTTTTCATCATGTAATAACATCTCTTAAAATTCTGATTTAAAAAAAATTCTGATTTTCACTTAATAAGACATTTTGTATTGCTAGCTTACAACTCTCAAGATTACTCCTTAATTTACTACTGTATAACCTTTTAAGTGTAACTTTACCCATTTCCATACAGAACTCATTTGAATACCAACTTTTATTCAAATATTTTGTAATGTTTATGTATTTTACTCATTATTTTGTCTCAAATCAAGCATACTGATTCTCAATGCATGTTTTACAGTGAAGTAGGAAAGATAGTTAACAAGGCTGTTAGAAAGAATATTTAAATCAATTTTGATATATTCCTGAAAACAGATTAAACTTAATAAATAATATGAATTTGTTTTAAGGTGTACATTTACTACATTTAATATATGTTAGAAGAGGCCACATTTTCATTTTTACATATATATTAATAATACTGCAATCATTAATAATTGTTGCTGTTGTTGTTAAGTGTCGTTGAGTCACAGGCGACTCATTGTGACCCTATGAAGGAGAGTCCTCAATGCTTGGGTGTCTCTCATCCTCTCTCCAGGTTCATAGGGTTTCCGGAGGCAAGCTATTACGGAAGTGGATGCCACTCCTCCTTCCAACAATAATAATTACAAACACTTTTATGAAAATCATAAATGGCAACTATACATAAGGACATCTCAAGAGGGATGTCACAGGAATCATATTGACTCAATCTGTGAAAAATTTGCTGGAAAAACTCGTTACTGGTTGTAAAATCCAGGCCAGGCATTGACTATGGAACAGACCATAAACTGCTCATGAGCAAGTTCAAATTGAAGTAAAAAAAAATTTAAAACTAATCCAAAACTATTACCTTGTTTTTATCCCATCTACGTTTAAAAACCAGCTCAAGAACAGGTTTGAAAGACTTAACACTAATAAATTAAGGCCAGATGAGCTCTGGGATTGTATCAAGAATATCCGTGAAGAAGGCAAAAGGTAATTAAAGAGACACAGGAAGAAGAAAAGACAAGGATAGATGTCAGAGGAGACACTGAATATTGCACTAGAACACCAGGAAGCCACAAAAACAGAGAAAAAATAAGGAAGTTAAAGCGCTGAACAGAAGGTTTAAAAGGGCAGCTCAAGAAGATAAAGCAAAATGCTATAATGAAATGTGCAAAGAGCTGAACTCAGAAATTCAAAAAGAACAAACTCATTTGAAATTTTTCAATCTGAAGGAACTAAAGAACAAATTCAAGTCTTGAATTGATATACTTAATGATGCTATGAGCAGTACATTGAATGATCCAAAAAGCATCAAAGGACATTTGAAGAGATACATAGTCACTATACCAAAAAAGAATTGTCTACTACAGGGTCTTTTCAGGAAGCAACACATTATTAAGAGTCAATGGTGATGAATGAGAGAGTTCAAGTTGCTCTGAAGAAACTGGCAAAAAAAATAAGACCGTAAGTATTGATGAAATACCAACTGACGTATTTCCACAAACAAAAGTAGCTCACGAAGAAAGCTGGAACACAGCTTCCTGGACAACTGACTAGAAGAGATCCATATTTATATATTCCAACTCACAAAAAAAGGTGATCTTGCAGAATGTGGAACTTTTCAAACAATATCACTAATATCACATGCAAATGAAATCTTGTTGAAGATTATTTTTTAAAAAATTACTAGAACAGTATATTGACAGAGAACTGCCACAAATATTAACTAGAGTTAGAAGAAGCTGTGGAACTAGGGATATCATTGCTGATGTCACATAGATCATGGATAAAAGTAGAGAGTAAAAGAAGGGTGTCTATTTGTGTTTTATCAATTAGACAAAGGCATTTTACTGTGTGGATCACAACAAATTGGGGCTAACATTGAAAAGACTGGGAATCCCAGAACACCTGATTAAATTCTTGGGAAATCTATATCTAGACCATGAAGCTGTTGTCCAAACAAAGCAAGGAAACACTGCATGGTTCAAAATTAAGAATGGAGTAAGTTGGGGGTCTATCCTTTAAAATCTATAGGTATAGCAGATCATTCTGGAAGTTTGGCTTTATGAAGAAGAATGTGGAAGGCCAAGTCTGATTCCAATCTGCTTCATAAAGGGGAACTGTTCCTTTGGATTTATGGTTATATGGATTAATAACATCCATAGGACTAAACAAATAGCTACATGGTCAGACATGTTGCCACACGTGTTGCAACAACTATTTTTATCAATCATTATGTCCAATGTTCATTGCAACTGGTCTCACAGAATTCACTCATTTTAAAGATTTGTAGGCATATAGGTTGGGGACTGAGGAGAGACAAAGAATATTACATGTGCAAATCCATACTTAGTCTAACATTCCCACGTCAGATTAATAGGAAGACACAATTATTCAATTATATAAAACAGCTTCTCAATCAACAAGTGAATGTCTTACTTCACCAACACACATGGTTGCTTTATTTGTTTTCCTCAATCATCCAGCAAATTTTGTCAGAGAAGTTACAAGTCAATCATCCAGCAAGTAAAACTTTAGATCTGGTAGTCACCATGAGTTACATAGACTCTTCAGCTTCCTTTAACATCAAGCTCTGGTGAAGGGGCTCTGTAGAGCTAATTGTCTCCACTGAGTTAATCTGTTGTGTGGCTGTAGCTTGTAATGTCATTTGTAACTCTTTTATGGATAATTATGGGTTTTTCATTAGCCCAAACATGGTCCTCCTGTGCAACACTCAGAATCAACAGATGCTGCCCCTAAATTCATTGTTCTTAAAATACATTTTAGTAATGGTTACTCAGGAAGCTGCTAATAATGATATACAAACTTATGCATTTCTTCTATGTCATATCCATGGTTACAATAGTTTCTTGATACTGTCCATCTACCTCCTGGGTTGCTTTTTAGTGATCATAGGTTAGAGCAGTATTGCTGGTTTCTTTCACATAGTATTTCCTTCCCAGGTTGTAGAAAAAATAAAGGCCACATAAGGACAGCCATTTCTGACCTTTATCAACTTCACCAAGGGCAACTTTCCCCATTAAGAGCATCTATAATACAAAATCAATTCCCATGAGGTGAGACATATCCTCACATTCCCTTACCTCTTTCTACTGATCTCAGAACCAATCTTACTGTTTTGCTGGGTCTAAAATCAAATGCAATAACTCACAGACCAAACAGAACCATGTTAGGGAAATCAAAAGGTTATAATTCAGGTTAGTGGTGGAATACAGTAAGAATGGCTCCTGAAATGTGCTCTCAGGCACCTAAGCCTTGAGTTTCACAGCTTTAGGCCAGTGTTACCAAGTTCTAAGTCCTACCAATTATGACCTCCCCTTACCCCAAGTTGTAAAAAAATCTTGGGCAAAGGCTCTTAGCTCTAGTTCTAATAATACAACAGTCCCAAGGTACTATCTCACATCAAGTCTTTGGTTTTTTCTCATGTCAAATGTGGTTCTCAGCGATGGCTGCTACGGCTGTTGAGCCTGTAGAACTACTTGTCCATTCTTTTTTCTGGTGGTGAAGTTTCTTCACCAATGGCAGGGAGGTCTCATTCTCCTACTGCGGTTTTATTCAATTTAACTGCGAGACTAGCCAATCCCCCTGTGGATTGGTGAGACTAGCAGATCCCCTTATTGATAGGCTTATACCTCCATTCACACAGTCTTGCTCATCTACACGGCAAAGTCAAACTGTGACTAAGAATGTTATATTGATAAACTCCACACAGGTGGAGTTTGGGATTATGTGGAGTAACAGTCCTGGTAGAACTTTGTTCAGTTTTTATTTCAGCTGTCTTAATTCCTACATTATTTTCCTTTGCACATGCTGCCACCACAGCTAACAAAACCGAGGAACTGTAAGTTACACTCTTATCTTCTTGTATTACTACATGTATCCAATTAATCAGTTTCTTAGGCATTAGGTTCATTAATTTCATATTCCATAATAAATTTTGCCTTTGGTAGCTGACTGCAACATTATGGCTGCATTAATCCATGGGTATTATTTAACTCACCCAGAGGCCAAAGATTTCTTATTCTTTTGTTCATTGTTTTTTCTACAAAGACACATGTTACAGAGAGCCTGGACCTTTGTATCGAACCCCACTACCTGACACTAATTGTTTCTGTTACTCGTTGTGCTAAGATTAATAGCAGAGTAGTTAACAAAAGCCTCAAGTCAATGTAGTCCCAAGTGCTTAACCTAGGGAACTTTGGTGGTCTAGTGGCAAGAAGCTGCACTGTAATCCCAAAGATGTGTGGTTCAAATCCACCAGATACACCACTGGAGAAGGAGGAACAATCTCCTCTTGTGCTAGTTGGACCTGCTTTGATGGTACTAAACAAGGGGAATAAAAGAGAAAAAGAAGAGTAACTTCTGGCGGGAAGCTGCTCTGAAACCCCAAATGCTTACCCTGCTGTTGAGACCATGATTCCTAACATCAACATTACCTTCTCAGTTCAGTTCTCCAGCTTCTCTATGCCCCTTCGGTTTGATGGTTCACTAGAAGGTCTTTCAGGGCCACGAACTTCTCAGGGGAATTACTCACATGACTGTAGGTATCCAGCCCAGTTTTATAGAAACTGATGAGCAATGGGCCAGGCTGGATCCAGCTGGATGTGTAGTCCACATGCTTAGGTTAACACATCACACTGTCATTCCTGTTTTGGTGTCTTCAGCACCTTCTCAATGTGAGAAGCACTCTCTTATATTAATCCCACAGCTGTTGATGATTTGCAAGGCCATGTGTTTGCAGAAGGCAGCTGGAGATCATTCCTCCAGCAGGAGCTAGGAAAGTCAATTATCAATGTTTCTAACCACAAACTTATCAATAACCTGTGTTATGCAGATGACACAACTTTGTTTACAAAAACTGAGGAGGAGTTGAAACATTTGCTGCAGAAGGTAAAAAACTGCAACCTTCAATATGAATTGCATCTCAACATCAACAATGATCCTTATCACCCTTCTAATAGGCAGTAAATTGACTGATAGAGAAAAGATTAAAGTTGTTAATGATTGCATCTTCCTTGTATCCACACCCAACATCGTTGGCATCAATAGTCAAAACTTCAAGACAAATTGATTTAGGAAAATCTATTGTCAAGCATGTCTCCAGAGTGCTAAAGGGTAATGCTGTCAGTTTACAGACTAAGCTCTAATAAAGACCATAATCTTCTCTCTTGCTTGCTATGAATCTGAGAGCCGGACAACGAACAGGATGACAGAAGCAGACTTGATGCTTTCGAGCTGTAGTGCTGGAGAAGAGTATGGAACATACCATAACCTGTCAAGAGAAAAATAAGTTTGTACTGGAGAAAGTGAAACCAAGTTGCTCCTTGGAATCAATGATTTTGAAACTCCATCCTATGTACTTCTGACATACCACCCAGAAGGAACAGTCCTTGGAGAAAGACATCATTCTTGGAAGGGTAGAAAGTCAGTGGAGGAGAGGAAGACCCTGGATGAGATGGGTTGACATAGTGACTGTGGCAATGGTGTCAGATGTGTCTGAGGTAATGAGGTTGGCTCTGAGGTAGTGAGGTTGGCTCTAGATAGGGCAAGGTTTAGAGTCATTGTTCACATGGTTGCTTATAAGTTGTAGCCAACTTGATGTCACACAACAACAATGACAACATCATTACTAATAATATATAATATCTAATATACACTCATTCATTGTCAATGAGTCAGAAATGACTCATAGTTGACCTTTCTGCAGGTTTTCAGGAGGCTGTAAAACACATAGGAAGAGGACACATGTCTCTTTTTTTTTACTGCAATCCTGTGCTGAATTCCAACCACCAAACAGATGCTGTCTTTGGGCAGCTACCTAAGTCTCTACTGACTATGCAACCAGAGGTCTGTTATATATAATATAATAAATACAATGTATCATATCATATCGCCATCGAGTCACTTGCGACTCATAGGGACCCTATGTAAAATAGCCTTAAACTGCTCTGTCCTGTGCCAATCGCAGTCTCCGATACACCCATCCCAATTACCCCAGTCATAATATAATATATA